>NC_138197.1:134716755-134959255 GCF_964194105.1 Spermophilus citellus | reverse complement strand
AGCGACTGCTTTCAAACCAAAAAAGAAATCAAGATGGAGGAAAACGCTCAGTTGTAGTCAGATAAAGCAGCCTACACATCAAACTCGAGGCAAATGATGCAAACATCATTCTTAGGGTTTATGCTTGGAGCTGTATTGTTTGTAAATGCCCTCTGAGCTTCCAAATAATTTTAATATTCCTGGGAGGCCAGGCACAGAAGTAGATAATTTTAGGGTGCAGACGTCTCTGTTCATAGAAGCACTAATTTGTCACCATAGAGCAATAATTTTACACCAGTGTTGAGGATATGCAGTTTGCCTTCCTGTCACCCAGACACTGAACCGAATCCCTCACTTGGCTCTGATTAGGGGTTTCAGTTATGGACGACTCTGACGCAAGCCCATGAGAGAGTGAAGCTGTGTGTGCCGGGTGTTTTCTGGTGTGGAAAGTGCATGTGAGGAGCTAAAGAGACCTCACTGGGCACCAGGCTCCTTGATGACCTTAAATGGACGCCACGGTTAACATCCAGGTGAGCTAGCTCAGCAGAGAGAGGCCCCTGGAAGTCCCTGCAGATGTAATGTGGGCAGACACTTAACCTTAAAGTATGTTCAATAAAGTCAGCGGAGGATACAGAGCCATCTAGACACCATCGTCATCAGACAGTGAAATTAAATCAGATTCCCCGATAACCGGCTTTGTGAGCCCGTTTGCGTTTCGAGTGTGAGATTAGGAGAGGGTGGTTTGGTAATGAAGCGACTCGCAGAGTCTCTGAGCGCAAATCTGGACTCCAGTCACTCCTCCCTTCAGCTCAGAATCATAAACCTGGGCTTCGACCTGGACCTGGCGGTCACACGGTCTGTACCTCCGCTGCAGCCTCTCGAGCAGCCCCTGCCCTGCCCTGGGCCGGGCACCCCACTGTGGCCCAGTGCTTCCCATCCCCACGGGGTTCAGCCCAGGCCGAAGACGGCCCTTGGGTTGGGACGGACTCCATCTGCTGGAGCGACTTCTCTTGGCCTTACGTTGGTCCTCCCGACAGCCCAGCACCTTCCCTTCACGTCCCCTTGATCACCCTTGCCGCCTGGGAGCTGACGGCATGGCCTGTCCTGCCAAGGGAGCCCTGCCAGGCCAGAAGGAGGAAACCCCGTGTTCTGGGGCCGGAAGGGCCGCACAGCGCTGGGCAGGTGTCAAACCATGGGCTGCAGCCACTGGGCTCCAGGGGAGGCCGGCCCCACAGGCCTCTGAGGTGAGGCTGGTGCAGCAGGAGCTCAGACATGTCCAGGGCCCCAGTCTCCCGGGGCCGCCCAGGCCATCTCAGCCATCTCAGCTCTCTGGAGAGCGTCCCTCTGGGGACCGTGGCTTCCCCTGCAGGCCACAGTGACCACTGTAATGTCCTCACAGTTCCTCTGGTGCCAGTTTAATTAAAGAATTCAAGTGTGTTATTGAAACAGTCCAGTGTGCACCGGCAGAGGGGGACGGAGGGGACGGAGGAGGGGACGGAGGGGGGAGGAGGAGGGGACAGAAGGGGGAGGAGGAGGGGACGGAGGGGGGAGGAGGAGGGGACAGAAGGGGGAGGAGGAGGGGACGGAGGGGGGATGGAGAAGGGGACGCAGGAGGGGACGGAGGGGGGACGGAGGGGGGACGAAGGAGGGGACGCAGGAGGGGACTGAGGGGGGATGGAGAAGGAGACGCAGGAGGGGACGGAGGGGGGGACGGAGGGGGGAGGAGGAGGGGATGGAGGGGGGAGGAGGAGGGGACAGAAGGGGGAGGAGGAGGGGACGGAGGGGGGATGGAGAAGGAGACGCAGGAGGGGACGGAGGGGGGACGGAGGGGGGACGGAGGAGGGGACGCAGGAGGGGACAGAGGTGGGGACAGAGGGGGGAGGAAGAGGGGATGGAGGGGGGATGGAGGAGGGGATGAGGAGATGGAGGCGGGGACAGAGGAGGGGACGGAGGTGGGGACAGAGGGGGGAGGAGGAGGGGATGGAGAGGAGAGGAGGAGGGGATGAGGAGATGGAGGCAGGGACAGAGGAGGGGACGGAGGAGGGGACGGAGGTGGGGACAGAGGGGGGAGGAGGAGGGGATGGAGGGGGGAGGAGGAGGGGACAGAGGAGGGGACGGAGGAGGGGATGGAGGAGGAGGGGATGGAGGAGGAGGGAAGATGGAGAGGGAGGAAGGGTGGGAGCTGAGGGGGAGCGGAGCAGGAGACTTACTGGAGAGTGGCCACGCGTATCCACACCGTGCGGAACCTGAAGCTCTGACAACCACACTAACTTGGAGGGCAGAGAACACGGCAGCACCCTCTCGGGGTGTTCTGTGTGACCCTTGGTGAGGACAACAGAGGAGATCTCTGAGCCGGCCTTTCTGGCCCTCTGGGAGGACAGCAGGGTGTCCACAGCGAGGCCACCACCCTAAAGCTCTCCCGGCTCAGAGCGGGATTAGCTGGACCCAGAATCCAAAGGGAGGCTCCCGTGGCCCAGCAGAGCCGGCAGAGAAAGAGCTTGTATTGACCTCTTCCTTCACGTGACTGTCCCTGACCTCTGCTGGGCGCACGGTCACCTGGTCACCTGCAGAGCTGAGCAGAGGCTCCCGGCTCCTCCTGCCGCCAGTCAGGAGCTGCCCCTCGCGGGCCGGCCGCACCTCGCGGGACACCAGCATCTCTGGAGGCTGTTTGCGGGGACGATGCCCTTGATCCCTCCCCTGACATCTGATGGTCGATGCTGGCCCACTGCTGACTCAGTGGGGAAGGACGAAGGCAGGGGACACCTGTGGGGGCCTCCTGGTGCCCTCTTCTCCAGGTCAACGGCCACCGCAGCTGGGCTGTGGAATGCTGGGAGCGCTGAAGTCTGGGGAGGCAGGACACTCTGCAGCCCAGGACATGTTCCGGGTGCGAAAGGCCATCTCACACTGCGTGTCCAGCTGCGCATGTCCAGCTGTGAATTGCCTCTGCCCTGCTGGAGAGAACTCGGGAGCTGGGACGCAGACCTGTGACCCCGCCCCCCAGGTTTATAAACAGTCGCGATAGCGATGAACAGCACCGTCACCGATGGCTGACACCAGTGTTCCAGGTGCTGCCCAGCACCCCAACAAGTCCAGGTATCTCCTGGGGAAAGAGCAGGCTCTGTGACGGACAGCGTGGCGTCCACGAGTCGTGGGCAGAGAGAAAGGAGCACTCACGTCATCAGACTGTGGCTGTGCCAGTGGAGGGGACAGCTGGCAGAGAGCCTTGGAGGCTCACACAGGCTGGCTGCAGCCCTGACCCCAGATGTCCCCCCGGGGACTCAGCTCTGTGGTGGCCACACCTTCCCAAGCCACTAGCCCTGCAGTGGGGTGTCCAGGCATGGGGCCAGCAGCCTGAGCCACATTTTAACTCCAGTTGTCCCTCCGGCCCTCCCTGGGTCTCTGCTGTCAAGACAGGGAGGATCAGATGTACAGCAGAAATCACGCTGGCGACACACTCAGTGAGCCAGAGAGGTGGTTCATCGTGTGGTCAGTGTGACTTTTTAACCCCCTCAGGACAGGGAGAAGCAGGGGAGGTGTAGAGCACCCCAGAGACTGGGAGAGGTGTGTGCGTGGCCCCAGGAAAGTCACCCAGAGGCGGAGCGGCTCCCAGGGAGAGCCTGGTGGCAGGTTGGCACACCTGTCAGAGGGCCTTAGCTGGCACTTGTCCCCTGCCATCAGGTGGAGGCAGAGGATGCTCTGAGGGAGTTGGAGAGCCGGCAGGACACTCCCCAGACAGGGAGCGACAGAGGAGCTGGCCTGGCACAGGGAGGGGACCAGGGACTCACCCGGACACTGATAAAGCAAGTCAGCAGATTAGAGCTGCTCCCCAGCCTTGGGTGCCTTTGGCCTGGTCAGTCCTCTGAGAGAGGCAGCACCAACTGCCCTCCACGGGTCACGCTGGGGTCTGTGATGGAGTAGACGAGGGAAGGGCAGCGGGCGTAGGCTCTGAGGCCTGGGAATGCTGCTGGGTGAGCTGCCGCCTGCGTCCATTCCAGGAAGAGCCCGGGCCTGTGTCCTGGAGCCAAGCAGGGCAGGTTGAGTCCTGCTCCCAGGAGCCAGCTTGGATGCCCCTGGGTTGGGGCTGTGGGACCGCCGTGTCCTGCCCACAGCCGGGCCCAGGTACCCAGGCCCCCTCTGCCCGGCTGGCCTCTTCCTGTACCCCAGGCTCCTTCCTGATGGGCCGCCCAGGGGGCAGGCGAACAGAGACGTTCTCTAAAGGCTCCCTGCACAGGTGGCCACCTGAGGAAGCCCTCCTCCCCACCGGTCCTTCCAGGCAGAGGGAGCTCTCTCTGTCCCTGCTGGCCTCCCCTGTGACTGTACCCCGTGGACGAGGGCCTTCTGCCTGGGGCATGTTGAAGCTGGCTGCCCACCTCCTATGCCTGGATCCGCTCCCTGCAGAGCTCACGTTCCTCTGCTCCTCTGCACACCTGGGGGTGGGCGACTCTCTTGGTCACTGGATGGATGAATGTTTGGTCAGCTGGGGCTGGAAACAGCCAAATCCCGCAGACAGGGCAGCTCCACAGTTCTGCCCACATGTGCTGCCCACAGTTCTGGAGGCTGGACGTCTCAGATGAAGGTCCACCTGACGACCTCCCTGGAGAGGGCCGTCCTCTGGGGTGGTAGACGCCCCCCCTCACTGTCCTCACGTGGACAGAGCCAGAGTTCTGGCCTCTTCCTTTTTTCTACAGGGCACCAATCTCCTCACAGGGGCCCCCACTGGACTCTAACCCTAACTGCCCCTGGAGGCGTCTCCGAATACCATCGCTCTGGGGCGGGGGCTTCAATAGGGGAGACGGGGGGACAGGAGCATTCAGTGCGAGACAGTGACCCTGACCAGTGCTGGGCTTGACCTCAAAGTGTGGCTCACTTCCACGCTCGGCCGGAGAAACAGCCCCAGGGCCACCGTCCCCTGAGCTGCCCCCTCCCATCCTTGGGCCTCTCTGATCCCTTTGTCTTCGGAGGTGCAGGGGGAGGGCCCCCCAGAGTCCCCTGGTAACCTAAGGACCAGGTCCCTCCAAGAGGGGCACCTTTTGCCTTCAGTGCCCCCTGAACTCTCCGTAGCCAGGAAGCTTCGCCCTGGGCAGAGGCTGAAGCCCCACCGCACACTGGAGCCGGAGCTTCGTCTCAGGCTTTGGGCTTTCCTGGGCCATCCCATGCCCCTAAAATTCTCTTCTACCCCCTGAAATTGCCTACAGCCCCCAACGCCCCCCCCATGAGGAGATCATTTAACCCCAGGGATGTGGCCCTCTGTCGAGCACCCTCTCTTGTGGCCTCTGGGCGCAGGTGCCGGTTAGCGAATCTGACTTCTGTCCACTGTCTGTTGCGCTCTCCAGGGGAGAACTTCAGTGGGGGTCCCTACAGTGTGGGCACCCAGCCTCAAAGGGTATCTCCGTAAGGAGGGGCTTCCCTCTCGGTCACTCTGTCTTGCTTCTCAGTGGGCTCAGAGCTCACAGGCGGAGGGCTGTTTTATGGGCACCATGAGCCAGGCATGTCCCCTTGGGCCAGTCCTTAGCCCTCAGCTCCCTCTGGATGGAAGAGAACAACTGCTCCTGCATCCACCTCCCATGCTCCTCGAGGGCAGGTGAGCCAACAGCCTGCCACTCCTGGTGCTCAGCAGGTGCAGCTTTAAGAAGAATCTCACTGTCCTGTGGGCTCAGAGAAGGCACAGTCCCCACAGGTGCACAGTATGGGGGGTCAAGGCTCCCCTTGTGCCTTATGAGTGGGGGAAAGGGCACACTGTCACCCTGGAGAGGATCTCCCAGCTGCCCTGGGGGACACAGGCAGCTGAGGACTGGGTGTTGCAGCAAGACAACCGTGCAGGGTGTGCGCGCGCACACACACACACACACACACACACACACACACACATGCCCCACCGGGGCACACACAGACGTCTCCAGCTCACCCGGGTTGAGGTGCCATTCCCAGCTCTTGCTGTGTGACAAGGGGCGCTCAGCAGAAGTCACCCCAGTTTCCAGGCAAGACGGTCTCCTGGGCTTGTGCTGTGGGGTCCAGGTCTCTGGCCATGCCCAGGCTCAGCAAGCTGGCTCTGTGACAGCTGTCTGGACTGTGACATCCTGTGGGTGAGGGCATCAGGTGCCTTTCTGACTGACATATTCAACCCACGGTGGGTCTGTTGGCAGCTAATGGAGCGTAAGCAAGAGGCACCTGCACTGTGAAGTAGGTGACTCAGCTGAGCGCCAGGCTGTCCTCGTAGCTGTCCCAAGGCCATGGTGGCACTGAGTCATGCAGGAGGCACAGAGCTGTTCTTTTAGAGGGTCAGTCCACCAGCGTCCCCAAGCCACAGTGCTCCAGGAGCCAGAGCCTCACTTGGTATTGACCGGTGGCCTCCTAACACACGGTCCTGTCTTGTGCCCACGCAGCCGCTGCCGGGCCTTGCCCTGCCTCCACACCGCCTGCCCAGGCCTCAACCTGAGCCCTCTCCCTGAGCCTGCCTCCGGGTCATCTTGCCAGCCAGGCCTCCAGCTGCAGGCCCCTCGGCAGGCAGCAACCCCGACTCAGACACGCCGCCCGCCCTCCTGTTGTCTCTCCAGAGTGCAGCTGAGCAGGCCTGGTCAGGAGCTAGAGGGCAGGGTCCTGCAGACCACCGGCCATGCTTGCCTGGAGGATTGCCAGGATGGGGACTTTGGGTGACACAAGCAGGATAGTCCTGGGCAAGCCAGCACCCACAGGGCTGTCCTGCTCACCTGGGCTCAGCTCACAGGTGCTCAGCCCCGCCCCGTTCCTAGCCAGCCCCGCCGTGACACCTCATCTTGGCCCCGCCCAGGCTTGGTTTCAGCTTTGTCTGAATCTGACTGTACAATAGTGGAAGGGCCGCCACCTCAGCTCTACTCCGTAGGACAAAATCAGAGAGAAGGTTTGTTTTGCATTGAGAGATTAAAGATCTAAAGGACTCACAGGCTCCGCCTCCTACCCAGTCCATCCCCAGACTCCAGGATGCTGAAGGTCCCACCTAGAACTCCACCGCCAGCCACTTGGTCACGCCTTGCTTCCCAGCCTGACAGGTGGCAGGCCACACGGGGGTCCCAGCACCCCTCCCTGGTCATGTAGGTGGCCTCGTTCACTCTGAGCTCCAGAGACAGAATGAGGAGCTCTCCCGCCGAGGGCCCAGACGCAGACGGCCTGTGTCTGCACTTGGGTGGTGGGAGCGTATCCAGGCACCGCGAGAACACACTGGGTTTGGCTGAAAGAGAGAAGATGGTGGTGGTGGTGGTGGTGATGGTGATGGTGATGATGGAGATGATGGTGACAATGATGATGGTGGTGATAGTGGCCATGATGGCGATGGGGGGGTGATGGTGACAAACATGGTGATGATGGTGACAATGATGGTGGTGGTGGTGATGGTGACAATGACCGTGAGGATGGGGTTGATAATGGTCATGATGGTGGTCGTGATGGTGGTGATGGGGATAATGATGGTGGTGATGGTGACAATGATGGTGATGGTGGGGATGGTGACAATGACCGTGAGGATGGGGTTGATAATGGTCATGATGGTGGCCGTGATGGTGGTGATGGGGATAATGATGGTGGTGATGGTGACAATGATGGTGATGGTGGGGATGGTGACAATGACCGTGAGGATGGGGTTGATAATGGTCATGATGGTGGCCGTGATGGTGGTGATGGGGATAATGATGGTGGTGATGGTGATAATGGTGACGATGGTGGTGGTGATGGTGATGGTGACAATGATGATGGTGGTGATAGTGGCCATGATGGCGATGGGGGGGTGATGGTGACAAACATGGTGATGATGGTGACAATGATGGTGATGGTGGTGATGGTGACAATGATGGTGGTGGTGATGGTGATGGTGACAATGACCGTGAGGATGGGGTTGATAATGGTCATGATGGTGGCCGTGATGGTGGTGATGGTGATAATGGTGACGATGGTGGTGGGGATGGTGACAATGACCGTGAGGATGGGGTTGATAATGGTCATGATGGTGGTCGTGATGGTGGTGATGGGGATAATGATGGTGGTGATGGTGATAATGGTGACGATGGTGGTGGTGGTAGTGATGGTGACAATGATGGTGGTGATGGTGACAATGACCGTGAGAACGGGATGATAATGGTGACGTTGTTGGTGGTGATAATGAGGGTCTATTAATCAAACGTCTGTTGGGGTTTTTTAATGTGCCAAGTGATCTTCTCAGCTCTACTTACAGGATCTTATTTAAGCACATAAGTTTGATTCTTATTTTCAAGGATTTAAGAGATTTATCATTTAAGTTTTTCTCTGAAAAAATATGTTGAGACAGTGTGCACGCACTTTTTATTGCAATTTAAAACACGTTTGGAAAAGCAGATACCACCAGGGATCCATCACAGGTTTGTCCCAATTACCTGGGTATTTTGAATAAATGAGCCAGATAGCAGAGGCGGAACTTGCGCTAGTCTGGGCGTGAGTGTGTGCGCGTGCCTGCGCCCAGACGGACGTGCAGGTGCTCAGGGGTAAGTGCCCGCCACACACCTGCACTCAGGCCCTGTGTTTCTGCGCCTTGCAGCTGGGCCACTGGGTCCTGATCTGCGGGAAAGCGTTTCCGTCAGTGCCCTTCTCCTCTGGTCAGGAGGGCGACGGCAGCCTCTGTCTGTTCCAGAAGGACAATTTGAAGCCATGCTGGCAGAACAAACCCAGGCTCCTACCTTTCCAAACAGCCCGTTACTTTTTGTAGCTGCAGCAGCTGAGAGTCCGACCGCTCTTCCCCAGCCAGCCCACTGGAGCAAGCCTATTTTTAGATGGTATCACACCTAAGATCTGTGTGAAGCAGACACTGGGCCAGGCGGGCGGCTCCGCTCCCTCCAGCCACCAAGGCGGGAACAGAAGTGGCAGCCGGCCTCCGTTTTTTCTTAATGTATCAGATTCCAGCAACAATGTGCCATTCTTTTCAAGTGTCTGGAACACATTCATACCTCTTGATAGCTATTACGATGGTGCCCAACTCCATCTGATGCCAACTGACAGGATGAAAACTGAAGAAACAGCCCGACGTATTCCTAACTTTGTGGGCAGATCATCACGACATCTGCATGTCGAATGTGCTCTGTTGTTTGCCTGCATTTTCAGCTCCCTCTAAGAGGTTGGCATCAAGTAGAATATTCACACTTCAAATAACGTGAACACGGGAAGGGCACATGCTCTTTACATGACAAAGTCAAAAGCACTGGCACATTTGAAACTTTATAAACACCGTGTCATTTTTTCTAGGGATAGAATACACTGCCTAAGAAGGAGTGATTTGATTGATCTTATCACCTTTATCACCATCATCACCACCATCATTATCATCACCATCTCCATCACCCCCATCACCACCGCCATCATCACCATCTCCACCTCCCCATCATCACTGACATCATCACATCACCATCTCCACCTCCCCATCATCACTGACATCATCACATCACCATCTCCACCTCCCCATCATCACTGACATCACCACATCACCATCTCCACCTCCCCATCATCACTGACATCACCACATCACCATCTCCACCTCCCCATCATCACTGACATCACCACATCACCATCTCCACCTCCCCATCATCACTGACATCATCACATCACCATCTCCACCTCCCCATCATCACTGACATCACCACATCACCATCGACATCACCACATCACCATCGTAACCACCTTCATCACCATCACCATCAATAGCAGCATTGTTACCATCATCACCATCATCATCACCATGATGACCATCAACGTCATCATCATCATCACCAACATCCATATACCACCGCCATCATCACCATCATCATCACCATGATGACCATCAACGTCATCATCATCATCGCCAACATCCATATCACCACCGCCATCATCACCATCATCATCACCATGATGACCATCAACGTCATCATCATCATCGCCAACATCCATATCACCACCGCCATCATCACCATCATCATCACCATGATGACCATCAACGTCATCATCATCATCGCCAACATCCATATCACCACCGCCATCATCACCATCATCATCACCATGATGACCATCAACGTCATCATCATCATCACCAACATCCATATACCACCGCCATCATCACCATCATCATCACCATGATGACCATCAACGTCATCATCATCATCGCCAACATCCATATCACCACCACCATCATCACCATCATCATCACCATGATGACCATCAACGTCATCATCATCATCGCCAACATCCATATCACCACCGCCATCATCACCATCATCATCACCATGATGACCATCAACGTCATCATCATCATCGCCAACATCCATATCACCACCGCCATCATCACCATCATCATCACCATGATGACCATCAACGTCATCATCATCATCGCCAACATCCATATCACCACCGCCATCATCACCATCATCATCACCATGATGACCATCAACGTCATCATCATCATCGCCAACATCCATATCACCACCACCATCATCACCATCATCATCACCATGATGACCAGCAACGTCATCATCATCATCACCAACATCCATATCACCACCGCCATATCACCATCGTCATCACCATGATGACCATCAACGTCATCATCATCATCACCAACATCCATATCACCACCGCCATATCACCATCGTCATCACCATGATGACCATCAACGTCATCATCATCATCACCAACATCCATATCACCACTGCCATCATCACCATCGTCATCACCATGATGACCAGCAACGTCATCATCATCATCACCAACATCCATATCACCACCGCCATCATCACCATCGTCATCACCATGATGACCATCAACGTCATCATCATCATCGCCAACATCCATATCACCACCGCCATCATCACCATCGTCATCACCATGATGACCATCAACGTCATCATCATCATCGCCAACATCCATATCACCACCGCCATCATCACCATCATCATCACCATGATGACCAGCAACGTCATCATCATCATCGCCAACATCCATATCACCACTGCCATCATCACCATCGTCATCACCATGATGACCATCAACGTCATCATCATCATCGCCAACATCCATATCACCACTGCCATCATCACCATCGTCATCACCATGATGACCAGCAACGTCATCATCATCATCACCAACATCCATATCACCACCGCCATCATCACCATCGTCATCACCATGATGACCATCAACGTCATCATCATCATCGCCAACATCCATATCACCACCGCCATCATCACCATCGTCATCATCATGATGACCATCAACGTCATCATCATCATCGCCAACATCCATATCACCACCGCCATCATCACCATCGTCATCACCATGATGACCATCAACGTCATCATCATCATCGCCAACATCCATATCACCACCACCATCATCACCATCGTCATCACCATGATGACCATCAACGTCATCATCATCATCACCAACATCCATATCACCACCGCCATCATCACCATCGTCATAGGAGTGTGCTTTGTGGGAGGAAGCAGGGGACTCTGAGCCAGAAGACACCCAGGTCCCTGTCCACACTCTACCACAAACTGACCGGGTGGCCTCTGACAGGCCTCAGAGCCCGTGACACCTGAGGTTCCCCTGACCCTGCACTGCCTCGGGTCCTGCACACCAGGCTTCAGCCAACCCCTGGGTTCACCCTCGAGCTCCTCCCCCATCCCTTGTCCCTCTCGAGGTTCCCTGATGGCCCTCTCTGCACCTCCACCAGGCCAAGCCTGGCCCACCTCAGCCTTCTCCCGCTGTGGGGATGCGCTGGACCCAGCTGTCCACGGAGAGTGCACACTGCCCTGCCCCAGAGCTGCCCTGGAACCTTCCACAATTTCCCAAGCCCTGGATTCAAGACCCACCAGGTTCTTGGCAGCAGCCCCGCCACCTGAGCCCCTCAGACCTGCCCCACCATGGCAGAGGCTCCTGACTGGCCTCCTGTCCTAGGCTCCAGGACACTGCCCTCCGCCCACCACCCAACTTACACCTCCAGCAGGTTCCCATCGCACGCCGTGTCCCCAGACGGTCAGCCTCCCAGGCTCTTCCAGGTCTGGCCTCTGCTGCGTTTCCACTGGCCACGGCCCTTCTCCCTCCCAGACTCCAAAACCCCCACCTCAACCGTCCTTTCCCTGATCCGCGAGGCCTGGAGGCTCTCCCTTCTAGAAGGGCCCAGCTGGCTCCTCTCTCCCAGGCCGGCTGGCACCTGGCCCGCTGGCTCCTCACCCTGCCCGGGCCCCCTGGAGGGCACGCTCCTGAGGTGGCTCCCCACTCCTGAGCCGAAGGCAGGCCTCCCTCTGGCCACAGCAGGAGCCACGCTGGGCAGACACTTGTACTTAGTTGTCCACTTCATTCCCCTTCCTCAGCTTCAGGGACAGGCCTGGCCTGCTCTCAGCCACGTCCCCTCCCCTGTGGCAGCCCCTGGCACCAGCAGGACTCAGTGTACATGTTCCATGTGGGTGAATTCCTGACCCTGGGTGGACTTCCCCGTGCCCGTCCTTAGGTCGTTCCAAGGCTCACGTGGGGGTATGTCTACCAGGGGGTGCAGGGTGCCATGCCAAGATGGCAGAGTCAACACGGGAGCTGGTCACCATGAGGACAGGCCTGTGCTGCTGGCTAAAAGGAGGGGAACCCAAAATCCACCAGGCTGCCTGAACCAGGTGTCACAATTGCTGTTTTCAATGCATCCATGGTGGCCTTTCTCTTTACCAGTGTGCAGGGGACACAGAGGATAAGGTCACTATTTGCCCCAAACAATGTCCAGCAGGACTTGCAGTGGACTTGTCCTGAAGTTCACCACCCCATCCGCCCTCAGACAGAGCCAGTGTCCACCCAGCCCAGCCTCCAGGCTCCTGAGAGTCCCGGGACGGCAGCAGGAAAGCCCCCAGGAGGTGTCACTGTCACTTTCGGTGGCCTTGCAGCCCCTGTCAAGGGCAGGGTGCCTGACAGGCTCACCCTGCCTCTGGGCCTCCAGGTTCTGCCTGAGAAGCCCTCAGCATCCTCCGCCCAGCTCCATCCAGGCTGTGCCAGGCCCTGGGGCTGCTGTGGCCACCCAGGAGAGGGGAGCATGCACCATCGCCCAGGCTGCCTCCGAGACGGAGTCCAACAGTTGGCAGGCAGATTGCTCTTCTGGGCGGCCGGCTCCCTTGGAGAGCCGGAGACCAGCATCCCGAGAGGCACTGTGGGTGGGTGATGGACAGGGCCCTGTCAGTGCTGCTCCCTGGCTCCACAGAGCAGCAGAGTGCAGAGCAGGACTGGGGTGGAAGAGGAAGCCAAGGGGATTTCAGGGGGTGGGGGTGCCATTAGCCCGGAGGACAACCAGCCCCTCCACCCGTGCATCTGACCGTCTCCACCGTGGGCCTCCGTATCAGGCACTTTAAGTGCACACAGGGTCTGACTTCATCTTGAAATTGCATTTCAGGAAGCAAGAGGGGGAACAGTCCTGGAGTGTCCACAGGGGTGGGCATTTCACGGGTACACAGCACACAAGAGCAGGTCCCGGGTAAGCGCGTGGCTGGAATCCAGCTGTGCAGCCCGGGACAGAGGTGGTGACGACCAGGATGAGGACAGCATCAGCTCTAGGGCCGCTGCTGCACGCAAACCAGCCGTGGCTTTGGCACCTGCCTCACCAGGAGCTGGTCGGGAACAACCATGCACAGTGGAGCCAGTCCAGGCAGGGAGGTGCCCGAGCTGGGGCGGCCCTTCTTCATTAAAGAGGGGGCCTCTGGTCCAGACAGCAGCACACCCAGCCCCGAGGCCAGCAAGCGGCAGAGCCGGGATCTGAACTCCTGCCCCACAGAGCTGCCTCCACCCTTGTTCCAGTTCCTGCTGTGGCCCAGGGGACAGGGTGACCAGAGCCCTGGAAGAGTGTCTCATCAGAGGCGAGGAAACAGAACACAGCGTGGTCAGGTAAACATCATAGGGGAATGCAAATGTCCATTTCCAAGATCGTTGTCCCTGCCACGGAACAGGGACATCCACACACTCTGGCTGGGGGGGGGGGGGGAAGGAGGGTGGACGTGGAGCAGCGACCTATGGACCCCTCGTTGCAGTCCTGGCCCCAAGTTCTGAGGCCCGGGTCCATCCCCCGCTCCTCTTCGACACCAGGCTGCGGCTGCGCTGAGACCAGCCAGCTCCTCCCTCCCCACTATGCATTCTGCAGAGCGTGCCCTGGTGTGTGCACACCGACCAGAGGCCCCCTGCCAGTCACAAGAGCAGCCCCCTCTCTGACGTGACCCAGGAGGACAGGAAGCAGCCTCACACAGAGAGACTCTTGTCCACACCGCCAGGCCCTGCCCTCTGACCCCCGGTGCCAGCCAGCCTCTTCTGGGACACGGCAAGCTGCTAATTATCCTCGGCTCCAGCTGTTCTGTCATCCACAGGCCACAGAGGCACAGGCTTCAGGGTCTATCCCAACTCCCACCCCAAATGCAAGGAACAGGTGCACATTCCTCACTCCAGCTAAGTGTGGACATCTCAACTGGCCTCTCGGTGCCCTTCCCTGTCACCAGCACAAAAGCAGCCTTTCCCGCGAGCAGCAGGTGCTTGTTGAGAGGACCCACCTGCTCCCTGGTGGGGGGCTCTCGTTCAGGCTGTCCACAGGGACCTGGGAGCTGGGTTCCCACACTGTGTCCTCTGGCTGGGACGAAGCCGGCTCTTTGATCCTTTCTAGTTGTTCCAGCTTAATAAGTAAGATGATTGACAGATAGTCATAGAAAGAGGCTAGATGGATAGATAGGTAGATGACAGGCAGGCTGTGGACCCATCCACCTCTGACAAGATGGCCAGCCCTCCTCCGCCCCTGGCCTGCCCAACTCCCTGGCGACCCTGGCCTCCAGAGCCCACTCCCCACTCTCAACTGGCTGCCCACTGAGCACACTGTCAAGAAGGCTCTGTGGCCTCTGAGTTCTAAACCCTAGGAGTTCCTCCAAGTGTTCATCAAGTGGGGCCTATGGGTGCTGTCCACACAGACGGCCCCTCGCCTGTGGCAGCCCTGACCCCTTCCACCTCTGGACATGCCTCCCGCTTGCCCTGCTCCTCCTGTGGACATCCTGTGCAATGCTGGACTTCTGTGGACACCCACTGAAGAGGCTCAATATGTTCTTTCCAATTTCTTTTCCTTTTTTGGGGGGGTGGGGTGTTCCAGGAATGAACCCAGGGGTGCTCAATCCCTGAGCCTCATCCCCAGGCTTTTTATATTATTTATTTTTTATTTTGTGACAGGGTCTCACTAAGTTGCTGAAGCCGGCTTTGAACACGCGATCCTCCTCCCTCAGCCTCCGGAGCTGCTGGGTCCAATTTCTCATATGTGAAAACACGTCCTACCACTGAGAGGTGGAATGACATTCTGGTGAGGGAACAAGCATGAGACAGAGCCTCCTGCAACAAGGGGCACAAGACGCTGGCCGAAGCAGAGCGCGCCTGCGGCCACGGGAAAGGGACTATGAGCAGCAGAGGTGTTGCCTGAGGCAGGCGGGGAGGTGAGGCTCAGAGAGGTGAGACATGTTGCCTAGGGCTCACAGCAAGCTGGGAAGGAGCAGGTCCTGCTCTTGGGGTCTGTCTGCAGCCTCTGTAGTGGCCGCTGTTCCTAGTGCAAATATCTGGGTGTACAGGAGTCACCTGCATCGGAGCCGGCGCAGAAGCGGGGTCTCAGGGACACAGCATTTTAAATGCCATCAGAACCCTCCGCCGCTCCACTGTGCTTTCCAGCCACTCTCCAGGTGGCCACGTGTTGAGAGCCACAGCCAAGTCGGGATGACACATGGCATTTTGCCAGAAGTCGTGGTTGAGAGGTGACGCCAGCGAGCCATTAAGATGACTTTTGAGTTCTCGCGGAGTTCCCATTGAGCTCTCGCGGGGATTCCTGAAGAGTTCCCGTTGGTTGGTGGAGTTCCCGTGGAGGGAGTTCTGGTTGGTGTGTGGTCGCTGGAAGGACCGCGTGGGTGGCATTCCAGGGAGTTCGGAAATAAAGTTTGTTCCTGCTTCAGTGGCTTGTGATTTGTGCCCAGCCAGACTGCGGCAGCCACGGCCTCCTTCCTCCTGTGGCCAGGTGGAGCTTCAGAACAAAGGCAAGTCCAGGGCTCAGAGCCCCGGAGGCTGGAGACTCACTGGGAAGCTGTGCTGGGGAGGGCCGGCTCCCTCCTCCCGTCCCCTCCTCCCTCTCTCCTCCCCTCCCCTTCTTCCTCCTTCCTAAGCCAACCTTCAGCCCACGTCCCACCTACATTTCCCCTGCACATGGGTGCCCTTCACGTCATCTCCAGGCTTGGTCCCCCACAGTGGGGGGACTATGGGAACCGTGGCCACACTGGGTTCTTAGGGAATGACCAAGGACCGGGGTCTGTACTTCCCATACAGACGCGGTGTTTCTGAGCAGTTCTGACCTGTGGTTGGCCGACTCTGTGGACAGGGAACCGGAGGCCGGCTGTTAGCTGCCGTGGGGTGTGACTTGGTGCCCTGGGGCGGTCGTGCGTGTGCCCCCGGGAGACGGTACAGGGGGGCTGTGAGGTCGGGGAACCAGGATGCTTTGGGTGATGAGCAGGGGACTGCTGGGGAAGCTGCAAAAGGGCCCAGGGGAAACTTGTCCAGGTAAAACACCGTGACGCTTGGTGGTGGTGGCACCCCGGGGTCCAGACTGTTTCTCTGAATCCAGGAACCACTGACCACAGCCAGGATTCCTGGAGCAATGGCCGGACAGCACAAAAGAAGTCCAAGTGTTGTAGCCCAGCTAGCAGAGAGCTGTGTCGGTTCTGGTCCAGGGGAAGGCTCAGACCTGGTGCAGCTTTGGGGTCCAGCTTCTTTCCCTTGGCAGGTCCTCCAGGTCCACTGTGGTGTGGCACGGGTCAGAACCTCTCTTTCATGGCTGTGTAGTACTCCATGGCGTGGCTAGGCCAGCTTTCCAGGTCCCTGTCAGTGGGAGGGCAGCTGTCGCCACCTTTGGCTACTGTGCCTAATGCTGCTGTGGACAAGCTTTGTCGGGTGACTCGAAGCTTCTGGCACCAGACGGTGGTGAGGGACAAATGACATTGCGGATGTGCTTCAGGCCACTGACTGCACTCTGTGAAGCAGCGGGAGGTTTCATGTCATGTGGGTTTTGCTGCAGTCAGCACAACCCTGGGGACAGGGAAAGGAGAGCGTGGACCGCAGGGAGGGCACAGGGGGACCTGTGGAGGGGACACAGGACACTAGGCCCTCACATTAGGGACCGAGGCACCTGCAGGTGTTGGTGTCCACGAGGGACCCCAGAGCCAGACCCTGTTCCAGGGTCGGGGCCACCTCCCCTTCACCCCTTCTCCTAAGGAGACGCGTGTCCGTGACCCAGACCCAGGAACAGGGGGGCTCTGGAGTTGAACTTAGGAAAGACCCCAGGGAGACGGGCTGTGGCCTCCTGGGGAAGGACACGGTGGGCCTCTGTGTCGTCCAGGTTTACGTCATTGAAAGTGCTCATCCACCTCCTAACCTGGACCGTCTCCGTCAGTCCCCTGCCGGGTAGGCAAGTGCAGTGTGGTGAGTGTGGTGTGAGCGTGTGTGTGTGGTGTGGCTTGCATGTAGGTGGCTGTGGTGTGCACACGTGTGGGTGAGAATGCGTGTGTGTGCTGTATGTACATGTGCTGTGTGGCGTGCATACGGCAGGGGTGTGGTGTGTGTATAAGTGTGTGTGTCACGGTATGAATGTGAGAGTGTGTGTGTGTGCATAGGTGTGAGTGTATATGGTGTGTTGGGTGTGTACATGGTGTGTGCACGTGGTGTGTCTGTGCATCATGTGCAGTGTGTGTGTGTGTGTGTGGTGTGTGCACATGGCGTAGTGTGCGAGTGAGGTGTGCACAAGGCGTGGTGTGTGAGGTATGCACGCATGTCATGGTGTGCCTCTGCCTGTGCCTGTGCCTGTGCCGTGGGCCTGTGCCTATGCCTGGGCTGTGGTGGGCACCGTCCAGCAGGCCCTCACTTGCCTGCCTCCTGCAGCTATCCCCTGGACACGGCTGGGCCCAGCTGGCTTCTAAGGAGGACACAGCAGGGCAGAGGGAGGTGCCCACAGCAGGGCACCGCATGGAAGCAGCCACCACACCAGGCCCACAGGGCAGGGGACCCGAGGCCACCTGGTGACCACAGTGGACACAGGCCGACGAGAGCAGCAGAGTGGGGCCCGCTCACCCCGTGGGCTGTGCAGGTTGGCGGTGCTGGCTGGTGGGTGAAGGGCAGCCCGTCTCCCGGGGACCATACCCAGATCCATGCTGGTCACGATCCCTTCCCTTTTTTTGACTAAACTATTTTTTATTTCAAGATAAATGCAAGTTCACATGAAATCAAGAAACAGCAGAGTGACCTCAGGGACCTGTCACCAAGCTTCCCCACAACAGTGGATCCTACAAAAACAGAGCCACAGTGTATAAAGGTAAAGGCTGCTGACACAATGTGACACTCCTAATGATCTATTCAAAATGCGGAACTCTTCTGTGTCCCTTGGGACCCCTCAGGTGGCACTTTATGGCCTTAATTCGTAGCTCCTCCAGTTCCTGTGCCCCCCTTAACCTCCCTGTCACCAGCGGCTCCGTCTCTACGACTCGTCAACTCAATACTGAGGCACCCGGTGGAACCCGGGCACCTGCCCAGCCACCGTCCCTTCCTTCCTGTTGCTGAGTGGGCTCCCGTGTGGGCTGGACGCGCCGCAGCTGTTCAGCGGTTCACCAGGAGGCCCGCGGCGCAGGCTTCCAGCTTAGGCTGTGAGGAACCGAGCAGCGCGAACACGGTGCCCAGGGGCCGTGTGGACACAACACACAGGAGTGGACGCGGGGTCCCAGCGTGGTGACGGGTTTGGCTCTTACAGGAGCAGACGGGCTGTTTTCCAGAGGGGCAGGACCTTGTAGGTCGCTGCTGGTGGCAGGTGGTGCGTCCTCGCCAGCACGGCCTGTGGCCACCATTATCCGGGGAGGTGTGCAGGAGGCCGCCCTGGTTTTGACTGGCATCTCCCCAAGGGCCAGGTGTCTGGCACTGGACCTCGACCCGTGTGCAGCGGCTCCTCTGTCCTGGGCCCGTTTGGGGTTTGGACTGTTCCCTCCTGAGCGCCTTCAGCGTGCTCCACACATGGATTCCTCCATGGATTCCTGGTGGCTTTTCTTTTCTCGTAACCGTCGTTCACGAGGCAGAAGCTCTTGATTTTCATGAGGCTCAGTTTCTCCATTTTCCCACCATGGACTGTGTTTTACCTTCAAGGCAGGACGCTGCCGTCCCAGGCCCTGAGACTGCTCCCGAGTCTCTGGTGAAGTCTGAAAGTTCTACATCCCACCTGGAGGTCCTGGTCCCGCTCAAGCCTCTATCTAAGGTCAGAGGTAAGAGTGAGATCACGGCGTCCTGGGGGTCGGCTTCCTGTTTTGCCTACAGACCTACAATTGTTCTGGCACCAACTGTCGCAAGGAGTTTATTTCTTCCACTAAATTGCTCCTGTAGTTTTATCAAAAATGAGCTTGACATATTTATGTGGGCCTATTTATGGATTCTTTGTTCGGTTTCATTTATCTCTCTAGGTGTCTGCCAATTCCAGAGTCTTGATTATAATAGCTCCATAAAAATCCTTAAAATCAGGTGGCACACATCAAAAAGCACCCCCAGCCGGGGAGGCAGCCCATGGAGCAGCAGAGACACGCAGATCCCACGTCTGAGGCCGGGTCAACGTCCTTAGCATGGAAAGCACTCCTCCAACTCAGCCACACGCAGGTGACAAAGGACACAATAGGCGTCTTCCCAACAAGACATGCGGCTGAGCGGGAGCCACCCAGGTAACCGTCGGGGAGTAAAGTCACAACACAGAGAGCTGCTGCTTCACCCCCCGGGTGGCCACAATCGGAAGCAGAGGGTCACCTGTCGGTGATGAGCTGGGGAAGGTGAGCCCTGGTGCCTGTTGGGGAAGGGGAAATGACACAGGTGCTGTGGGAAGCAGCCTGGCCTCTCCGTAAATAGTTAGAAATGGAATTGCCCCAGGAGCCAAGGACTCTACTTCAGCTGTGTACCCAAAAGGACGGAAAAGGGATCGCAGAGATATTTGCCCAAGGGAGCTCACAGAAGCACTATTTCCAACAGCCTAAATGAGAAGCAGCCTGTGTGTGTCATCAGCTGTGTGGACAAAGGAAAGTGCAGTCCGGGCATACATGGAATATTATTCAGCCCTAAAAATGCTGGCACATGCTCTAACATGAAGAAACC
The DNA here is from genome assembly GCF_964194105.1 of Spermophilus citellus. Classification (NCBI taxonomy): domain Eukaryota; kingdom Metazoa; phylum Chordata; class Mammalia; order Rodentia; family Sciuridae; genus Spermophilus; species Spermophilus citellus. The sequence continues at coordinate 134,939,104 of NC_138197.1, read as the reverse complement.
TTGCGGACAGGATTTGAAGTGAGATAATCTGATCACAAAGGCAAATAGTGCAGGATTCCGGTTGTTAGAGTAGTCAGATCTGTAGAGACAGAAGGTGGAACAAAGGTTACTAGACTTTTAGTTTGGAAAGAGGAAAACAGTTTTGGATATTAACTGTACAACTTTTCACTCTTGACTTTTATGCTTGAAAATGGCTAAGATGGAGCTGAACACGGTGACCCATGTCTGATCCCAGCAGCTCGAGGAGTTGAGGCCGGAGGATTCCAAATTCAAAGCCAGCCTCAGCAACTTAACGAGGCCCTAAGCAACTCAGCACGGTCCTCTATTAAGATCAAACAAGTAAAAAGGGCTGAGGACGTGGCTCAGTGGTTAATTGTCCTGGGCTCAATTCTCAGTGCCAAAAGAAAACAGGCTAAGGTGGTGAGAGCTGTTTCATGATCTAACCCCACTGAAACCTGTTGGAGACCTGAGCGGACGACGGCTCCCACTACAGGTTTCTCTTCAACGTTGTCTGGGCAGCTCCCGTGCTTTGGCCTTTGCATATGACCTGGGGACGACCTGTCTACAGCTGTTAAAAGTCTTGCAGCTTCACCAGGCATCGCTCTGCACCCGTGCCCTGGGGAAGCATGTTTTCCCGCCTGCCTTGGTTTCTCCTGCTCTCTTCTTCCTGACCCCTTCTTCTGCTCCATGGGCTGGTTTGCTGTCCCCCTTTAGGCTCCTGTGGGGGAGACTCCTGCTGTTACCTTGGGGCTCCTTCTGGTGACCTGCGCTGAGCGCCCTAGATCTCCCTCTCGGTGCCGCCTTGGCTGGGTGCATCCTCAGTCTGTTGGGAGCACTTCCTGAGCTCCTGGAGACGTCTTTGGGCAGAGGTGCTTCAGGACTGGGTCGTCCTGTCTCCAGGTGTCTGGAGGGTCCCCTGCTGCTGTTGTGCTCTTCACCCCTGGTGTGAGAGCCATGTGACATTGTTAAGGTCGGTTGCATGACATGGCCCATCTTGGTGTCTTTGCTGCCCCTGGGGAGGAGTGTGTGCTCTGCTCTGGTGCCCGGAGCCTCCTGTAAGTGTCCACTGTGTGCTGTAGGTCGGTGGCACCGTTGGGGTCTCCACGTTCCTCTCTCCGGTCCGGGCGCGTCCTCCCAGGCCAGCTGCGGCGTGTCCCCTCTCCCTGATTCTCCCAGCTTTGCCTGTGCAGCCCTCCTCCTCGGTGCGTGTGTTTAAGACGCTTCTGTCTCCGTGATGGATTGACCCTGCTCCTGGTACATAATGTCCCTCTCCATCTCTGCTGGTTTTCTTTGGTCTGAAGTCTGCTTTATCTAGTATTAATTTAGCCATTCCTGCTTTCCTTTGATTTATGTTTGCATGATCTCCTCTCCCCATCCTTTCACGTCCAGCCTGCCTGTATCACTGCATTCGGAGCTTTTTGAAGATAGAAAATTCTTGGATCCTGCTTTTTAAGACAAGCTCTGTACCTTAATTGGCATATTGAGATCATCCATATTAGTGTGATGACTGATGTTTCAGGGCCTCAGCGACTCATTGTGACTCCTGCTCTCTCTCTCTCTCTCCGCGCCATCTCTCTCCCTGTCCTCTCTCTTCCCCCTCCCTCCCTCCCTCCCCCCTCTCTCCCCTCCCCACACACCTCTCTCTCTCTCTCTCTCTCTCTCTCTCTCTCTCTCTCTCTCTCTCTCTCTCGCTCTCTGGATTGCTTCTTCCTCCCACCCTGTGAGTCACCTGGACAGTTTTTAGAATTCCGTGTTGATGCCTCTGAGTGCCTGGCTGTATCTCCAAGGGCACTCAGTGGCCACCCTAGGTAAGTGCTGCAGGGTGGACACAGAACTCTCCTGAGCGCAGGTGTCCATGGTGGCTACCTGCAGGGAGGTGGGGCCCTGCCTCCCCCCACGACCTTCCTGGTCCGGGTGGACAATTCTCTCAACATTTCCTCTGAGCATTTCGAGGCCACGTCCAACAGCATTATAAATTCTGCTTTAGCAAAATGTGACTTGGGGACCTTGAGGGAAAGAGAAGGCCGGGGCGGGCGTTTGTACTGGGTCTGCAGGTTCTGGTCCCTGCTCCAGGTGCTCCCCGCCCTCCCCTGATCTCTTTGCTCCTGGAGGACTCGCCCTGGCCATTCTCTCAGGCAGGTCCCTTGGCCACAGGTGTTCTCAGATTCCCTTCATCTGACAGTGGCTTGATTTCCCTCCATCCTTCAGGGCACAGGATTTGGAGCTGACAGTCCTTGACTTGTGGTACTGAGAAATATCAAGTCCTTCCTCTGCCTCCTGCTGAGAAATCCACTGTCCTCCAAACTCCATCCCAACTAGGGGAGGCGCGCTGTCCCCGTCTAGGCGAGGCGCACTTCCCCGTCTAGGCGAGGCGCACTTCCCCGTCTAGGCGAGGCGCACTTCCCCGTCTAGGCGAGGCGCACTTCCTCGTCTAGGGGAGGCGCACTTTTTCTCAGGCACTTTCTAGATTTTTCCGTATTTTTCACCTCACAGAAGCCTGGTCAGGATCATCTGGGCTTGGATTTCCCGGGAGCACCCGTCTGAGGTTTCCATCAGCCTTTGAACGGCAGGTTGTGACTCTCGCCACCCTGGAGGGTCTCAGCCCCACTCCTCAGCCTCTCCCTCTCTTCCCCACCAAGGACCCAGGTCACATATTGGTGATCCTGCAGCCTCACTCTCCTGCGTCCTCCTCACCTGTCCCCTGAGCTGTCTCCTTCCCGGGGTTCCCAGTGCCTGTCCCCGCCCTGTGCCTTGCTCTTCCTAGGACCCTCCTCCTGGGCTCCCTCTGTACCCACCCCAGCTCCCGCTGTGCCCTGACCTTGACGTTGGCAAGGGTGCTCCACTGAGCGGCACAGTGGGGCTGCTGGCCACAAGTGGCTGGAGCTGTCTCCCTGGCCCTGCTCTGGGAGGACAGGGAGACACGGCCCTCCCTCACCTCTGTCACCGCAGGGCAGGGTGGAGGCTCGGGCTCCTGCCTTGATGCCTGGGAGGGCTCCTCCTTCCCTCCTTCCTTCCAGGCAGGGGCTCAGCTCCACCTGGTGTCCCCTGGTGCCAAGGCAGGGCCCCAGGTGCTGCAGGTGGTGGCTGTCCATCCTCTCAGCCAGGCCCCGTGGATGTCGAGGGGCGGGGTCCTCACCCCTGGGCACGGTGGACCTGCTGACGGGCTGGGGTGTGGGCAGGCTCTCTGTGCACTGGACTGGTCTCTAAAGGCTCTGGTGTCGAGAGCCGGCTCGGGGTGGTCTGTCGGAATCTGCTGGCCTCCCAGGCTGCGGCCCCTCAGCTCCAAGTTAGAGCCGGGAGGCAGGAAGGCAGCCTGGGGAGCCCGGGGACAGGTCCATGTGGGCCCAGGGGCAGAACACTCCTCCCGGGCAGCTGGAGCCTCACAGCTGGGCGCAGGGACGGCCTGCAGAACCCAGGGGACACTTACAAACTCCACATCTGCACGAGAGCAGAGGACATAAGGACTTGGACAGACAAGAGCCACAACCACCCACTTAGAGCGCACAAGAACCGGAACCGGCCATTCTGGGGGAAGACGCACGAGCCGCCCCACTGTGTGTGACAATGCACGAGCCACCTCCCCAGGTCAGCGTCAGTGAGCCACGGAGCCCCCGCCTCACACCTGTTCCCCTGGCCGCAGAGACACGGGGAGAAGGGAAGCCCGGCTGCTCTCGGTGGGAATGTAAATTAGAGAACCACCACAGAAAACAGGGTGAACTCCCCCCAAAATTAAAATTAGAACCGTCATCAGCCGATCAGTAACCTCACGCCCTGGCACGGCTCTCCCAGTCCACGCGGCACTGCAATAGCCAAGGCACAGAACCAACCTGGGTGTCCCTCAGGGACAAAGGGGCCAGCCAGCTCACATATGCCCCACATAAAATGTCCAGGGGGGCTAGTTGTATTCCATGGGAGGAGTAGGGAGGTACAGTCCATCTTCCCTGAATCACGAGCCCTCATGGTTTTTAAATGTTAATTTTATAATATGTTACTTTAGTAAGTCCCCCTTTTATTCTTTTAGTAATTTTTTTTATTTGGGGAGATTTTTCAAGATAAAATTTTACCATCTGCAGCAGATGTGTGTTGTTTTTTGCTTTTCTAGGACTTTATTAGTTTGATTTCTGTAGCTATGATAAAACACCTGAGGCTGGGAGCTTTATAAAGAAAAGAGGTTTATTTAGCTTCCAGTTTTGGATATTCCCTAGCATGACAGGGCATCTCCTGAAGTCTGCTTGGCTCTGGTGAGGCCCTCATGGCCGATGGCACTATGTGGGAGCGCTCATGAGGAGGAGAGCTCAGCCACACAGTGAGAAGGAAGCCCAGGGACTCTGGCGTCAGACCTGGTCTTGTGTGAATGGAGTGACTCTCACAGAGCTCCCTCAGCCCTCTCCAGGGGCTGCTCAGAGACCTCGCCACTGCCCGAGTCCCCTCTGAAAGTCCCACCACCTGCTGACGCACCAGTGAGGCCTCCTGTTTCTTCCGCCCTTGGTTGGAAGGACGTCTGTGTGCCGTGGAGGACATGCTGACCTCCGGACGCAATGATGGCTATTTTTTCTGAGGTTTTTAGCCTGTGTGTGTTTGATTCTGCCAACCGTCTCTCTGTCCCCAGGGCGCGGTGGTGTTCCTGCCCAGCTGCACCCTGGATGGACCAGGGCATGGCACGTGCTAACGCTGAGCCGCCCTCCCGTCCCTGGTGGACGACCACGTGGCCACGGCGTCTCGTCTTTGCCACATGCTCTTGGCTTCTGTCCAGGGAGCTGTCTGGCCGGCCGTGCCCTGTGCTCCCAGGGACACTGGCCAGTGCTCCGCTCTGCCCTGGATCCCCGTCGTGTGGGGCACTTTTGGGCATCACAGGGGTAGCTGGAGGCTCCCGGCCTTCCCCTGGGCTCTGAGCTGTCTGAGCCGCCGGCTGCTGGCTGGCCTGGTGCATCCTGTGGGCAGCGGTGGACTCCTCTCGCTCCTGCCCCGCATCCACCACGGTGACGGCAGGTTTGGATTCTGGCTCTTTAGTGGGCTCAGTTTGAGTATTCTTCCCTCTCCCAGAAATGACCCACCACGCTGGCCTTTACAAGTGACTGAGACTTCACAAGACACACCGTTCTGGACGTGGCCTCTCCTGCCCTGTCCTTCCTCATCTTGAAAGTCGACATCACCCCGTGGGAACTGCTTGTTACCCCGCGGCGGGTCCAGGGGAGGGTGTTGAGATCCTGGCTCTGCCGCCCGCTTCCTGAGGCCCTGGGAGCCGGGGTGCCCCTGCCGCCCCATCCCCCTGTGGCCCGTCCCCTCCGCCCCGTCCCCCTCTGCCCATCCCCCTGCCGCCTGGGACTCGCTCTGCTGCTCACTCTCTGGATGGGAGCTGGTTATTGTCCCCGTTTGCGTATTGTCACTGTGGATGGGACTCATTTTTATTTAAGGCTAAATCTGTTCTCGTAGCTTCTTTGCGGGACTCCAAAGGAGCTTGAATCGGGGTTTGACTATTTTCAGGAGATTCCCTGGGTCCCATCTTTGCCGTGTTCCTGCCCTGGGGGCCACTTGGTGCCCGCTGGGGCGGGTCTTGCTGCTCCGTTAGTGCCATCAACAGTCTCAGCCTTCCATGCTGCTGGGAGGGGACCCTGGTGGCTTCATTTCTGTGCTCAGGAGGGACGCTCTTCTAGCGTGATGTACGGTCACTCGGGGAGCCGTTTCACGGACGTTTAGACAGCAGTCGCGTCCTCAGTTCCAAGGTTTGAGTCCCACACGTCACGTGTGGACGCGCCTCGCTGCCCGGTCCTCCCAGCTCCTGACTGAGCACATGCCTCGTGCAGGGGGTGATGGCATGGGCCCCACAGTGAGTGGCCTCTCTCCTACAGTTCCCCCTCTTTGAAGTCGGTCACCTGATGTCATTGCTGTGTCAAGGCCATGACAGGGTGGCTGGGAACTGGCTCCTAGGGAGCCTCGGTCGTGCAGGGTGGTCCTGGCCCTGCGCCTGCCCGGTCCTCACTGCGTCCCCTGGATGCCTACGTTTGTGGTCTCTCTCTCTCTCCTCCGTCCAGGCGAGGCTCCTGCCCAGTGCTGCATGGGGCTCCCCCCTTCTGGCTGTGCTGGGCCCACGTCTGCTCCTGCTCCCACAGTCACGTCCTGGTCCTGGTCCGTCACAGGTGGGGACACACACCCGCCTCCCTCCTGTGTGCTGGGCCCCGTGCCCTTCCTCTTCCCCGAGGCCTCCGCGGACCTCTGCCAAGGCTCAGGTCTGCTCCCGCGAACGCTGTCCCCCCCACGTGTCCCTCTGCGCCTCTTCCTGACCAGGTTCCAGGCCTGCTGGATCCCTCCCTCTCTCCCTCCCAGGACGACTGGCCTAAAGTCATGGCTCTCCCTTCTCAGCTAACACCCACGATCCGTCGGATCACGCTACGTCTGACATTTCCCCTCTTCCCTGGCCCCAAACTGATGGCCGCCCAACTCCCTGGGTAGGGCCATCTCCTCCATCCCTCATTCTCCCTCGAAGTCGTCCTTAGCACCGTCCTGTGGGCACCTGGACGTCCCACTGCTGTCCCTCCTCCTGCCACCCGTCCTGTGTTGTACCAAGCCCCTTCTCGGCAGGCCCTGGGGAGGCCACGGATGGCGCTTGCTGGCTGTGTCCACCTGCAGTCCGTCTGACCGGTCACCTCCGCCTTCCGGAGACTCCTGAATGTGCTCCTCCCTTTTCCTCCAGCACAAAACTGGCACAAAATGCTGCCAGCCTCGTGCCCCTCCCTCTGAGATCCCTGGTCCTCTGCACGGTGCCCGTGACTTCCCCACCTGACACCCAACAGTTGACCAGGACGTGCTTGTGTGGTGGCCTCTCTGGACGGATCTTCCCGGCCCAAGCGTCCGGTCAGCCCTGGGTCTTCTCTCCTGAGGAAGCTGCCCTGCTCTGGACGCTGGCCTTGCTTTCCAACACGCCTGGGCGTTGGCTCTGCCTCCGCGTCTCCCCTCACACTGGGTGGGGGCTTCTCCCCACCTCCGAGGTTCTGATGTCTTCCTGGTTCCCTTAAAGTGACCCCTCCTCCACGTCCCCTCCTTCTCTGGTGACATGATCTGGGACTGGCTCTTCCTTTTGTTTTCCTCCTAATTTCAACTTTCTCCTGAAAGAGCCCGTCTCGCTCTTCTGTGGACTGACCAGGCTCTGAGAGCCGTCCCTTCTCTCTGTCCAGTGACCTCGATCACAGGACACCTTCAGCCCAACATGGGATGAGGGCCAGTTTTCACAAATTCTCTTGTTTGTAAAAAAAGGAAGATGCCAGTTGTCTTACCGTGACAGTTCCATTCTGTGGCTGCCTCCTGAACCTTGTCTGCAGCCATATCTTACTGATTGGTCTCTTATTGCCACACTCGCTCTGCGTACGACCAGTCACAGCCTGCTGCTGTGCTGTGTGACAGGGTGGTCTCCCTCACTGGGGCAGGCCGGGCCAGGGCAGATCTCAGCCCCCGACCAGGGCCGCCTCTGTGGATGTCAACACCCAGGGTCCAAGGTTCAGCCCGGCTGGCTCCGCCTCCCGCCCTCCCCACTTTCATCTGGGCCTTCTCTTTGCTGCTCCCTGGTCCTGTCCGGTCCCCTGGGCTGCTGTAATAAGGAACCACAGGTCGGTGTTTCAACAACAGGAAGGTCTCTCCCACAGTTCTAGGGTCTGGGAGACCGAGATCAGGTGCCACCAGATCCCCTGTGGGCCCGTGGATGGCTGCCTTCCTATGGACCCTCACGTGGTGGGGGGAAGGTGCTCTGGTCAGGCTATCCCTGAGGAGGACACAGTCTTATCCTGGGGACCCCGTCCTCATACCTCATCTAAATCCAACTGCCTCCCAAGCCCCTCCTCAACAGCCACACTGGGAGTGGGGTCCAGCACACAGGGGCCATCAGGGACACCCAGTGACCTTGAGTCCCCTTCTGGGCCAGCATGGCCTTCCCTCCATCTTGGTCCATGCTGGAGGCTACAACAGAGCGCCACCCCTGGGCAGCCTCCGCAGCGACTTATTTCTCACGGTTCTGGACCCCAGAAGTCCTGAGACAGAGGTGCAGGAGACCCTGTGTCTGGTGAGGGTCTCCTTCCTGGTTCCTGGGTAGCCATCTCCTATCTGTGACTCTTCAGGACAGATGGAGGGTCAGAGAGCACTCTGGAGTCTCTTTTGTCAGGGCCCTGATCTGGTCCCTGAGGAGGCCACCCTGAGGATCTAGTCACTTCCCAAAGGCCTCATCTTCTCCTGCATCTTCGGGGCTTAGGAGGCCAGCACAGGAATCAGCCAGTGGAGATGGACACGGACGTCCAGACAGAGCAGCCTGCCCGCAGTTCCCCAGGAAAGCTGTCCTTGGAGCTGGGCGGGAGGCCACTGCCCTGAGAAGGCCCACCCGGCTTCAGTCACCACACATCTCCCCGGAGCCCACAAGTCTGAGGCCCAGGGGTGGCCCCTCAGAGCCCCTGTCCTCCCAGGCCAGCCCACTTGCCAAGCCTGGGGCCATACCCACAGCCCCACCAAGTACACACCTGAAATTCCTCGTCCTACCCCCAAAAGTGGATGCAGTCGGTGACAACAGTGGGGTTCTCAGATGGGACACCGTGAAGCAAGGCAGCCCACTGCCCAGCATCCCAGCTGGACCCCCCATGCAGGGCAAGGTCGCGCCTGGGTCGACAGCGGCCTTTGGAGAGGTCACTGTCTCATCTTTAACTGACCATCTCTACCCCAGCGAGACTAGGCTGGCGGGCCCCACGCAGGTGCGGCAGCCAGTGTGGGGTCCATGCTCACAGGCGGAAGAGCGGGAGGAGGCACCTCTCCTCTGGATGTCACGGTGATTTATAGATCTTATTTCCTGGGAAAAGTGCAAAGATTTATTTCTGAGAGACAGAGCATTTGTAAACACACAGCTCACAGGGGCGGCTGTGTGGGTGGGCGAGCACCAGGGGCTTCTGCCTTCAGATACCAGCTGGCCCCGGAGGTGACAGTGGAGACCTGCCAACGACATGTCCCAGAAACAAAGGTGGTTTTCTTTATGTCCCAGAGAAGATCAGATTGGGCCGCTGGGGGTGCCCTTCACCCAGCTGCATGAAATGTGAAAAGTGATAGGAAGGTAAGGGGTCGGGTACGGTAGCCGGCTTGATTTAGTCTCTTTAAATACACTCATCTGCCAAAACGTCACACGGGGTCCCCTAAAGTAGACCTTCACATGGGTCAGTTAAAAATAAAGACTGCATTGTGAAAAGCGGGAAGGAGTAGGCTTCGTTAGCGGGAGATGTAAGGCTTACCAACATGTATGCTCATGATAACCTCACCCCAAAACACATAAAGCAACCACTGGCGGAGCCAGGAGGAAGCGTCAGGGCGTGTGCCTGGGCACTGCTGCGGGCTGAAGCTCCCTCCAGGAAGCCTGGACTCAGAGCACCCAGGGAGGGGAAGGCCAGCTGCAGAGGGCCCTGCTGAATCAGGAGGCAGAGAGTAGGGCTGTCCAGGCTGGGACCTGGGGGAGGAGAAAACTCTGCCCAGGCAGGATGACATGGGATAAGAGCAAGTTGTCACAAATTCTCCTGTCCTCAGGGACGCCCTGCCCACAGTCCCACCGTGGAGACCAACCAGTGTGAGCTCTGACTCAACCTTGCACTCCAAGAAACAGGCCAGCCAGACGGCAATCAGCAGAAACAGGAATCAAAACAAGGAGAGGCCCAGATAGGAGGGCTGTCGTGTGCAGGTGGACAGAGGGCGACAGAGGGAGAACAGGGATGCGGACTCCAAGGCATGACCGGGGAGGCAGATCCAGAGGAAACCTAGATGGAGCCTCAGCCCAGGGACACGGCAATCGCGGGCCCTCGGCCCTCTGGTCCACCTGGAGATCTCTGCATTCCTGTATCCCCACGTCCCCCACCCAGGAGGCCACCGAGGAACACAGGCGTCACCAAGGTCTTCCAGCCCACCCCCGGCTCTGCGGAGACTCTTCAGGCCCCCACTTTCCTCACTGCATCCATACTCACCTCGTTGTGGGCGTGGGCAGGAGGGGGACTCCACGGCAGTGGGGGGGCATGCTCCAGGACTGGACACTGCCCAGGCCCACGACACTCCTGGGGAACCTCAGCACAGACGCCCGTCACCGTGCCGTCTGGCCTCCCAAGCCTTCTCCAGCGTCCCCAGAGCTAGCAGACGCAGCGCCCTCTGCCCACTGCGTTGAGCCCTGGCCCAACTTACCTAGAAGCTGGAAAGGGTGAGGATTGACCACGTTTGGCCTCTTGTCCGTGCACGTGCCCTTCAGAACACTCACACCCACGCCCATGGTGATCCAGGCCATATAACCAGGCCACTCAGCCACCAAAGCAAGTGGGGTGTGGACCCTGCGATGTTGAGAGCCACAGCCGAGTCGGAATGGCCCCTTCACTTTGCCAGAAGTCATGGTTGAGAGGCGAGCCCTTAGGATGATGCTGGATTGATTCAATCGTATATCAGACCTTTACTGCCCCGTCATAGGATGGCTCTTGCTGCCTTGGGCTCCTGTCACTTTGCCGTTCCCCGTTGAGTTCTTGGGGGGTTCCGAGAGTGAGTGCGCACGCATCCTGGGGGGAGGGAGTTCCGGTGGGTGTGTGCTGTGTGGCTAGAGGAGCCGCGCGGGTGGCGTTCGGAACAGTTCCCGGGAAGTGTGCTGGTGGAGTTTGGAAATGAAGTTTGTTCCTGCTTGAGTGGCTCGCGATTTGTGCCCAGCCAGACTGCGGCACTGCTGTTGGTCCTTTTCCTGACCTGCCTCCCAGGCTCTCCCTGTGTCTCAGCCCTCATGGTCCTGAGATGAGGTCATTCTGCCGCCTGCCCACACCTGGAGAACCTGGGACACTCCCATGCCGACCCAGCTGGCCTCGAATCTCTCCTGGGCTCTGGGGTGGGGAGGCCATGTGCAGAGGACGGGTGGAGGAGGAGGGGCCCAGGGCCTCAGGGGGGCAGACAGGCCACAGAGGGCCCTGCCCGGGTGCGAGCTGGCTCAGGACCTGCAGGGGAGAAAGTAGTGGACGCAGCTCCAGACGAGGTCAGCAGAGGAGACCAGGGAGGCAGGAGCAATCGCAGAGGCAGCACAACCAGCTGAGGCTGCTCAGAGGGTAGGAGAACATTCCAGAGATGCACCAGCTGGTCCGTAGCTGGAGAATACCCCACTCCACTCTGCAGGGCTCCTATCTTCCCAAACTCAAAATCCAGTTTCTTCCCGTCTCAGCCCGATCCTGTTTCTGCCTGTTTCTGTTTCCTGCGCCCACAGTCATCCTTCAGATCCTAATACGGGCGTTTATCGATCAATACTTAATCGACGTCTGTAAAGCACATTGGGAAGCGGAGGTGAGGCCAGCTCCTGGCCCGCAGCCTGGGTGGGCCTGTGCAGGGTCCTGGGCCCCAAGGCTGGCCCCCAGCTCCTCACAGTCCTCCTCACGGGCAGGTGCCCACGCCCACCCCAGGGCCCGGCCCACCTCAGCCGGGGGCAGGGTGCTCTGACTCAAGCCAGGTCTCCGCTGCCCACTGTGACCACCTGGGGTGGGGCGTTGGTGCTCCAACCTCTAAAATGGCTCTGCTGAGAAAGTTCTAGAAAGGCCCAGGACAGAACGCTGGACGCTCCCAGAGGGGGTCACACAAGGTGACCTCACAGCCCTTCTCCTGCGTCAGAAACAAGGAAAGAGCCGGGGGCTGCACGCCTGGCCTGGCCTTGGTCCCCAGAGCTGCCTCCTGGCACAAGAGAGGCTTCAGACAGGTGCTGCCCCTGGGCAGGGCTGCGGGAGGCGCAGCTCACAGGGTACTTGTTGTGAGGTCTGGGGGGGACCAGGATGGGTTGGGGACCTAACCTGCAGCCCTGCTCACCAGCCTGTCTCCCCTGGTGGCCAGGGACCTGTGCAGCCACAGCTGTCCCAGATCCTAAGCAGGTACATCTGGGCTCTGCCCAGCCAGGGATCCTAAGGGAAGACGGACGCATGGCCGAGGCCAGAAGAGCCGCGGCTGTGTGCAGGCCCTGGGCTCAGGACCTCCAGCTCCTGGGCGCCGTCTGTCTGCTGCCCTCCCGTTCCCAGGTGGCTCCCTGGGCACGGCCCTCCTGAGGCTGGGACAGGCGCTGTCCCTGCCCTTCGGGAGCAGGGTGTTGATGGAATGGCCATTTCCCTCTCCAACAAGCAAGTGGCAGCGTGAGCCGGGGCCTAATTTATCAAACACAGCCTCTGGTATTCTGCAAGGCCCGTGTTCACCTCTGAAATATGGTTCCTGCCCAGCTCCAGCCCACGTGTGTACGATTTTATGATATTTCAGTTTTATGGAGGACATCTCACTGATGAATGTCTCTTAGTGAATGATCATTCTGGAATCTATTTTGCCTTCAAAGAGGCCTCTCCTGGAATGGACTGGGAGGGGGTGGGCCCACGTTATATATCAATCCACTGCCAGGAGCCCCAGCTGGGGAAGGAGGGAGACCAGCCCACAGGGACAGGAAGGAAGCGCCAAACCGAAGACCCTTCCACCACTGTCCACAGGCAGCCGGATGGGCAGGAGGGTGGCCTTGGGGCCTGGTTGCCCAGAGTGACCCCCAGCTCCACCACCTGCCACGCCTGACCTGGGCAACTGGCTCCCTGGGAGCCTTGGCTCTCGCAGGACGTCATTATTAGCACTTCCTGGGACTCCGTCTCCTCCAGCATCATGATCCCCAGGCAGGACTGGGATGGAGGCTGCCCTGGGCCTCGACGGTGGCAGAGTTGCTGGGTCCCCAGGGACAAACTGAGCCTTCCCTGCACTCACAGGTCCTGCCCAGGCCCCGGCCAGGCCCCGGCCACGGGGTCCTCAGAACTCAGGTTCCTGGCCCCTCCTCCCGGGACACGTGCAGCTTCACTGTCTTATGCTCGCAGCCCCAACAGAGTTCCCGGCTCCACTGCTTGTCCTGGGGCCACGGACACGTCACGCCCATTCTGTGGACCTGGGGCTGGAAGTGACGCTGGGGAGAGGCCCCCTGTAAGACCTCGGCCACTGGAGGGACTGGCGGCCTGCAGGACCTGGCATCCCATCCCCGTCTTAGGGGACAGCTGTCCGGGGAGAGGCTCCCCCTGCCTCCCCTCCCTGCCTCCCCTCCCTGCCTCCTCTCCCCTGCAGGGGTTCTCAGAGGCCCTCGGGCCAGCAGCAGGTCAGTGACCTGGGTGGAAACGCAGTCCCCCAGCGGGCGGCTCCAGTCCCCAGGGGTGGGCCTAAAATCCCACGTTTAACAGGCCGCCCACTATCCTCAGCTGCTGGACAATGAGTGACCTAAACCACATGGATGTGCTGAGTTCCTTTCCATCTCACAGGCCACAGCGGGCCTTCCTTGTGGATGGCCTGGGGTGCAGCCACCCCCTGCGGCCAGCTAGGGAAGCCCCTGCATCCTGGGGACAGGCCCTCCTCCAGCTCCAGGCCAGCAGCATCCCTCTCCTGACTTCCCTGCCCACATTCCCTGCGACCCTCAAGGACCCTGGGACGAGGGCAGGCCCACCTGGGTCTCCCTGTGACCCTCAAGGACCCTGGGACGAGGGCAGGCCCACCTGGGGCTCCCTGTGACCCTCAAGGACCCTGGGACGAGGGCAGGCCCACCTGGGGCTCCCCATCTCCAAGTCCTCAACCCAACCACATCTGCAAAGCCCCTTTGCCCCATAAGGTCATCCATTCCAGGCCCCAGATCAGGAGGGGCCCTCCTGGGGCCACACAAGCCCTCAGGGAATTCCGATGCATGATAGGCTTGGTGACAGGCGCCCTCTAATGGACGGTCAGCACCTGCCCTCCTCACACTGGCCTATGGAAGCCAGGGCTCAAAGGTGCCAAAGAGTCACCGTGTGGATAGGGAACGGCTGCTGAGTCCATCCCTGTCAGGGACCCGGGTCTCTGGTGAGGCCTCCAGGCGCAGTGCAGGACGGCCGGTCAGGCTGCATTTCACAAGGACTGGGTCACATGCAGGTGTGTCCCCTGCGATAGCTGAGGCTTACTTACCCCAAAAAGTTGCTCTCCAAGTCAGATTGGACCGACTCCCGTGTCTCCAGTTGCCAGTCGGGCACCCCAGCCAGGGTCTGGCCACGGCCCAGGGGGTGGCTGGGGAATTCATGATGTCTGCAGGACTCAGCTACCCTGTCCCCTTCCTGGGACATGCCCGCCACCCTGCCTGGCCTCCCCTGGTGTGAGGCTTCCTCTTCCTCTGCCGCCCTCCGTCGGTGCCCCGCCCCGAAACTGGGAGGAGCCCTCCAGGAAGGTGGCCCAGGGGTGATCTGGAGACAGATGAGGATCTGGATGGTTCTAGGGGAAGCCAGGCTGGACCCAGGCCGATGAGCAGCCAGGACCTCCCGTGAACTCTGCCCCCTCCTTCAGGGGCAGGGACATGGCCTCCTGGCCTCGAGGTCCTGTGAGGCTTCAGGGAAGCCCTGGGGTCAAGGCTGCGGGTGGAGCCACACGTGTGTGTGTGTGTGTGTGTGTGTGTGTGTGTGTGTGAGACAGAGAGGGGGGGAGGGAGAGAGGGAGAGAGAGAGACAGGGAGGGAGGGAGAGAGAGAGACAGACAGGGAGGGAGAGAGGGAGAGAGAGAGACCGGGAGGGAGGGAGGGAGAGAGGGAGAGACAGGGAGGGAGGGAGGGAGGGAGAGAGAGAGAGAGGGAGGGAGGGAGGGAGAGAGGGAGGGAGGGAGAGGGAGAGAGACAGAGAGGGAGGGAAGGAGGGAGGGAGGGAGGGAGAGAGGGAGAGAGACAGAGAGGGAGGGAGGGAGGGATATGCAAAGTCTTGATCTCATCTTTGCAGACATGAACGTAAAAGGAGGCACATAAAAGCGTGGCCACTGGAGAAAGGGACCCGCGCAGGTGCCCGCCGAGCGCCCCGGAGCACCTTCCTCTGGAGCCTCATTATCCTTTCATCTTCCCAACGCCAAGTCGTCCCTGTAATGGCTCCCATCATCCCCGTGACCACGGATCGGAGTCCTCTCGGGGTTTGGAGAATCGGCTAAAACCAGGGCCCAGTGAGTGCATCTCGGTGCTGTTTGAAGACATGTGTTCACCCTGTTCACTGGCACCAGGCCACACAGGGCAGCCTCGCGGAGCCCAGAGGACCCTCCTGCCTGCTGGGCTGCTGCCTCCCACAGCACCGCGCTATTGGTCTTGGCCAAGAGCAGCACACACACCTGGGCTGACCAGCAGGACCCTGGCTGGGCTGGGGCGGGCAGTGGAGCGCCCCACGTGGCAGCTGAGGGTGTGTCTGTGGGGGTGGAGCACCACACACTGAAGGTCCAGGGATTCCCACGCAGGGTGTGTCCTCGCTGGGGGAAGGGTCCCGGTGTCCACGTCCACTCTGGGTGCCCCAGACTGGGTGTCTACAAACGCAGAAGGTCACTCCCACAGTCGGGAGGCTGCACATCCAGGATCAGGGTGTGGTGGACCCAGGGTGTGGTGAGGGCTGCTTCCTGCTGCCTAGACGGCACCCCTGGCCCCCCACCCCCCACCCTCTGTGAGCTCCTGGTGCAGGGGCCCAGGGAACCGCTGGGGCCTGGGTGGCCTCGTCCTTTAGACGAGGTGAGGCCGGGGTGGACGCTGCTGGAGCCTGGGTGAGGCGTTCCAGATGCTCTCTGTTTTCTGTTGACTGCAGGACGCCACCCGGAAGGACCCAGATCCCCGACCCACCCTGGGTCACCCCCAGGCTCTGCTCACATTCCTGCACAGTCCCTCCTCCCTTGGGGTGTGTCCTGCTCCGGGCTCCTCCCCCGCAAACCCCTTTGCTTCCTCGCTGTGCACCTCTTCCGAGGCATCGCCTGAAATTCCTCTCTGTGGCTAAGTCAGGAGCTCCTTCTCCCTCTGGGGACCTCCTGGGGCCCTTTCCAGGGTCACCTCTGCCTCACGACCGGTCACCTCCATAGGCCCCCCTCCCAGCGCACCACCTTGGCAGTGAGGGTGTCAACCCAGGAATTTGGACAGGTGTAAACATTCAGAGCACAGCACATGCCAACGGAGTTACCGGGACCTGGCAGGGGTCCAGCCCCAGGAGTGATGTGGAGGATTCTGGGAGGGCAGAGAGGACCCGCAGAGTGGGGGGCACAGGACAGGAAGCCAGGGGGGACTGTGTGGCTGGAAGGGGGCGGCTGGCTGAGGAGCTGGGCCTTGGCCCCACGGCTAGTCACCTAGAAGCCAGGAACGTTGGCCTAGACTCCCCGGGGAGTCCCCTGCAGGTGTGCCAGAGTCCAGACAGGAGCACAGGTGTGAGCAGGCCCTCCACTGATGGACGCCACCGTCTGGACACAGCGTGGACCAGGGCTGCCCTGAAGAGCCATGCGGCCTGGCCTCCTAGCCCAGGGCAGCGCCACACACCCCTCTTCCTGCCCACGGCAGCGGCGGGCAGCTCCTGACAGGTGCAGGCAGCATCTGACCACACTGCCTCCAGGCTGCTCCAAGCTCAGCTCTGGCCTGGGCCCGAAGCTTCAGAACAACGCGCCCAGCAAAACGTCCCTCGGTGCTCGGTTCCTGGGAGGCCAAGTGCACACTTTTCAAGATTCGGTCTAAAGTGCCAGGTGAGGTCGAGCCAGCTGGCCCCTCTGCAGCCACGCAGGCAGCTGTCTTCTCCTGCCTGCTGCAGGCCATCCATCACCCTCAGGGCGCGCCAAACGCAGCGACCGCCATCAATCATCTCCTTATTGAGTTAAGACAAATGGCTGGTTATTAATAGGCCCAGGCTTAATGAAGAGAATGGATGCCGCAGACCAGGAGGAGGTGAAGGGATGCGCACAGGCCTCTGCGCTCCTTGGAAAGATCTGGAAAACCCCTGGCCTCTCAGTCCCTTTAACACACGCTAGGCGCTCGCAGGACTGAGTCCAGGAATCCGGAGCTCCTGAGTTGGCACTTCTCCAGCACCTCCCAGCTGCTGACCTGCAGAGAATGAGGAGACCTCCCTGAGCTTCTGTCTCCTCTTCATTGAAGGCACATGGGAGGCACTTGCTACTAGGACACAAGCTGAGGGAAGCTCAGCCCGGGCCTCCAGGGTCCACAAGAGCCAGCGGAGACTCATCCCTGGGTGCAGGGCTGGGCTGCGGCAGGAACAGGGTGGGCGGGAGCGGGAGGTGTTTGGGGCAGAGGCTGAAGCAGGTGCCGAGCTGGGCAGGGTCAGCACAGGCCTCTTCGCTGGGTTTCCGAGAACCCTTGGAAGTGAGCTCCGCATGTGCGGAACCCGCGGGGACACCCTGGGGGCCTGATTTGAAGAGCCTGGAGTCTGTTTATGGCGGCACTTCTGGGGAACAGATTGTGTTTATGTCAGAAGGAAAAGACCGTGTTTCGGGGCAATGTCTGCAGCTTGTTGGGTCAAACCAACGCCCCCAGCCCCATCTGCCATGGCCCCCGCGGAGCCCGCAGCCTGGAGCCCCACAGGGAGCCGCAGAGCCCAGGGAGGGCCCTGCTGTACGCAGCACCCTGGATGGCCCCGGGCATCCCTGAGAGCTCCCCAGACCTCACCAAGGCACTCTGCTCCCTGTGCCACCTCCCTGGATCCTGGCTGCACGGTGGCCCCTGGGCTGTGGGGCCAGGACCCAGGGCAATGAGACGTGGCTCCTGCCCATCAGGACGGCAGCGTCCCCCACAGGGGAGTGGAGGGGACTCCAACAGAGGTGCTCAGCCAAGAGGGCTCAGAGCCGGGCTCCTGGAAGCCAGCCCCGTGTCTTCCGGGAGGACGCTGGAGGGGGACAGAGGACATGGCAACGAGGGGACGGAGGGAAGAAGGGACCCGGCGGGAAGAAGGGACCCGGCGACGCCTCACATGTCCTTGTCCAGGTGTCCAGGGGGAGCTGGCAAGAGAGGCCCTGCTCAGTGGCCAGGAAGAGAGGCCCTGCTCAGTGACCAGGAAGAGAGGCCCTGCTCAGTGGCCAGGAAGGTCCCCAGTGGCAGGCCCCTGCTGTACAGGGAAGTGTCCACCTAGGAGCCCGCTGGGGCCGGTGTGGCTGGGTGGGAGAGCGCCTGCCCAGCAGCCCAGCGCCCTGGCCTCCATCCCCAGCACCACACCAGGGGGGAGAAGGTCAGAAAGGAGGTTCCTGAAGACGACTTGACCACCAGGAGACATCTCATCATGTGGAGGAGAAAGAAGAGTAGGATAGAGAGAGGGGACCAGAGCCGTCCCCAGCGGGGGACCAGGAGAGAGGGACCAGAGCTGTCCAGGGTCCAGGTTCCCAGCGGGGGACCAGGAGAGAGGGACTGGAGCTGTCCACGTTCCCAGCAGGGGACCCAGGGTCAGGCACTGACGTTCTTACCATCTTTGAAAACTCCCGAGGTCAGGTTTGTTCTGCGAGGCTGAAGCCTGAAGCCCAGGAAGGAGCCTCTGAGTGTGGCCTTGTGGTCAGCTGCGTGGAGGGGAGGTGGCGCGGAGCGGGGAGCCACAGCCTCAGGTGAGCAGTGTCCTCCTCAAGACACGCTGGGAGGCTTGTGAGTGCAGCTGGAGACAGGAGTGACCACGGGCATCGTGGACACCACCCGAGGGCCCTACCTTACAGGAGCCAGCCTCGTGGGCCTCCTCCGGAGCCTCCAGGACTGAGACACGGAAACCTCCGTTGCCGTAGCCAGAGTCCAAGGCACAGAGAACACGTGCCTCGCAGGGAGGGCTCCCGTCCTGCGGCTCCCAGTGCGTCCCTGGGTGCTCACCAGCAGACGTTGATCTCTGAAGTCAGAGCCGCAGCCTCACTCTGCAAAGGCTGTGAGTGGAGGAGGCCTGAGGGCCTGGGAGCCTCCGAGCGGTGCTCATCAGAGCCCGCGGTGAACTTCAGACACCCCTGGCCTCTGTAGGCAGAGCCTCGATGGGAGGCCGGTGGCCTCTGGATGCTCTTGGGAGCCGTATCCTGGGGACCAACACAAGCCCGGGGACACATGTTCATCGAGAACTGTCCCCTGAGGGTCCATGTCCAGCATGGACAGGTCAGCTCACTGGGAATGCAGTGCTTTCCAAAGCACCATGACACAGAGGGCCTTTTCCAGTTAAGTGAGCAGCTGGTGGGTGAGAGCCGCCGGGGAGGGGGGGACCTCGGCAGGGACGGGCAGGGGGTGTCAGTGCCTGATCCACACGGCCTTGGCTCTCAGTGGGGTCCGCGTGCTGAGTGCCCTGATCTATGAGCATCCACGCTTAGCCCAGCCCACCTTAAACATGCCCAGAACACCGTGTGACCCCACAGCCGGGCAAAGCCGCCCAACACCGGCTACTTCATGATGGTGCTGTGGGCGGGTGCCGCTCGGTGGGCGAGGGCTTGCCGTAGCCCCCGCGGAGTGTGGAACCCCGCGCATCACGTGGGAGCAAGGTGCTGGAGTGGAAGACGGGGTCACGTGGGCTCCCTTTCACACCCCGAGAAGCTGACAGTCCTGTCAGGGACCCTCTGCACTGGGCAGGGGGAGCAGCTCTCCGCCGGTCCCCGACTCCACCCATCTCCATGGCTCTGGGGGCCCCACATCACACTTTGGAGACCACCACTCAAGCCGGGGGCAGATCCCACCTAACCCCCTCAGTCTGAGGCAGCCCCTCGCCCCTGTCCTCTGGCCCCAACCTCTTGACTGTGCTGACCCCGTCTGCCGTCCCCTACACCACGGCCACCCTCTGGACACCACCATGGAGCATGCTCAGAGCGGCACCCCGTCTGGAAAGCGCTGGCCCGGGTGGCAGGAGACGGATGTGCCGCCCTCCCGGCCCCCTCCTACAGCCCACCTGGGAGACATCCTTCCTCGGTGGCATCCGTCTTGAGCTGAGACCAGGGCAGGGAGAGCACTGTGCATCTGCGGAATGGCTTTGCGGAGGCGAGGCATATTAGAGCAATACGTTTCCTCTCAACGGCTAAGTGTTCTCCCAGAGACGGGGGAGGCGGCACGAGCCGGTCCCCGTGTCGGCACAGCGGGGCCACGCACCGGCCATCTGCCACCAAAGAGAGGCTTAGGTATGGCGTTGATTCCTGACCTTTCTTGCTGCACAGGAGTCCTCACCTTCCCGAGGTCGGGTGGCCGGTCCTGCCTGCCCCTGCCCTGCTCCCGCCAGGAACCTGAGGCTGCTGCTTGCAGACAGGAGCTGCCGGGCCAGTCCAGCTCTTTAGCAGCCCACTCACAAGCCGCCAGGGCTGGGCTTAGAAGCCAACAGAAGGCTGGTCTGGGGGGGGGGGGGGGGAGAACTCACTCATTTTAGTGCCACTCAGAGAGGCCGAAACGCCGGATAGATACTCACGTCGGAGCACCCTGGGAGTGTTTCACGGCACAGTGGTATTTAATTAGCCCAGCTCCAGGTTAGGAAGGCGCGAGAAAGACACCACTGAGCCCTTCAAATGCCCGGCCAGAGCGTCCCTCTGCATGCCGACCAGGGCTCTGCCTACCTCGCTTCCCGGTGGAGAACAAAACAAATAATTTTGTGAAGGGCAGTGAGGTTGGATGGGCCTGGACAAACGGGATCAGCCAGCACTTGTCCAAAGAACCTGCTCATCCTGGGCCTTCCTGACGGCACCTGCGGCTCTTCAGGAACCAGCCCACCAGGGCCTGGGGCCTGGGAGGGGGGCCCAGGTGACCTGTGGGGCCCTGCACTCCCTGGCTGTCTCCCGGGCCCCGGGGGCCACAGGAGGTGTGGGGGAGCACCCCAGCCAGTGGACAGTGCAGGCCGGTCATGGAGGGTCAGCCCCAGGCCGCCGACGGACAGCCACCCCTGGGCCTGCTGGCTCCTCAGGACCCACCAGCTCCTTCTGCTCCCAGGGCACGAGGCCGGCAGTTCAGGGAAGCTGGGGGCCAGGGTTGACATGGGACCAGGGTGGCCATCAGTGTAGGCATGACCCCCACTACATGCCCCAGTTGAGCCCTGGCCACCAAGGCAGCCCGGTCCCAGGCCAGGTGTCCACCTCCGTGAGGCGCAGGCCCCAGTGCAGGTTGCAAGGAAGCTCTGGCTGCCCCGGGGACGTTCCTCCTCCCACAGATTGGGCACAGTCTCCAAGCCAAGCCCTGCTCCAGGGGCAGGGGACATAAGACACAAAAACTGCTCTGTCCCCATGGGACCCACAGCCGGGCACAAGGAGACAGTAACCACATATAGGAAGTTAGCCCAGCCATGCCCTGGCGGCCTGTTTGGTGGTGAGGTGGCAGGAAGCCTGGCGGGTCCAGGAAGGCCCCCCAGAGAAGCGGCACTTGGCAGGGACTTGAAGTTGGAATGAGCTCTGAGGATGTCTGAGGAGAGTGTCCTGGTGTAGGAGTAGCAGTGCAAAGGCCCTGGTGTATGCAGGTGCCTGGAGTGCCACAGGAAGGGCCAGTGGGAGTGGGGGAGAGACACAGAGGGGTCAGGAGTGAATGGCCTGAACCCATGGAGCCCTCTGGACGCCTAGACTTCCCCCCGAATGGGCAGAGGAGCAAGGAGGGTTTGGGGAAGCCCATGGCACACCTGGGATTTCCAAGGTCTCTGCAGTCACGTTGGGAGTGGAGGGTGGGACCCAACAGGAGCCTGTGACAACAGTACAGGAAGAGCCACCGGTGACATTGACCAGATTGGATGAGGCACATCTGGGAACAGGGAGCTGGGATGGACACAGCCTGGGACAAAGGCTGGTGGGTGTGGCCCTGGGCAAGGCAGGCCGGGGGTGAGGCTGGGCGGCCACAGTGTGAGCTCGACAGGCTGCACTGCGCCGGTGACACCAGGTGGCCAGTGGCCGCCCCACTGGAGAGGGCCGTGGGAGGGGTCCCAGCTGGACACAGAGCTCCAAGAGCCGCTAGCGTGGGGCGGATTCTAGAGCAGGAGAAGATGAAGGAGCAGGGAGGAGGGGCGGGAGCCCAGGGGAGAGCAGGGCAGGCCAGGGCCGAGGAGAGGTGACCAGGAGGGGAGACCTAGAGAAGGACAGAGGCCCTGTGCGTCAGGCCTGGGGACAGTCTTCTACAGGGGTCCACAGTGGCCACCAGACCTGCTGCGTGGTGGGCACTGAGAGGAGTTTGGGGGGCGGTTGGGCAAAGGGTCAGTGGGCTCCTCTGTGTGGGGCGGGTGGGCCGGGAAGTGCCTGCCACGTGAGTCAGGGTGGGGGCCGGGGGCCGGGGGACGGGGGACAGGGCAGTAAGAAGTGTCTGAATAAGGAGAAACAGCAGCCGGAGCCTGTGTGCTGACGGGTGATGCCGGGAGCCGGGAAGTCCGGGGCAGGGGCAGGGAGGCCTGGCCTTCTGTCCCGCTGTGCTGTCCTCTGCCTGGTTCGTCTCCAGGGGCACGTCACCCCGGCCACAGTTTCCAACATGTCCCTTTTCTCCTCCCTCTAGATGAGAAGCTCACCAGGTCGGGGACACCGGATTCCCAGCCCACACGCCTGGCGCACAATGGACACACAAGACGTGCCTGTTGACCCGGCCCAGGCCTGTCCCCTGCCATCTCTTCGTGCCAGCCCGGCTGAGAGGCCCCCGCTGTCCCCTTCCCGCCACAAGCTCTGCACTCCGCTCCCTCGGGCTCAGTGGCTCGTGGCCAGTGTCTGAGGGACCCCGGTCATCCTCACCAAGGCCCCGCTCAGATCCTCCAGAGCAGCTTTTCATTACAAAGGCACAGTTGTCCCCCTTGTTCATGGATCATCATCCACAGCCTCAGTTGCCCACAGTCATCCACGTCAACCACAGTCTGAAAACATCACATGGAAAATTCCAGGAATTTTAAATTGTGCACCTTTCAGAGAAGCATGATCCAGTCCAGAGCCATTAGGCCCAGGATATGAACCACCTCGACCAGCGTATCTACACTGTATGCACTACCCTCCCGCTGGTCCCCATGGCCATCTCAGTCATCAGATCAGCTGTCCCCGCATCACGGGCTTGTGCTCCAGAGGACCAGAGGGAGGACTGGCCTGCACCCTGTGGCTCCATCATCCTGTCACCTCATTCCATCTCATTATGTGGGTGTTGTATCATCTCACACTGTCACAAGAGGAAGGTGGGCACAGTACAAAAAGGTCCTTTGAGAGCCAGACCCTGGCATGGTGTCTGTTTCAGCCACTGTCAAAATTCTGTTACGATCACGAGTGTCTGGCCGTGTCTAATTCATAAACTACACTTTCATCCCAGGTCTGTGTGTGTAGGAAAGAACGTGGAACACAAGGGGCTCAGCCTCATGCACAGATATCCCCTGGGGACTCGGCATGTCCCCCAGGGGGAGAAGGTGACCCACTGTGGTAGGAACCACCACGTGATGTTGTCTGCTGTCATGTTCTCTAAGAAGCCAGAAGTTTAGGGACAGACAGTCACAGGTATGTGGGACCCTGGATGGGCCCTGGGCCAGGGGCAGGCAGCTCTCAAAACCGAGTCAGATGGAGGTCAGCCTGGGTAGGTCCCGGGCGTGCGCTACGCACCCGCGGGACATGACGGCTGTGGTCCTCCTGCCGTCCCCAGGGAAGGGGCTAATAAGAGGGAACCAGGTGGGGACACGGGAAACCATGACACCTTCACCCGGTTCATAACCCAAACTTGTGGAATGAAGAGGCTGTTTAAATCCGTGGGAAGAGGTGGACGGGCTAGCCCTAGGAACTCAGCCACAGCCTGGCCGGAGCTCCAGCCGGCAGCCCACCGGCCTCCTAGACAGTCCCTCTGCGGCCATCCCTGCGGCCCTGCCCTCCTCTCCAGGAGCCCCCAGCCACCCCCAGCTCACCTACTGCCACCGGGCTGTCTCTGAACATCCCGCCCTCGCCCAGCAGGGCCAGCTTCTCCTAGCCATGGAGGTGACCGCCCTGACCACACAGGGCCCTGGCAGCCTGTCAGGCCTCGGGCTGTGCAGAGTTCCTGCCCCTGTGTCCTTGCTGTGCTGCCTCTGCCCGCCTGCCCGCCTGCCCGCCCATTTCCTGTTTGATTTGCTGTCTCTGTTAAGGGGTGCGACATTGCTTTGCTACGCAGGTGGAGGACAGGAGGGGCCCATCACCATGTCCTCGCCCCACAAACTGCTGTGGCTTGGACCTACAGCGTCCTCAAAGGCTCCTGGATTGAAGTCTTGGTCCCCAGGGGCACTGTTGGAGGTAGAAGCTTAACAGGGGGCCTGAAGCAGGTCCTCAGGTCACGGGGTGTCCCTGAAAGGGGACTGTGGGACCCCAGTCTCCTCTTCCTCTTGCTCAGGGTGAGAGGCTCTGCATGGCCAAGTGCTCAGGCTGCCTCCCCACAGGCCCAAAGCTACGGGACAGCTGCTCACGTCACCCCAAAACTCAGAGCCACAGTGAGCCTGCTCCCCTATAAGTTGACTCGCATCCAGCATTTTGTCACAGTGAGGGAAAGGCGCGCTTTCTTATGTCAAGAACATTTAGAATCTACCCTGCAATGTTTTTCTTCTTCAGTTTTTGGGGGAGTGGGTCCTGGGGACTGAGCCCAGGGCACTTAACCACTGAGCCACACAAAGAGCCCGGGGCTCTGACCCCAGGAGGACGGCCTGCCCTCAAGGCCCTGCAGGCGCCAGGCCTTTCTCCCCAGCACGCCTCTCCCAAGGCCCCCAGACGGCCATGCCCAGCGCTCTTCACTGCAGGCTGCTTCAGGCACTAATTGGCTTCTTGTAAGCTCTGTGGTCAAGACGGACTCCGGCCCCAGCCTGCCTCCGTCCATCAGCCTCAGTGCCCTGCTGGGAAGGACGCCACAGGGTCCTGGGGTGACCTCCCAGCCTCCCCTCCACCTGGCCTCCCTCCCAGCCTCCCCATCACCTGGGCCCCCCCACAGCCTCCCCTCCACCTGGGATCCTCCCAGCCTCCCCTCCACCTGGGCCCCCCCCCAGCCTCCCCTCCACCTGGGCCCCCCCCCAGCCTCCCCTCCGCCTGGCCTCCCTCCCAGCCTCCCCTCCACCTGGGCCCCCCCAGCCTCCCCTCTGCCTGGGCCCCCCCCCAGCCTCCCCTCCGCCTGGCCTCCCTCCCAGCCTCCCCTCCACCTGGGCCCCCCCCAGCCTCCCCTCCGCCTGGCCTCCCTCCCAGCCTCCCCTCCACCTGGGCCCCCCCAGCCTCCCCACCGCCTGGGCCCCACCCAGCCTCCCCTTCTCCTGGGCCCCCTCCACAGCCTCCCCTCCGCCTGGGCCCCCTCCCAGCCTCCCCTCCGCCTGGGCCCCCCCCAGCCTCCCCTCCGCCTGGCCTCCCTCCCAGCCTCCCCTCCGCCTGGGCCCCCCCAGCCTCCCCTCTGCCTGGACCCCCCCCAGCCTCCCCTCCGCCTGGCCTCCCTCCCAGCCTCCCCTCGACCTGGGACCCCCCCAGCCTCCCCTCTGCCTGGCCTCCCTCCCAGCCTCCCCTCCGCCTGGCCCCCCCCAGCCTCCCCTCCGCCTTGCCTCCCTCCCAGCCTCCCCTCCGCCTGGGCCCCCCCAGCCTCCCCTCCGCCTGGGCCCCCATCAGCCTCCCCACGGCCTGGGCCCCGCCCAGCCTCCCCTTCGCCTGGGCCCCCCCACAGCCTCCCCTCCGCCTGGGCCCCCTCCCAGCCTCCCCTCCGCCTGGCCCTCCCCAGCCTCCCCTCCGCCTGGGCCCCCTCCCAGCCTCCTCGCCTCCTGGGCCACCCCCCAGCCTCCCCAGAGCTGGGTCCTCCCAGGCCCCAGAAGGGCAGCAGCTCCCGACCACCCAGGTCCTCTGTTCCCAAACCTCATGTTGAGGAGCAAGGCACAGCCCTCACATCAGAGAGACCCAGAAACCAAAGCCGGGGTTGGGGGGACACACGGCTCACCCACCTGCCCATTAGCAGACGGCAGAGTTGACCTGAGAGGCAGAGGGTCGCACCCGGGAATGAAAGGCAGGTGTGCGAAGCTACGTCTCACGCACCCCAGGGCTTGGGGCTGACTCCGCTGAGACAGCAGTCCCCGGGGGACAGGGATGGGCTGGGCGCACATTCACAGCCTGCAGGCTTTGTGGGAGGGGGCAGAACCTGCCACCAACCATCCCCAGCCCCAGGCGTCTGTCACCAAGAAAGTGATTTCCGTCTGGAGGCCCGGCCACCCCAACTCCTGGCCCCTTGGGGCGAGGAAGTGCGGTCCCTTGGCTTGTTGGGCAGTGAAGCAGGACGCCCCATCAGAGCACCTGGTTGGTCTGTGCACAGGTCACTTTTGGAAACACGCAGGCCCTGCCGCCACCCCAGCACCTGCCTCTGGGCAGGCACAGCCTTTCCCCATCCTGGAGGTGATGGGCAGGGGCTGAGGATGGCCAGGACAGGAGGACAAACCAGGTCCACCTCTGAGGTGGGCAGAGATGGATCTGCTCATCAGGTGCACACACAGTCCCTGGGGCCCTGAAGCCCTCCTGGTGGCGCCCAGCCGACCCTCCCCAAGCCTGCCGCTGTCCCCCGGGGTCCCTCTCACCTCTCACCTGGGCATCAGCGTCCCTCCCCAGACAGGCCTGCCCCAGGCTCTGCTTGGTTCTGAGGCCCACAGAGGAGCCGCAGAGCATCCCGGGCCCCGCCCCGTGCCCCTGCCGGCCAGCTTCCTCCAGCTCTGTTGTCGGCTCTGATGCAGACCAGGCTCTGGAGGGCTCAGGGAGGCCCCGTCCTGCCCTCCCTGAGGCCCTTGTGACCCCTGGAGTCCCTGGCTGGCGGTCACATCTCGCCTTCCATTGTCACATGGCTTCTCTTGGCCTTCAGTCTCCGTCTACCCCTGGTTAGGGGGATGCGTGGGATTGAGCATCTCTGGTCCCAAGATGCTTCATCAGTCCCCATCTGCAGGGAGCCCTCACGGGTCCCAGGGCAGGGAGGCGGTGTCTGTGGTTCAGGGCCGCCTCCTCTCAGGCCCTGGGGGCAGCGCTGCCCTCGCAGACGCTCTATGGGCCCTGGGGGGGTCCTTCCCGGTTGCTCCGAGACCCCAGGACTGAGTGGGAGGTTCTGGGCTGCGTGAGGAACCAGACTCCAGGGGCCTGTTGCCAGAGTGGGGGGCAGGCGGGCCCCCGGGGGAGGGCAGGCGGGCCCCCGGGGGAGGGCAGGGATCGCCGTGCCTGCCGAGGCTACAATGGAAGTCTCCCTGTGCCTGGTGCAAACTGTCATTTTTACTTAATTTCCAAACAGGAAAGAGTTCCTCGTTTGTTTCTGCCCCTTAAGACAGCCGCCAACCTGTGGTGGCGTCTGAGTGCTGCGGAGCGAGGGCCGGGGGCCTCTCTGCCTCCCTTAGAAGCCCACCCGGGCCGGTGAGTGGCAGCAGCAGGCGGCAGAAGGAGCCGCCCAGAGGCTCCTGGGCAGAGATGTGCAGTGGAGAGGGACAGGCTGTCGGGAGAGCCGCCAGGTTCTGCAGCCTGTCCCCAGGCGCCAGGGACGCCGGGTCAGACAGTGGGGAGGCTGGCTGTTGAGAGCAGATCCTCTGCCCACAAGTGCCCCTGGGGTGCCCAGGAGGATGCCGTCGCCCTGTCCCCAGCTCTGCCTGTCCACAGCCCCCCTAGCTGTCAGCTTTAAAGGGTCATCCTCTGCTGTGCTTCCCGTCCACCTCTCAGGTCCAGCCAGATGAGTGCAGAATCCTGCAGTCCCTGGAGGCTGTCAGCCCCAAACATCCCCCGGCTCCGTAGCACCTTCCGGGTCTTTCCTACGCTCAGTGCTCCCCCAGACGGTGGGTGGTCTCCTGGCTGCAGTGTGGGGACAGAGGATCCGGGGAAAGGCAGCGGGTGACAAACGTCTAGTCCCTACCACCGAGTGCTCAGAGCAGAGTGTGTTTGGATGCGTCATATTTAGTAGAATAGCTTTGCCCAGAGCATCTGTCCCCGTGAGAGTCCCAAAACACCTCCATCAGGAAGCCCATGGGTGCTGGCGGGTGTCCGTGCCCCACAGTCCACAGGCTGAGCCCCTGAGCCCGCTGGGATGGGCTGGGAGGCCCATGAGGGGCCAGCGTCCTTGTGGACACTGAGAGCGCTCCCCCCACTGGTGGTCACCTTGAGAGACGGCTCTCTGTGAGCCAGGAAGAGAGGCTTCACCAGGACCAGCCCTGCCAGACCTTGACCTTGGGCTTCCAGCCTCCAGAACGGGGGGAGGCAGATTTGTGCCTCTCAAGCCACACTGTCCATGTTTCCAGCTTACAGCTGCCCGTGGTGACCAAGGCACTGCTGAGGCTTTCCCTCAAGGTATGCACAACAGCAACGGCCACAAAGATCAGGGGCACATCCAAAGGGGGGGGTCGCTATTCCCTCCCAGGGGAGAGATGGGCTCACGGAGAGGCGGTGGCTGGTACAGGCTCTGTGCTTTTCCCTCTGGGCCTCACGGTGGTGACTGCTGCTCCAGCCATCCCATCTACACTTCTCTGTACCAAAATAAAAGGCAACAGGGCAAAGAAATTTCCTGGAATGGTGTCTGTCGATCTGTCATCAACTACGTGTGCCTCACCGTCACCCTGTCTTAACAGGAGTCAGAAAACGTGGTCACCCCACTGCCATGTTGCTTCCCCCACGCCAAAGACTTTACACTGAGAGAGGAGAGGAGAGTGGGCACTTGTTCCTCCCACAGATGGTAGGTCACATTCATTTGGGATCTAAACACAATTCACTGATAGAAAAATATTTTCAACATATTGAGATGTCATAAGCTTTTACGTAAGACATTTGTGCACGTGTGTATGCATGAACCCGTGTCCACGTGAGCTTCTTTTCATGCCGGTACCTGAATAACACACACATGTGCACCTGGGCAGATGCCTGGCCTCTCCCCCTCGTTGGGATCACGTGCTCAGTCTTGGAGCTATTTCTAAATGACGAGCTCTACTGCTTCTTAATGACCAGCCCCTCAAGAAGAGGAATTCTGGATCCCCCTCCTTGGCCTTTGTCTGAACAGTGTGACCATGTACACGCCTCTGTTCAGGGTTTTTTCAATGCACAGATTATGTGTTGACGATGAGAAAAACCCCGCCTGGGCTGAAAACACCGGCCTGACTGCGTGGTTACAGAATTCCAGCCCCGCGGCCAAGCGACGCTCCGTGCAGCCAGGTGCACAGCGGCGAGGGCAGGAGGTGAGAGGAAGAGTAGCCCTTGAACTCTGCAGCCACCGAGATCCCACAAGACCCAGGGGTCCCGGCCATGGTTGAGGGAGCTGGAAAGTCCACTGAACAAGCAGCGTTGGGAACCGTCCGCAGTCTGCACGGGCTCTCCTGTCACCCAGCTGCTGCTGTCACCCGTGGAGCTGGTGAGGTGAGCCGCCTGGCAGAACAGGACCACCCAGGAGAGGAGCCAGGGCGGAGCCCCGTGGGGTCAGGTCGGGGAGGGCTTGGGTTTGGTGGCTGGGGTTTATGTCTGCTGGCAGGGCTGGGGGTGGGGATGCGGAGGACAGTCCACCAGTGACAGGCGAGGCTGGGCCTGCAGAGCTGGGACCTACACCCACCCCAGGGAGGCCACCCATCAGTCTTTCCAGAGACAGCGAGGGACCTGACCAGAGAACGTTCAGGTGGACACTGCCGTGGCCCCAATTAGAGACCAGGAGACCCTCGGTTAGAGCAGGAGATGAGATTCGGAGGGTCACGGGGGAGATCAACAGGTCGCCCGCCGCTGGATGGGTTTACCACGTTGACAGCGGCACCAGCCACGGTGGGTGTCCAGGGCCCCTCCACAGCTCCTCGGGTTGGCGCCATGATTAACGCAGCCCAGGAGGCGGCTGGCTGCGGCCCTCCCCTGCTAGGAGCCACAAGCATATATACGATGTATGGCACCTTTGGTTGTAAAGTGACGCCAGCTAGCCACTGAGATGATTATGTTAAAATTTACATTCATATGCAAACTGGACTCCCGCTGTTCACCTTGGCCTGCTACCGGACTCAAGTTACGGGACTTTACGGGACTGCTGGAGAGTTCCCATTGGTTGGGGAAGGATAGTAGGAGGGAATTCCGGAGGAGGTGGGAGGAGACGGGGGGGGGTTCCGGTCGGCGCGCGGTTCCGGTCGGACACCCTCGTGGGAGGACCGGTTTTTGACTTGCTGGCGCTGAGAGTGTTAGCGGCTTTTTCAAAATAAAGTTTTGTTCCTGCTTGATTGGCTCGTGATTCTGTGCCCAGCCAAGACTGCGGCACTCCCCCACCGTGCGGGAGTCTCCAGGGCACTGGACAGAGCAGAGCTGTGGGGAGGAGAGTCACCAGGGTGAGCCACCAGGGCTCAGCCAGACCCAGGAAGAGAGGCCAGGAACGAGGGGGACTGAGGGACACCAGAGGTACAGGAGATGGGAAGAGGAGACTGAGGCACAGAACAAAGGGCCACAGCAGGCGGCTGAGCGGGCAGGGAGGGTGGGCGGGCAGAGGCCTGAGCCCTGGGGCCGGGGTCGCCCCATATCCCTCCCCACTGGGCTACCTGGCTGCCCCCGCCATCCCATCAAGAGCAGACTTCCTCCTCCGCTCTGTCACTTTAAGAGACAATTTCCGGCTGACGTTAAAACCTAGAAACGTACTCGGTCCAGTCTCAGCTTTTGGAAAAGGTACACTCATCAGTTTCTCCTGGAAAACGTGAGACTTGCGATGGGCAGATGAAACTCAAGGTATTAGAAGCAGGGACCCAATTAAAGGGACTCTGGAAACTCAGAGCACCTGTCCCGTGAGCGTGCACAGAGGCTCCAGGGCTCCTGCCTGTCCACCGCGTGTCCCGGGGCTCGGCCTGGAGGCCGGGCTTGAAAACCGCCACTCCTGGAGAGCCCGCGACTAAAGTCCAGGTGACGTGGGAGGAGTGGCCTCAGCAACTCAAGCAGAAAGCAAAGCTGAGGCTGCAGCCTCCCTCCTCGTTGGTGTGGCTTGGGTGCCAATGGAGTGGGGGCACAGGGCGGGACCCTCCCCTGCGCTTCTGCAGGGTCCTGGGCTGCTGTGCACGTCCATCGTGAGGGCTCTGCGCATCGCCATGTCCTCTGGAGACTGAGCTCTGGCTGGAGAGTGACCGTCTTTTGGTTTGAGAGACGAGCAGAGCACAGCCAGCGGAAGGGCCATAGCTGGACCCTGGTGCTAAAGGCTGGTGGGGACATGGAGCAACAGGGACCCTGCTCAGCACAAAGCTAGACCTGTCTCACCACGTGACCCGGCCACCTCGGCCCTGGAGGTGGTGGAACCTACATCCGCGTAGAAGCCAGCACAGAGACAGCGCAGCAGCTGCCCCCAGAGCCGGGAGGCTGGGGAGTAGCCGAGAGGCCCTGGGTGGGTGAGGGAACTGGGGTCCACTCAGACAACAGCAGCTTCAGCGAGAAACAAGCCATTGAGTTCGGCAGGGACACGAGGAGACCTCCAGGCACAGCTCGAGGTGAGGGAAGCCAAACAGGCTGGGTCCCTGTGGCCCCACGCCATGACGTCTGGGACAGCCAACACCAGGGAGACAGAAATGCCCAGTGGTGGCCAGGAGCCTGGGGACTGTGTGGGGGACAGTGGAGGGCACCCTGGGGCCTAGGGGACACTGTGATGCTATGCATTTCTCCAAACCCACGGATTGTACCGTGCCTGGAGGGACCTCAGTGTGACCCCTGGCTTCAGGTGACAGTGTGGACCTATGCAGGCTCATCGTCTAACCGTGGTGCCATCAGGATGCGGGATGGGGACAGCAGGGTGGCTGCACACTGGAGGGACGGGCGGTGGTGGGAACCTCAGCGTGTGGGAGCCATCGTATGAGCCGTGTCCAGGCCGCGGCTCTCCAGGGCCTCCGACCTGCGGTGCACCCAGGGAGACATCTCCCAACCTGCTTCTGGGCACCCAGGGCTGCCCGCCCGTATGGCAGGAGGTGCCCAGGGTGCAGGGCGGTTGGAGGCCCCGAGAGGCAGGGAGGGGCCTGGGCAGGACCAGCACCAGCTCCCAGGCCCACACTCCCCGCAGCCTCCCCCAGTGCTGACCCGTTACCCAATCGCTAACGAGACCCTCCAGTTCCGAGGGTCCTCACCACGTCAGCATCGGGCATTCAGCCACCTGCCCCAGGCCTGTAGTTTCCGTTTTCCATCTGTCTTCTGATCGCTTGGCAGATCAGTGGTCAGCCCTCAACCGAGGCCTCTGGTCACCAGCTCCTCCTCCTGAAGACCCTCCCAGGGGTCACCAAACCTGAGTGCATGACCCCCACAGGCCGGGCGTGGACGCTTCCCATGTGAGTGACAGCTTCCGGAAGCACCCACCCCTCCCAGCCCAAGCACAGAGCTTCGCAGAACCTGGGGAGAAGAGCAAGACCGCGCGGCCTGGCGCGGGATCACTGCAGGACAGGGAACCAGGGCCGCACTCGGGGCCCTGCCCCTCCAGGCCGCACTTCCAACGTCCTGCTCCGGATGGGACATGAGCTGGTGTCACTGCTCCGGAGGGTGTCAGAGCCCCCGAGAGAGCAGGGAGGGCCGGGTCCTATCTACACCCCCGGGAGGTGTGACAGTGTGAGGATCTGGGGTCGGTAGTGTTGGCCACCAAGACAGGGAGAGGAACCCGCTGCAGCCCCTATGAACAGTCATTCTCTGGTAAAAGTATTAGGGAGATGAATTGGAGGGGAATGGCTCACAGACTTCATCACCTCCAATCACCAGCTTGGTGGTGACCGGGGAGCAGCGCGAGGGCCGCTGGACTGGAATCAATTTTTGTTGGGACGGTGACAAGGGGCCCTTTTGCTGATGTAATGCTTGGTGGTGACCAAGAGCGAGGAACAGGTCCGAGACCCAGCATGACAGCAGGAGGGACTGGGCCGTGAGAGTGGGCAGGAGTCAGAGCACAGGCGGGCGGTACCACTGCTCTCTGGTCCTCCCGTCCAGTCCGAGGCCAGGCGCATCTCGGCGGCCTCCAGGAAGGAGGCTGGCCTGGGCTCTCCACCTCCGCAGGGAGCTGGGAGGGAGGGTGGTGCTGAGCGGGATGTGACCTGTGTGGGGCCAGCCCCACAGCGGGCAGCCGGCCAGCAACTCCCCCCACCCGCCTGCGGCTCTCTGCACAGGGCTCTGTGGCCGCCAGTCCCTCTCCTGGAATGAGGAGGCAGCTCTGGAGGCAGCTGCTCAGAACCGCGTCACCCATGAGGAGCAGGTCGTCCTGTAATGGGCTCAGGCAGCCCTGGGTCCAAGTACTGAAAGGCCCACTTCACCATTCTGCCT
The DNA here is from genome assembly GCF_964194105.1 of Spermophilus citellus. Classification (NCBI taxonomy): domain Eukaryota; kingdom Metazoa; phylum Chordata; class Mammalia; order Rodentia; family Sciuridae; genus Spermophilus; species Spermophilus citellus. The sequence goes on along the minus strand of NC_138197.1, from coordinate 134,906,203 downwards.
CCAGATCATTTCCCTAGAAATAGAGGACGCTGTCGAGATCCAGGAATAGTAGGCGACAGAGAAGAAGTTGTGGTATGCCACCAGGAGCTGGAAGAGGGAGGACACAAAATCAAGAGGCACATGGAGGACCTGCACTGTGCCGGGGACTTGCAGTTACCCCTGAAAACCTCCCTATAAAGATCCATCATGACTCATGACTGTCATTTTACCGATGAAGATACCAAGGTTCACAGTGGCTGCGTAATTACTTCTAGCCACAGAACTGGCAGGAGGCAGAACTTGAGTATGAACCCAAATCTGTGGGTCCTAAATCCAGCATTCGTCAGAGCCCCTCAGTTCACAGAGGGTACACTGAGCCTGTGCATCAGGGTCTGCAGAGGGCGGGGCTGGAAAGGGCAGCAGTGAGGGACAGCAGGGCCCCCATGCTCCGACACCACGACATTCAAGAGAAGGAATCTCTCGAACATGGTTTCCGCTCCCCCAGAGGACAGCCGAGCTCCCAGGACATGTCCAGTCCAGCTGCTAAAAGCAGAGGCGCATCAGGTGAAGGACGGTTCTCACAGGAAGGCAACAGGTAGGCAGAGGTGGACCCGGCTGTGCGCCAGGGGAGTGCCCAGGCTGCGGGCGGCAGACCCTGGCCTCCTGGTCAGCCTGTGGCCTGCGCCTGTGCCCTTGCTGGGCCAACTGTGAACTTCCCAGCCTCGCTCCTCACCTGCAGAATGGGAGGGACCCACGTCAGCTCCGTGGCGGAAGCCTTCTGTGAGAGTCGAACAGGCGTAAACCTTGAGGAACAAGCAGAGACCCTGCAGGAGGCGGAGGACGCCTGGGCGGGCCTGCGGAGAGAGGCTGGCTGACCTGCCCTCATGACCCCCTCAGACCCTCGGGGGCCGACCAGAGGCAGCAGGGAGCCTTGTCCCTGCCTTGCCCAGTGCCCAGTGTGCAGCGGCAGCGGCAGCAGAACACGGCTGCTCTCTGTGGGGAGGCTCTGGCCTCCCAGCCACCCACGCCCAGACCTGCTGGAGGGACGGCTTCACCTGCAGGGGAGCCTGGGAGCCAGTAGGACTAGGGAGGCCCAGGGCTGGAGCAAGGAGCCGCAGCCCCAGAGCACGGGCACCAGCAGGCGTCCCCACGTGACAGGGTCAGGGTCTCCCGGAGCCCACAGGGACACAGGTGGAGAGCAGCGCTCGGAGCCTCTGCCTCCTCCATGCCTCTCCCAGCCACTGTGGTCACTGTGATGACCATGTGGAGAGGCCTGGGGCGGCAGAAAGGGAACAAGAGGGTGCAGGAGAAAACACGAGCCAGGCTGTGGGCACCAGGACACGGGGGACCTCGGGGGGACCAGGCCGTGGGCACCAGGATACAAGGGACCTCTGGAGAGCTTGTGAAGTGTCCCCACGGGGAACCCAGCGGCCCTCAGAGGAGAGCACCTGCCTGGACTTGGGCTGCAGGACCCGGCACCAGCAGCCTCACTAAGGCCTGGGGGAGCTGGGGAGCCTGGCAGGGCAGCTGGGATCTGTCCTGGGGCCAGCCACGAGAGGGCCAATGACCCTGCAGAGGACTTTCTGTTTGCACTGTTCCCCTGGCCACAGCCCTGAGTGCAGGGAGGCCCGGCTGGAAGGAGGCGGCAGGTGAGGACTGTCACCAGCAACAGGCCACCAGAGGAGCAGGGTCTCGGCTCCGAGGCTGCAGCCTGGCCGCTGTCCCGTGCTGACTTCCCGGCCCTGGTAAAGCGAAGCGGCTGTGAATGCGCCTTGACAAGGTCTGTCTCTGGGCTCCTGCTGGCCTGCGCACACCCAGCCTCCTCCACGCCTGCCCCTGGGCATTCAGGGCACTGGAGGCTCTGCACAGCTCCAGGTGGGCCACCTGAGCAGGAGCCGAGGGGGCAGCAGGAATGAGCCACTCGCCTGAGAGTAAGGAGCTTGTGCCCAGGGCTAAGGACGGTCCAGTGGAGTGCCCAAGGGCAGAGAGTGGGCAACCCCTCTGATCAGGGCTTGGCCTGGCACAAGTCTGAGCTGTCCTTAAAAGACAGACACACGGGTGTCCCTGATCCCCACTGGGAGGCCAGAGCCCTGGGAGAAGGCTAGGCTGGGCAGCCAGGGGGAGCTGGGACCGGGCACAAACCAAGGTGAGGCCACCAGGGAAGGCCAGTCAAGCCCGAGCACCAGGGACTGAACTCAGAAGGAAAGCTTCCGAGGGCAGCCGAGCCGTGCGGTGACCTGAGAGCTCCCACGCGGGAAGAGCGTGGGGAAGAGCGTGGGGAAGAGCGTGGGGAAGAGCGTGGGGAAGAGCGTGGGGAAGAGCGTGGGGAAGAGCGTGGGGAAGAGCGTGGGGCTGACACTCCTCCCGTCCCAGGAGCCTGCGGTGCAGGGGCAGCTCCTCTCAGAGCTGCACACACCCGGGAAGGGGAAGAAGAGGGCGAGTGAGGGTCCTTTCCCAAAGGGGCCTGCTCCCCGGGGGACTGCTGGAGCACCGAGCAATGGCTGGAATGAAGAGCAGACATCCTGCGTCCGGCCCCCACAGCTGTGTGACCTGGGCAAGTTCTCTGATCTCCTTCAGCCTCAGTCTCCTTGTCTGCAAAATGGTCACGGGAATAGTAGGTCTCCCGCAGGCATCCTCGGGGTTACGGGAGTTAAAACACAGAACGGCTCAGGACAGGAGCCTGCTTGCGTGACCAGGAGACACTGAGTCCATGATAACATGAAAAGCTGTTGTCATTAACAATGACCGTCACTGCTAATGACGGTTATTACTGCCAGGAAGCCCTGAGAAGCCCCCTCCGTAAAGGTCCTGTTCTTCCTGAGGACCCGGAAGCTCCCAGCCTTCTCTCCTGCTCCCGTTAAACTCGGCTCTCTGCTGGTCTAGCTGTGGACGCATCTCTGAGCTGAGCGGGCTGGCGGCTGGCTCTCACCTACCACTTCACACCCCGGCCACGCCAGCTCCAGGAGTCCAGGCTGCAGAAAGCTCACCGGTGGCACAAAGCCCCACGCGTGGATGTCCCTGTAGCAGCCAAACCTGGAAGCGGCTGAAACCCCATGGAGAGAGGGGGATAAGTGGGCTCTGCTCTGCAGCCTGGGGAAGCCCCCGCAGCACCGGGAAGGATGGCAGGGGCCCAGTGGCAGGCTGGGGAGCAGGGTGCCTGCTGTGGCTGGCGACTTCTGCTGCGTAGACACTTGCACCAGGACACACCTCACCCCTCAACAGGATGCCACTGCAAACTTCACACTCGCTCTCCCGGCCAGCGTGGGCGGCTCTACGGCACCAGCTGGATGGAGAAGCCCTGGAGGGCGAGTCCCGACAGCAGCAGGCTGGCTCCAGGGCTGCCCACCCCCATGATCTCCTGTAGCACCCTCCCAGCCCACGGAGCCCCACAAGAGGGCTGCCCTCCTGTCACCTGTCACCTGGCAGCTGGCTGGGACAGGTCAGAAGCCTCTGCTCAGGAAGCTATCTAGGTGCCATGTGACCTCTGCTCACCACAAATCAGCATTGCCTCTCTGCCCTGTCCACGGGCTTCTTAAGGGTGAGCTCTTGTGGGGTGGGACTCCCACAGCGGGGCACGGTCCCCAGGGCCTTCCAAAAATGCCCATGTGCCTGCAGCACTCAGACTCTCTTCAACCCCCTCCATTCCAGACCCCGTAACCTCTCACCCAGGGGAAGCAGGTCAGCTCCCGCAGCCTCAGCACAGAGCAAACCCTTCCCCTTGGTCCCCGGGCCACCCCCCTCTCTGCAGCCATCTCTGCCGCCTCTCCTGGGAGAAGCCCCACCCCCCTAGAGAGTATCTGCAGATTGATTCCTCCATCAGCCAATAGGAAGCCGCCCTGCCCCTCAGAGCCCAGGTAGTGACAAATCCCAGAGTCCCGCTAACCAGAAGCTGCATGGCCTCCCAGATCTCTCTGGATGCTCTCTGAGGCATTATGGAAGGACGAAGGAGGGCCCCTTGGGATGAGGGAGACTGGACAAGCAGGACATGGCCTTCAGGGTTGTGCCTTGGGAGCTCCAACTGGCCACATGGCTGCTGAACCCAGACGTTCTGTCTCTAAGTGAAGGTCTGGCTGTCCCCCCAACACGCAGAGACCCCGGCCCAGAGCCAGCGCTACCCCGAGGGGCCGCAGCCCCCACTTCCCCAGCTCCAACAGACAGGGCCAGGCGGGTGGGTCTCCCTGAGCCAGGGGCTGGGTGCTTCTGCCCCTCCCTGGGTGCTCACTAGGAGTCAGTGAGGTGGGGGTTCTCCCAGACTTGCTCATCGCAGTCTCTCTGCTCTCCCCTGCCCCAGGCCTGGTGGCCCCCAGCTCCAGTGCTGGTGGATTTTAGCACACGGCCTCAGCTGTGGGCCCAGGAGCACCTGCTGTGGCCCTGAACAAGGGTCCCTACTCTAGCTGTGGCGGCCACCTCTGGGCAAAGTATTCTGTAGTATTTGTGGCTTCTCGCGATGCCAGACAGGGACAGGTGTGTCCTGGGGTTGGTGGCCATGTTTGCAGGGCACAGACGTCTAGGCCACAGACCAGCAGCGTGGTCCTGGGCTACCAGCAGCAGACTGCGGTGCAGTGTGGACAGGGCTCACCTCAGCCCTGCCACGGTGAACCTGCCCGTCCCACGTCCCCCAAGCAGCGCTCCAGAGGCCAGCACAGCTGCTCCTCGGAAGGTGGTCCCCCTCCCAGAGCTGCTCCATCGTCATCTCGTGCGAGAGTACGTTGACAGGATAATTTGAAAGACGACTTATTGACTGCGCAGTCACATTTGTCAAATAAACAGTCAAAAGCAGTCTGCTTCCTTTCAGCCCCTGGGCGCCCGCCCCACAGGCAGAATGGACCCAGGGTTTTCCCTGCTGAAATCCTGGACTTCAGGCGGAAAGCTGGAGCTTGCCTCGGGCACAAATCTGAGGAAGAGAAGTTTGTCTTCACATGTGTCACCCAGCATTCCGGAGCTTTCCCTAGGCATCTGTCTGCCTATCCCCATGCTGCCAAGTCCAGCCCGGGGGCACTCGCCCTTCCGGCCAGGTGAGGGTGCACTGGCCCGGCGCACTCCCTGGGTGTGCAGAGGTGTGCATCTGGCACGCCCCTGTGTCGCCTGCCCTCCACAACACGACCCTTCCTGGCCTGGTGCCACAGCCATTGGACAGGCACGTTGCAGGCCGACATGGACCAGAGGCCATGGAACGGGCCCCAGCAGCCCCAGCAGCTCACCCCTGCTGAGGACAGAGCCTCCTGCACCGTGTGCCTGGGGGACGAAGGTGACGCAGGCCTAGTGGGGAGGGATCCTGAGTGCTTCCGAGTGCTGGTGGGTCGCGTGGGTGGAGCTGCAGAGGAAAGGACAGGCCCAGCCGGGCAGGAGGGCAAGGTGGGCCACCCCCACTCACTCCCAGGCCTTCCACTCACTCCTCTTGGTCCAGTTCCATGAGGCCTTTGACCTTGGCCCTCCCCCGCAGCTCCTGCCAAGTGACCTGTGACCTCCGTCCTGCTGATGGGGTGCCTGGTTCCTGCCCCCACCCTGTGTTGAGGTTGACCCCACCTTGACCTCTGGTGTCCTTGCTTGGTTCCCAGGACTCTGCTCCCGACCGACCCTCTTGGTCAGTTCCTGCCCCATCCCCACGCCCACTGGCCCAAGGGCTGCCCACAGCCGGCCTGGCCTCTTCTCTGTGGGTCCCACCAGCTAAACAAGCCATGAGTGTGGGTGACATCCAGGTGGCCCTGAACAGGGACTCACACGTCACTTCCCTACTTATCCCCTGGGGCTGCCCCACTCTGTGAGCACATGCCCAGAACCCGGCTCTGGGTCTCTGCCCATCCGTGGCCCTGAGCTCGACCCCTCAGCAACGGCGACCGGATCCCCAGGCACCAGGAGCCTCGGCCCACAGCTCGGGCACCACACGGAGGAGCTTCCTCGCCGCCAGCCCTGGGCTGCTCCCCACTGCAGCTCTGCCAGCACTGGAGCCAGGCCGACCCGTCCCTTAGAAATCCAGCTCATCCTGCTCCCTTCCGCTCCCAGCTCCTCCGCGCTTCCTTCCCCAGGGACAGCTGGCCTAAGGTCCCCTCCCGCCATCTGACCTAACCGCTGCCCTGGGCTGGGCTGCTCAGCGGCTCTCATCTGGAGGACCTGGGCTCCTTGGGGCTTCTCGGACACGCGGGCCACACTCTTGGGGCCGGTGCAGGTGCTGCTGCCGGGCCCTGGAGCACCCTGCTGGCACCCTGGGACTCGGGACCCCACCCTGCACGCTCTCCTTCTCTTCCTAGGATTCATGGTCCCACAGAACCCTCCATAGCATCTCCTCGTAGATTACTCCCCCATCACCCAGAACACCCCATAAAGGCACGGTGCTTGTCCTGTCTGTGTCCCCACACCGTCCCCTGCAGAAATGCCTGGCGCAGGCCGGGTGCTACGTGTGGAGTGACCTGAGGAGGCTCGGGCGTGTGAAGCCCAGGGTCCTTCAGGGCAGCCGAGTGCTGGGGGGTGCTGAGGCCAAGAGCGCTCTGAGGGATGGTGACAGGTGTACCAGGAGAAAGCCAGGTGACAAGGGCTCGTGTCCCAGGCCTGAGTGTCACCCTCAGGAGCAGAGGTGGCCTGAATTGAAGGCATGGCGGTATTTACACCTTGGACCCCTCTGTGCACAGCGAGAGACCCCGACCATAGAGCGTGAGACTCACCCACTGGGCGCTCACTGGAGAAACAGACAGGAAAACAGAGACACCTGACCACTGGCAGGACACAGGGCCGCTGCTCATCAACCCTCCTTTCCTCCTCCACCCGCCCACCCACAGGCTCCGCATTCCACCTGCCCTCCTGCCCTTCCAGTTCCCTTCATTCTTCAAGTCCTGCTCCTCAGTATAAAGAACTGTCCTGGGGCGCTCCCTGTGTTGCTCCCTGAGGCTGGCCTCAAGGTCGCCCCCAGGGCCGGCCATCCCTCTCCCTCAAAGGAAATAGACAAAACGGGGCCAGTTCCTTTGGAGGACCCTCCCAGGTGTTCCCCAAACGCTCTGTCCAGCCTGTGCTGCCCGTAGGGTGAACTGCAATGACCTGTTGTGTTGTTTCCTTCCCATAGCTACGAGCTCACCAGGAGGGGGCTGCACCCCACTCACTAGACAGCAGCACCTCCCTCCGCCTGAGCACCGCAGGACCTCAGGATGTGTCGGATGAAAACATAGTGGAAGGTCGGCATGCGGGGGTTGGGGGGTGGGGGGTGGGTGGATGAATACATAGTGGAAGGTCGGCGTGCGGGGGGGTGGGTGGGGGGTGGGTGGATGAAAACATAGTGGAAGGTCGGCGTGCGGGGGATGGGGGTGGGGGGTGGATGGGGGGTGGATGGATGAATACATAGTGGAAGGTTGGGGTGTGGGGGGTGGATGGGAGGTGGATGGGTGGGTGGGTGGATGGGGGATGGATGGGGGGTGGATGGATGGGTGGGTGGATGGATATAAGGGTGGATGGGTGGGTGGATGGATGGATGGATGAATGGATGGATGAGTGGATGGATGGGTGGGTGGATGGATATAAGGGTGGACAGGTGCATGGGTGGGTGGATGGATGGATGAATGGATGGATGAGTGGATGGATGGGTGGGTGGATGGATGAGTGGATGGATGGGTGGGTGGATGGGGGGTGGATGGGGGGTGGATGGATATAATGGTGGACAGGTGCATGGGTGGGTGGGTGGGTGGGTGGACGGTCGGATGGATGAATAGTTTGGATACCACCCTTTAGTGGATCTACAGTTCCTGGACAATGGGTCAGACCAAAGCCAATAGGTGGCATAGCCTTCCCTGGCTAACAGAGGAGACATCTAAGTCTGCAGTGATAGATTTCCCAGGAAGGGGGGATATGGATTACCCTGAAAATTAATGAAACATATGCAAAAAATTAATGATATGAAAAATGGCTTATGAAAGCAGCAAATAGCTTCTATTGACCATATGCTATGCAATTCTCTGCCTCTTAAATCATAATAAACCCTCACCTGAAACATTCTGTGCCCTCAGCAGGGCCTGACTGTGCCATCCGGCTCCCCCAGCCTCATGCCTGCCCGGGCTAAGTGCTACCTTGAATGAGCGAAGTGGCTGTCCAGATGTGAATTACAACTTTGGACTCTACTAATTCAGTGTTCAAGTTAATTCACAGGTGAACCTACACTTACCCAGAATGGGTTTGACAAGGCTGACCCAGAAGCTCCAATCCAGGTTCCAGGAGAGGATGAATAAAACTGGCATCGAAGCTTCAAAGGCAGTCTTCAAACATGAGATGTCTCCAGCCTCGCTAGCGAGAGCCGCTCACGGCCCAGCTCTGCTGAAGAAGGGTTGGTTTTCAGTTTTACAGGCTGCACTAGTGAAGTTCTTATTCCATAGGTGACAGACCTATCCTGGATCATCACCCTGGACACACACACACACACACACACCTCCCCTGTCCAGGGCCCGGCCTCCAGCCACCTATGCCTGCAGCTCAGGAGAGCTACCCCTTGGCTGTCTGTGCCCTCTCCCCCTGCCCAGTGCTGGAGTCACAAATCTGATGACAGAGTCGGGCGAAGGGCGCTAGGCAAGAAGGGAGACCACAGGAACATGGAGTGTCCTCATGCCATGTCCATCCTTCAGTGTACTGAGCCCCAGATAAGAACACTGGCAAAGCTGGTGACCTTCCTCTCTAGGGGACAGCTGGACCCCCAGGCTGGGCAGGATCTCTCTCCTGGGCCTCCCCAGCAACCGTGAAGCCACACCAGAGCGACCCACACAGGCTCAGGGCCCAGCGTCCAGCGTGGTACCTGGTCCTCTCCACTGCTGCTCACTGCTGTGGGGCCAGGGGTCACTCAGAACCTTCCCTGGCTGCCCCACTGCCTTCAGGCCACGTCCCAGATGGTGCCACCAGCCTGGGTCACATATGACCCAGGTAGAGCTCCTGCTCCTCACACCAGGTGCCACATCAGCCCCACCCGAGACTAAAATCTGGGAGCAGCTGTCCCCATTCCTGTCTCAACCCCCAACAAGTCCGCGGCCAGGTCTGAGGAGCAGAAGACCCCTGGAGCTGCCCTTGGTGTTCCTGGCCTGAGTCTCGTCTCTCCGACGACGCCACAGGTCCTCGGTGTGGTTTCTAGCCACCAGTCGTGGGCTCTTCACACCTCTTCCTGACGTCACCAGAGTGGTTTTGCTAAGAGGCAGTGATCTTGCCCCCTGCTGGAGACCCACGACCCTGCCCCTCGTCTGAGGGCTCCCCTGGCGCCCAGCCCTGAGCTGGACTAGGGAAGGTACAGGGTGGACCTGCAGCAGAAGGGCACATGGCCATCGTGAGAGTGACCAGGAACACCCACACAGCACAGCACTGCTCAAACCAACGCTGAAACTACCCCGAAGCAGACACAGCAAAACAAAGACCCACTACCCACGTGCACCTGAGCCCCCACGGGAGACATTATTCCAGGTTTCCAATTGTTGGCTACAGGAGCTCTCTCTGTATCTCGCCCTCCGGTTCTCCCCCTCCTCTGGGATACAGTATGCTCATGACACCTGAACCTTGTGACAATGATCCCCAACCCATTCAAATAACCAGGATTCAGATTTGCCTGATGAAATACATCATAAGGACAGAAAATGGCAAAATAAATCTTAACTGTTCAGAAATCGTTGTTAGTAATTGCACTGTTATTGTTATTTTGAAACAGTTATGACACATCAGATAAAGCAAATAAGTAATTGTGTTAATATCATTAGAAACGAAATCTGTGGCATGAGAGAGCTACAAATATAACAGCAACGATGTCAAACAGTAAAAGGTATAAACTTGCAAAACGACATTTGAATTGGAAATACTGGTCTGCATGCCTGATGGGTTTTCTCTTAGGAAAACACGCTCCCTGGCTCTTCCCAGTGAAAAGCTCAACTTCAGACAGCAGCAGGGGGTGCCTGAGGCACAAGGAGAGTCTCAGAGGACTGCTCCCCACCAGCAGGAGCAGGGTGTAGAGAAATGGCTGGGCAGAGTGCCCGTCCGACAGCCTGCCAGAGAAGGTCACAGAATGATAGAGCAGTGTCCAAGGACACAGGCCAGTGTAACCCACTCTGCCATCCCAAATCTGGGATGATGTGAGCAAAGGATTACAGTACACTGAAGGAAGCAGACATCAAGTGCACTCTCGTGTGAGTGGGTGGGTGGACGGATGGATAGAGGATAAAGGGTGGATGGATGAGTGGATGGATGGGTGAATGGATGATGAATGGATGGATGAGTGGATGGCTGGGTGGATGGATGGATAGATGAAGGGTGGATGGATGAGTGGATGGATGGGTGGATGGATGATGAATGGATAGATGAGTGGATGGGTGGGCGGTTGGATGATGAATGGATGGATGAGTGGATGGCTGGGTGGATGGATGGATAGATGAAGGGTGGATGGATGAGTGGATGGATGGGTGGATGGATGATGAATGGATAGATGAGTGGATGGATGGATAGATGGAGGGTGGATGGATGAGTGGATGGATGGGTGGATGGATGATGAATGGATAGATGAGTGGATGGATGGGTGGATGGATGATGAATGGATGGATGAGTGGATGGATGGATAGATGGAGGGTGAATGGATGAGTGGATGGATGGGTGGATGGATGATGAATGGATAGATGAGTGGATGGGTGGGCGGATGGATGATGAATGGATGGATGAGTGGATGGACGGATAGATGGATGAGTGGATGGATGGATAGATGGAGGGTGGATGGATGAGTGGTTGGATGGGTGGATGGACACATGAGTCAGTGGGCATGTAGGTGGGCGGATTGGTGGAGGGGTGAGTTAATGGATGGATGAGGATAGGTAGATGAGTGGATAGAGAGATGAGTGGATGGATGGGTAGATAGATAAATACATAAATGAAAAGGTTCCTTACAGTAGAAAACCAGCTAAATGTACGAGGAATGTTTGTGAAGTTGGAAATCACTATAATAATAACCACTACATTAATAACTGATTTCAGCAAGAGTCATCCAAGGATGCTAAAACTAATGAGAACAAGTTTGAGGAAAAACTGGATACTTACAAAATGTCAAATCATCTTTCTACCTGCTACTTGCCAATTAGAAAGGGGGTATTGTAGCTATGTATGAACCTGGTTTGTTTTATGATTCAAAAAGAATATAATAATTATAATAAGAAGAATGGTTTCAATTAGAGAAATAGACTACCTAATCAGTGAAATAATCCACCTAAGGAATCGTCACCACATGCTCAGGTGTAATGAGGGGACTGTGCCCTGCAGGGCAGATGCAGCTGTGCTGGCCTCCATGGTCCTCTCAGGACCTCACCTGGCAGGAGGAGCTACATCCATTGTGACTCGGTGGAGAAAGGACAGGGAGACTTGTTATGCCACTCTTTCTACCTAGATGTACGTTTGGAGAGTTCCAGAAAAAATAATGAGGGAGATTGACAAGTGCTAATGAGGAGAGATGGAAGACATCTGAATAGAATATGCAAAGTGGTTCCCTTTCTATAAAAAGATACATGATAGATGGATGATTGATAGATATAGACACGTACTGTAAATCTTGAATTCTTTCAATTCACAGATATGTTGTGTAGAGAGAGAACATATCTCACACACACACACACACACACACACACACACACACGCTCTGCTCTGGATGCATGCAGACTTTCTAGAAAGTTACCGTTTGCTAGCCGTTGTTCTAAAGACCAGGAGGGGTAATTTTTCCATGACAAGTAGTAATTTTATAATTTAAAACTAATTTACACTTCAAAATAATGATGATGTTTTTACAGCTGGAAAGGCATTAATGTCTTGCCTAGCAGACACTGAGTGAACGAGGGGGACACAGGCAGCACAGGCCCAGCCGGACCCCTGACACAGGTATGGTGCTCGGCACTCAGGACTGCGAGCCAGGGCGTCACACCCAGGAGTGGCCCAGGAGATGCGCTGCCAACCGTGTGCATCTGCAGGTCCCAGTGCTAACTGTACCCGGGCGTCCTCCGCCAGATGCCTGCGGCCAGGGGGAGGCTTTGGGGAGTCCCTCTCCTTCTTTTACTTTGCTGTATTTCTAAAACTGCCCTCAGAGGATTCAAGCTGAGCCCCAGATCTAACAGGTGGAGCTCAGCCAGACCTGTCGGGTGCCCTCCCCCACTCCCCAGAGCAAGAGTTGCCTTGAATCCCGACCCACCGCACCTGGCGGAGTGGGCTCTGAGAGTGTTCCCTGGTCTGAGAGGAACCCATTTGTCCAGATTAGCGAGGCTTGGACGTTTCCATGGTCAGATCGACACATGGCACGTTCCTAATAAGATGAGCCCATCTGCTCCTTCCACACGGCCACACGGGTCCTCCTGCCCTCCACTGCTGAGCACCTGTGTAGACGGGGCTCGTGTGTTTGGGAGATGAAATACGGCAGAGATGGAGACCCCAGGAACTGACATAGAGCCTGGGACAAGCACTGTACAGGGACACGGACCTCACAACGCCAAACAGCTGGGGCAGGGAGCTAGCATCTGGCAGACTTGAGGAGCTGCCGCGGCCAGGGGACACGGGACACATCTGTGCAGATGGGGGCTGCTGCTCTCCCAGCCACAGTTCCCTCACAGTGGAACCCACACGTGGCGGGCAGCCTGCAAAATCCATGCTAATGATACCTGTAGGCAGTGCTTCAGGCTATTAGCTTCCCAGGGCTGCCTGCAAAATCACCGCGGACTGGTGGCTTAGAACCACGCACCACTCTCGCCACGCTGGGGGCCTGAAGTCTGGGGCCGAGGTGCGGGCAGAGCCCTGCTCTCTGTCTGAAGGACCCGGGGGGATCCCTTCCTCGCCTCTCCCAGCTCGGTGGCCTGCGCCCTCCTCGGCTGTGACCATGCTGTGTCACTCATCTCTGCCTCCGTCTGCACGTGGCTTTCTGTCTTTTACAAGCACACGCTGGTCGGGGTTGGGCTCATGCCCACCCAGAGTGGTCTCTCGCACACCCTCGCCTTAGTTACTCCCACCAGCGCCCGAGGTCCCAACAGCCTCACGTTTGAGGTTTCAGGTGGACATGGGTGTTTGGAGACGTCACAGTTCAACCCACGACATCCAGTCTCCACTGCCTGGACGGGATCTACACACTGTCCAGATGAGGTGGTCCCAGGTCAGCGCAGCTGTCCATCGGGGCTCATGGGCATGGAGACGTGGAGCTGCAGTGGGGCTGGGGAAGGATGGCAGAAGGCCCGTGCTTGGTGCCAGCCTGGCTCCGGGGCCCCACCCTTGGCCCTGTGTGGTTCTCAACTGATGTGAGCCAGAGAGACAGAGCAGGGGCACACAGGAGCAGCCCAGGGCGGGTGACGTGCTGAGCCGAGGGCCAGGCAGGGGCTTCTCCACAGAAGGAGCCTGCCCAGGGACCCCCAGAGCAGCAGGAGGCCCCACAGCTCTGCCCCCATGGAGCCCTGGGCTCTGCCCTTCGCCCAGGCACCTCCGGGAGAAGCACCTCAACTCTGGCCCTGGTTTCCTCAATTATAGAGAAAAACTGGCCTTAAACACCTGCAAGGGCTCCTGTGAGAACTGACCAAGTGACCCTGGAAGCTCTTATCACCCTCTTTGCCCTTGTCTCTGTCATGGTGTGACCATTGCCCCATCCTCCCATGTCTCCACCAGGCAGGCTGCAGTGAGCCGGGGGGTTTCTAGAAGACATTCTGCTTCTCCCAGGGAGCAGCTGGACCTGGGCGATGCCAGCCGCACCGGCTGTGTTCAGTCTGAGTCGGAGGGGCAACAGGAGGCCACAGAGGGTGCTCACTGCGGACACACTCAGAAGCCCATGGGCTCCCTCCCACGCATCCGGGAGGGGACATGTCCTGAGAAAGCAGTAGAGAGGTCCAGCAGCTGCAGTCACGGTCACTGCTGGCCACCCAGGAGGACTCAGGTGTCAGCTGTCAAGGCCAATCTTGCCCAGATCCTTCCCTGCCGCCTTCCCAGCATTAGCTAAGGACTTGGCCGGAGGGTCCTCAAAGCCATTTTCCTTGAGACATTCATGAGCAGGTTCAATTGGCAGGTTGGGTCAGCATCCCCTGCTTGCCTCTGTGTATCTCGGCGATCACAAGGTGTTACTGATTGGAAAATTCAGACGCATATTGTCCTTAATTTGAGGTTAATTATATATAACATTTCAAAGGAGGTAATCTCATTAATTTTGATTGGCTTCTAACAGTATCCAGCGTGCCGTGGAAGGCTGCCTCGGTTAAAGTGGGGCACGGGGGAGACCGGGCGTCCAGCATTGTTCTGTGCGTTTTATTAGCTGGAGCAAGCCAGAAGGATGCTGGTGGACCCGCTCCAAAAACAACAGCGTGGGGGCCGGGCCGGCCCGCCCTGCACCTGGCGTGGTGGACGGAGGTGGCTCATTTTCTGGGTGAACAAATGAAGGAACAGGAGACCTGGGGAGAGACCTGCGGGGTGTAGGGGAGCCACGGGATCCACATCTTCTTTCCAGCAAGACAACCTGGGGCCACGGTTGCCCTGGGCGCCTCGTGAGGGAGTCAGAGCCGCCCCCAGAAGGCCGAGGAGGCCCATCAGGAGGGTGGACCAGAGCTTGCTGTGGGGCACCAGGGACTGCGCCCCACACAGGGTGCTCTGGGGGACAGCAGTGGGGACAACAGGCCTGCCCTGCCTCTCTGGCTAAGCCGGAGATGGTCCACAGTACGGTCACGGGCAGCTCGAGCCGCCTGTCCCAGGCTGGTCCAGCAGACATGGGTGTGGGTGGGGGGCGTGTCAGAGGAGGGGACAGTGCAGACAGGTGCCAGCTGAGAAGAGTGAGTGGGGGATTTGGCGGGAGGACACCCAGAAGAAGAGTGAGTGGGGGATTTGGCGGGAGGACACCCAGCTGGATCTGCAGCAGGGCTGGAGCTGACCGAGGAGGTCCCGACCTACAGTTGAGCTTCGTCCTGGGGACCACGAGAAGCCCCTGTGTGACAGGGTCCCCTGCATAGAGCCCTCTATCCAGTCCCTCATCAGCTGCAGTGGAGCTGGCCAAACACAGAACTCCAAACCCAGCCATGTGGGACGCTTTGAAGGCCCTGGGCTGTGCCCACTGCCACCGCTTGCCCAGTGGGGTGGCTCCCTACTGAGTCTCAGGCAGAGAATCGGGGACAGCGGAGAGAACGTAGAGGGACCACAGGGCCCACCCTCCTCTCTTGATGTCAACTCAGGGAAGTCGGGTCCTCAGCGTCTGAAGGAGGCCCAGCCTTTCACAGGCCTGGGTGGTGGCGTCCAGCTCCTTGTGCCTCCCAACACCAGAAGCTCCCCAGGACGGGGACCCCCCAGATGAGGAGCCGCTCCCACCCACCGTGAGGGTTTCTCCCCCATGATCCGAAGCAGCTGGGCGGAGGCCAGGGCAGCCCCAGCAGTGGTGCCAGGCTGGCCGAGTGGACAAGGAGCTTCGTTCGATGTGTGGGGAGTGGATTGTGAGCAGACGGGAGCAGCCAGTACATGAGCCACCATATCTCTCGTGTCCCTCCACCAGGTGGAGTGGCCAGTTTCCAAGGGTGTCCACTTCAGGGTCATGTTCTGCCCTGTCCATCCGGGCTGCAAAGCCTCATCCCTCCCCCTGGGCCCCTCAGACGCTGGGATCCAGAGCCCACGGCACCCTCCGTCATCTTCCCACTCCACGCGCTCGGCTGCTTCCCAGTCTCTGTGATGATGGAGTCTCACCCCCCAGCAGCAGGCCAGTGGGTCTGGCCTTCAGAGTGCACTAGAAGAGGCCTCCAGAGAACCCACAGAACTTCATGTTGTGCAGCCAGGAGCTGAGGCGAGGAGCAGGAGGACAGCCCCCAGTCCCAGAGCTGCCAGCTAAGGCAGGTTGTCACGGGCCCCTGGCCCTCTTGCCTGGTGTCCTGGGAGCACCCCAGTCCAGTGGACACCAAGGCCAAGATGATGCACGGCCCTGCAGGAGCCTCCCGGGTCTAGGGCAGGCTGTGGAGGGCTTGCCTCCTCCAGCCTCACGGTCAGGCTGGGCCCCTCTGCACACCGTCCTCGTCATTCTGCTCCCTGACCAGGCCACTTTCACTCTGAACGCAGCAGAGCTTCTCCAGTCTCAGTGACAAAGACGTCCAGTCTGGGCTCGGGAGTCGTCTAGGGAGGGAGCCTGCCCAGTGCTGGCCGTGAGCAGTGCCTGTCAATCTCTGTTCTAAAGAGCACTGCTGACCACGACACCTGTCAGAGCAGACAGCAGAGTGCAGACAGGTCGGAGCAGAGAATTAAACACAATCAAGGACTTGATTTGGGTTTATATTTGCAACAAGAGAACTAAATCATATATTGATTCCAAATAAGAGAAGATTCCAGTGTGGGTGTGTTTTTAAGGTAAAAATACTCTAGAGTCTCAACAGAAGAAAAAGACACAAGGAGAGGAAGCAGCCACCGCAGACCGACTCAGAGGAGCCCTGGGCGGGGAGGCCACTGGACGGTCCCTGCTGTGTTTGGCTGGAGGACTCACTCAGGCCTTCTCATGCCCGACCTGCTCAGGCAGTAGCAGATCGGGAGGGGTCTCCGGCAGCTCCACAGCTGGCACGGGAGAGCAGACCTGGTGGGGACAGGGCAGCTGGCTTCCTCTGTTCCCGCTGCAGTGTGCCAACCTGCAGCCGACCTCAGACCTCGCCGTCCAGGGGGCTGCAAGTCCCTCAGCCAGAGCTTCCAGAGGGGAGGGGACGGGACCTCCCTTGGCCTGCCCCGTTCCGGCTCTGACCTCACCACGGCTCTGACCTCATCCGAGGCCACACCTCCACCACCTCACTGCCCCCCACACGCCCACCTCCAACGCCCCTGCAGGGGGCTGAGGACCTCAGCACAGGAAACCTGGGGACATCATTCAGAAGGTGGCAGTGAGGAGCAGTCCAAGTGTCTACTAGGAGGGGACATCTGGCCTCCTGGGGAAGATCAGGCAAGTGTCCACAGGAAGGTGGGCACAGAGGGATTTGAGCAGCTGCTGCGTGAACAAAAGGACAAGTTGGAGACCAGGGTCGGGAAGTCGGGGCACCGAGAAATGGAGCAGAAGGGCAGGTCACAGGGTCCTGAGGGCAGCTGGGCACCACTCACTTCTCCCGAACCATTCAGGGAACAGCCCCCGTCAGCTGTGGGGACGAGTGAGTGGCTTCTGCTCGTGGGTGTGGCTGAGGGCTGTGTGTCCAGGCTGCACCCAGCTGACAGTGTGACTGAGGGCCGAGAACTCCTGGCCCGGGACAGGGAGGGTCTCGGAGGTGGCCGAAGCGAGAGCCGGACTTGGGCCCCCCCAGGGCACGGGGACTCCCAGCACGTTTGCAGCAGAAGACAGGACAGAGGACAGTGGACATGGCTAAGCCAAGGGGAGGTCTGCATCTACACACCCCAGATCTTGGAGAGGAAGGCGCGGCCCAGGGGACACAGAATGATGATTTTAGAAATTTCTTCATCACAGAATCCTGTTCCCTCCAGGCTGCAAAACCTGACCCAAAGCTGCCCCAACAGGGAGAACGTGGTGTTGACCTCGGAGAGAAAAGAGACGAGGAGCCAGGCTCCGACGGAGGCCGAGTCTGAGGTGGAAGAAGGGAGAGGAGCTGTTTCAATCAATACAATTAGTGTAACTAGCCGTGCGGGGAGGCACGGAGACGGAGCGCGGTTTTACACTGACACCAAATAGAGCCCGGGTGAGCGGATTTGAGATATTTCCAATGCTTACTCTGTAAGGCGGTATGCACCTCTGTGATCTGGGAATGAGGGCCCTGCTCGCCAGGTGGCCGCTACCTCCTGCTACTCACCGGCCTAAACCGACCCGAGGTCTACCACACACCAGGAAGGATGTTCAAACCTCACAAAACAACATGTGTGTCACCTCTGCTGTTTGAAATTTAAAAAAAAAAACAAACCTCAGCTGGTCTCTGCTCAGCCATGCGGCAGCCACTGGGAAAGGCCCCAGGGAGGCCACTCAGGCCACGCAGCCTCAGCACCAGAGCTGCGGGCCACCCTTGTCTTCACTCTAGACTTTCATTTGTTTTATTTATTTTCTCTGATAAACATATAATACCTTGAAATCCAGCAAAAAATAAAGCTATTTTCACAAAAAGAAGAGGAGGAGGAGGAGGAGGAGGAGGAGGAGGAGGAGGAGGAGGAGGAGGAGGAAATGGCAGCATCTTGCAGCACATGAAGGACGAGGCTGTTTTCCACTGTGCACATCCCTGCACGGGAGGAAAAGCAGTCGCAGCAGGTCAGCAGTGACGTGGGCAAGGAGGACCAGGGGACCATGGCTCCCCTGCAGTTTCTACCCCTAACACTTAGCCTTCCTAGGGGTCTTCACAGTGCTTGAAGGAACCAGAGCAGGAAAGAGCAACCGAGACACGGAGGCCAGCAGGGGAGGCCAGCGGGGGAGGCCGGCCCATGTGCACAGGTGCCAACAGGACAGAGTCCTCAGAAGGTGGGGTTCACCCTCTCCACAGGACCCTGAGGGGCTGCTCTGATCCCTAGGAACTCAGTCATTACAGCCACCAGTGAGAAGGAGGGAGGGCGTTATGAGGCCACCCCACCAACCCAGGTCCAGCTTCTACTGTCCCCTAGGGAACCTGCCCCATGACTGTCCTCACAGCAAAGGGCCCTGGGGTGTGTCCTCAGGTGGGCGGCCCCGAGCCCCCTTCACCCATCCTGCCAGCTGGCCTCAGTGGAGAGAAAGCCGCGCAGCTGAGTGTGGCCTCCTCTGCCGTCGTGTCTGGCTGCAGAGCATCAGCCATGAGCCGTCGTCCGGTGCACGCTGTTGAGCGACCTCCGCAGACAGAAAACCCCTGCTGAAGCCTCACGTGTCTGGGTTGCCGCAGCCCGTGCCAGCTGCCCTGCCAGGAGGGCACACAAGGAGGAACGCTGCCTACGGGGAAGGCAGCGGCCACTTCAAGAGGGAAAGAGGGCTGATGAGTCTGTGTCCTTGGGTGTGCTGGCCCACAGTGCTGTCATTTCCCAGAACCCAGGAGACGTTTCCTCGTGGATTTTTAAGATTCTCTTTTATGATTAAAAAACTTATGCCTAACTTTTTATAATCATTTTAAAAGAACACAGAATAAAAAGGCCTGGCTGAAAGAAGGGAGGTGAAGGCTCAGGCCTGGGAAGGGGACATCCAGGTGGACTGTCCGGGAGCAGGTCCCTCGTGCCGGGCGCCTGCTCAGCCTTGTCTCCAGCACTGCCCAGTGTCCACAGGGAGCCTCGGAGCCCACAGCCCAGCCTCCAGGTCCAGGTGCCCCAGGTTGGCTCCTCGGGGCTGAGCACAGCCTCATGGTGACCTCCTGTCACTCTCCAAGTTTGTCCCCAACCTCCCTAAGTCTGGTCTTGACCCCTGCAGAGAGCCTCGGTCTGGAGAGGGCCCTGAGCACCCTGGTACCAGTGCCACGGGGGCAGCTCTTGGTGCCCGGGCCACTGTTAACAGGGCCACCAGAGCACTGTGGTCAGGGCAAGCGTGCACCCAGCAACCAAGGGAAAGAGGGCCGAGGCCTCTCACCTCCTCCTGGCGAAGGCCGGGACCTGGAGTGCCCCCCCCCTCCCCTCCGGCCCTGGTGCTCCCTCGCCCCTTTATCTCCTCTCCTACTTCCTCTCCACCGGACAGGGTTCTCCTTTCCTCGGTTGCTTTGTACACTATAGATTAAACTTGTAAAAGATGAGCCATAACTTCAATATATAAGATTAAATTTATATTTTCCTGATGCCTGAAGACACGCCACCCTCCTCCCCGCTGCGGCATCTGGGGACCCGGCTCTCAGCACGCACTGAGGCCCCCGCCTTCCCCACCTGCCCGATATGGAGGCCGGGTTTACATTCTCCTCTGTAGCACACGGACAAAAAAGGATACTGACTTTACCACCAGGAGTTAAACCCACCGACTTATTTCACCTCCTGATTTTGTTTTTATTTCTGTAGGTGGGAGCTCAAGTGCACAGACTGAGTTCATCCGACCTTGACCCCTGCCAGGGGCTGATGTCACTCTGAAGATGGCCACGGTGACACACCCCACTCCAGGCTCTTCCCGGGTGGCTTGGGCTCAGCCCAGGGCAGGTGTGCACCTTGAAGCCACCACCCCTCATTGTGGGGCCAGGGCCCGAGGGAGCTCCGTGTGCCTGGTACTGGGTCTTCAGAGCAGGAGCCCATGTGTCTTACCCATGCTCTCCAGATGACACCCTTGGGGGCCCTGAGTCTCCTGGTTAGGCTGGTCAACCTGTGGTCACCAGGCTGGAGGGCCACCTGGAGAGGCTGGGTCCGCACTGTTCATTAAAGAAGAGGGACACAGCACCCCACTGCACCCCACCTGTCCCTCTGACCACAGGATCCACGGGTGCCCCAAACCGCCCCTTGTGGTGCCAGGTCTCGGGGAAGTCCTCAGGCAGCCCTCCTACCTGGGAAGGAATGTCCCACCAACCGTCCACCCGTGGCCCTCTGCCACACTAACCTAAGTGGTCACCTGTACAGACGTGATGTTCACCTGCACCTGCTCCCACCCCAGAACAGAACCTCGGACAACAGTTTTCCCCAGGGAAAATGTGTGTTGTAAAGCATTTTCCAACAGCTGTGGGTACACGCTGTCACCATGGCCAACTTCCAGCTATGGTGAGGATGTGGTTGGACACAGACCTGGGAAGGGGTAGGTGATCTCGGCTCTTGTGAGGGGCATGAACCCGCAGTGCAGGGCCCTGAAGGTGGGGTAAACAGTGACTGGCCAGACGTCTGTGTGGTCCACCCTCCACCGAGCCCCGAGGTCCCACCCCAGGACCACCCCAGGACCCTGCTCCCTCCTCCTGGGTTCTCCCTCTGTAAGTGGCATCTGTAGCTGGTCAGACGGGAAAAGTTTCTCTTTTGGTCGTGTTTAAACTTATAAGGGGGTGGGATGTGCTACGAAGGATCTTTTCCCTCTTAACAGAACCTCAAGGTCCGCCCAGATGGCTGTGTGCTGTGACTCACTCTTGGGCATTGTGCGCTCTCCTGTCTGGAGAGAATGTGACTTATTGATCTTCTTTCCTATTCACGGGAACTTGGCTTGTTTGCAGGTTTTCCTGCCATGAACTAACGAGCCCTCTGGGACGTTTCTCTGGCATAAGACAGATTTCCAGCTGATGGTACCTGAAAGTTCACCCGTGTGCACGCCTTCTTCATGTGTGTGTGTCTTATCTGCACGGACTTGATTCTAATCTTTTGTAAATGTTATGTTTTAGAAGTGTCTCCAAATTTATAACTCTTCTCACTTTTTTGAAGGGTCTTCTGATGGACAGCATCCCTGATCTGGAGGTAGTTAAACCATCTTTCTTTTCTGCTATCTATTTCTAGGTGTTTGCCTGTTCCAGGTCATGGAGATAGATGGAGACTTTCTCTCTGTGACTATCGTCTTGCGGCTCTAGTGCAGTCTGTAGTGGACGTGCAGTGGTGCAGGCCAACTGATGTCTCTGTGTGCGACTCGATGTCCTTTCCCGCTGTTCCATGGTGTGGAAGTCCGGTGTCACCCATGTGGCACGGGTTTCTGTTTTGAGCCACTGTCTCTGTCTATCCCATGCCAATGCCTGTTACCATGATTATGGCTGCTTGTTGGCCAACCTTAATGGTCAGTCTGTCTTCAACACTGTTCTTCTTACTCAATATTCAGATTCCCATATCTGCTTTTAAACCTATTTTTAAGTGTCCTTAGGAAAGCCGGTGCTGTGTCTATAGCGAGGCCTGGGATCTGTAGCTGACAGTGCATGGGGTGGGCACCTGGCTGTTCAATCAGTGGGCAAGAGACAGCCCCTGGTGAGCAGAGTGGAGGACAACAGTTTTCCCCAGGGAAAATGTGTGTCGTAAAGCATTTTCTAACAGCCATGGGTACACGCTGTCACCGTGACCAACTTCCAGCTATTCCAGAGGATGTGGCTGGACACAGACCTGGGAGGAGGTAGGTGACCTCGGCTCTCGTGAGGGGCATGAACCTGAGGTGCAGGGCCCTGATGGTGACATCTCCCTCAGCTTCTCTTTTCTATGTAGAAGGCAGCACATTAACTCTAAGTTTTGGACACTCTTGAAAAGATTATTTTAAGTGGTATTTTGAAACCTTATTTTCTTACTTACATGGTATATACATGTTGCCATCAAGTGTGACAAAACCTGATTCGTTGATATTTCATCCCAATACAGGAGAAAATAGCGTTATCCATATTCCCAGAGCTTGGGACCATCCAAACAAGTATAATTGACTTGCACATGGACTTGTCTTCAGAAACCTCGCCAGATGCACTTGTTAGGGTAACAGTTGTTTTATACTTGATGGGTATGACTGCTGTTCTACTTTCGGTCTCTTTCTCTATTTTTCTCTTCTGGTCAAAACTTCAGTGAAATACTGACAGGAAGTGGGGCTGATAGGCTCCATGTCTCCCAGGTCCCAGGCCCCGTGATGTGAGCTGCTGCACCTTCTCCCTTGGAGTCACCTTTCCCTCTCCAGTGACGGGCAGCCCTCCATGCCTAGTGTCCCGAGTGTCCATCTGACCTCCGACCCCCGTCGCCTCTGCTCCAAGCAGCTCTCCCTGCTCAGTTCCTCTCGGAGGACGCTCAGGGTCGCCACCTGCTGCTCGTGGATTCTGCTCCATCTGTTTTGCTGATATTCTTCTCGGTTGCTGTGCTGATGTCACCAGAGGCCGCCCTCTGAGACCCCTTTCTTTCTCGGCACTTGTGGGGTGTGGGCTCCTGGGTGAGGGGGAAGGCGTCTTTTCTGCGCCCGTGTTTCCCGGGACGGCCCTGCTGTTCTCCCTCTGCTCCACCTGGGTGTGGAGCCTGAGCCTCTGGATCAACGTCTTCTGTCGTTCTGAAATACTTTTGGCCGCATAGCCCTCAGTCACTGTGTCTGCCCCACTCTCCGTGCCGTGCCCTCTGCTGCCCGGGACGACAGGGACACTGTGTTGGATTTTCCGGCGTGGCCTGCTCATGTCCTGTCCTTGACTGGGTATTTGTCCTGTTTTCCAGAATGTGAAGAGGTCTTCTAACCTACCTTCGACTTCCTTAACTCTTTTAAGTACGTGTAAATTACTGATAGAGTATTTTTCCGTTTTCGTGGTTTTTGCAGCTCTGGAATGGCTCTCTTCCAACATTTTCACCTGTCCTGCCGATGTCCTCTTGGGGTTTTAATTTCTCACTCACAGGTGTTTTAATATTTGTTCTGACAAATCCAATAACGGTGTTTTCTGGGCCTCTTACCATTTTCCCTTAATACCCAATCAGTCCTCCGTTCCTTGATCTTTATTGACATTGCATGTGAGATGCTGTGGCGTCACGGGAGCCCGTGGCTCTGGAACCTTCTGCACAGCGTGACTTCTTAACTCAGCAGGCGATTTGAGTAGGAGCTCAGCTCCGAGACCCAGAGGGTTGAAAGTGGCCTCGGTCTCTGTGAGGGCTTCCCCCACTTGACCCCTACTCCAGAGCACGGAGCCCAGGGACTCTCGACGGAAGTGCTGGGTGTTCTCCAAGGCCCCTCGGGCCTCCACAAGCCACCGACAGCAGTTGTGGTCTCCTGGCCTCCGTGGACCTCTGAAACCTCTGGCCAGCCCTCAGCCATGGGGCCGTAGTCAGCCCACCAGCGAATGTCTGACTGGACCCGCTGTGCCGGGTGTCGGCTCCTGCTGCCTCTCTGCAGAAGTCATCTCTGGGACTGCAGCCACCCTGCCCTGGGGGACAAGTTCACTGACACTGTCAACTAGGCTAATTTTATTTTTCCCCCAACTTTTATCTTTGTTATCAGTGAAAGTCAAAATAAGTGCTGCCACCACAGATGGCAATGGAGACAGACCTCGTGACAGCAAGGACAGTTTCACGGGGTAAGTCTGTAGCCCATGGGACCCCAACACTAGCAAAATACCGGAGCGCTCCACCAACCAACCTCCCCTTAACGACCCTCCACCAGCCCCGCCCTGGACACCAAGCGGCTTTCCGGCTCAGCACTCTGGCTTTTGTGCAATTAATGTCAACGTGATCGTACTGTATGTATCTTCTCTGCCTGGCTTCCTTCACTTAGATGACGCTTTTGAAGTTTATCCGCACTGGTGAATATATCAGAAAGTCACTCAGTCTTGTTGTTGACGATCATTCCACCTGTGTGGGTAGGCCGCGGCTTATCTCTCCCTCCCCAGCTGCTGAACACCGGGGTTGCTTCCAATGTAGGGCACTGGTGCCGAAAACACCCACACTCTGTTCTCTGTGTGACTACGCATCTTAATTCCCCTGTGTAATACCAGAGGGATTTCTGGGACACAGGTAAGCATGTATTTACCTATCTAAGAAATTTCCAAATTGTTATTCCTTTTACTCTTCTCGCTCTATTTTTTGAAGGGGGTACTAGGGATTGAACCCAGGGGTGCTTAACCACTGAGCCATATCCCCAGCCCTTTTATTATTGTTTGCTTTGAGACAGGGTCTTGCTAAGTTCCTTAGAGCCCTCCTAAGTTGCTGAGGCTGGCTTTGACCTTGTGATCCCCCTGCCTCAGCCTCCCCAGGCACTGGGATCACAGGTATGTGCCACCCCTGCACCTGGACTGAGTTATTTTCCAAGTGCTGTGGTGTTGTATGGTTCTGCCACCGAAAGAGGAGCCCTCCAGGTGATCCCCGTCATTGCCAGCACACAGTGTGGTCTGCCTTGTGCGTTAGAGCCTCGGTGTGTAGCAGTGCCTTACGGCAGAGAAGATGTCCAATAAACACATGAAGATGCTTGTCACCATTGTCACCGATTTACATTGTGAAGAGGCCAATCCAAATCAAAATCAGATACTATCACTGTGTTGTATTCTTACAACTGTAAGAAGAGTTGACTTTTTTTTTTTAAGGCTGATAACATCAACTTCTGGCAAGAATGTGGAGCTCCCAGAACTGTAGAGGTTGCTAGTAGGGATGGGAAATGTGACGGCCACTTTGGACACTAGTTTGACAATTTATTCTAAAGTCAAGCATGCAATTAGCAGCCGGGCACTCCCGCTCCTAGGTGCTTATCCAAGAGCAGGAAGACCACATGGCCACACAAACACCTCCGCGTGCCTGCTTACACCAGCTTCCCTCACACCTGCAGGAGCTCTGTGCGCACCCAGTGCAGTCACCCGCGTGGGCAAACCAGGCGTGAGGTGATAGTCATTTCCACAGGACGGATCTCAAGTGCATTATGCTAAGTGAGAGAAGCCAGGCCCCAAGACCATGGGCTGGATGATTCCATCTGTGTAACAACCTGGAAAACACCAGGTAAGGTACAGGGAGAGATGGCGGCTCCAGGGACTGCGGTCAGGGAGAGGAGCCTGGCTGCCCAGGAGCCCCAGAGCTCTGGACGGAGTGGCGCATCTCTGTTTGTACAGGGAAGCAGTGGCGGGGGGGGGGGCTCCTCAGATCTTCAGAACTGGAGACTTGGAGGGTGGATTTCACTCTGCGATAAATCACAGCTCCATGAGCCTTAGAAGATGGCTGGCTGCTTCTTTGTAGTTCATCATCGATTCCTCTTCATTTCTTCTGCTCATTGCTTCTTGCGCCTAGCAAAGCTGGGTTGGTAATTCCCAGTTAGTAACCTCGCGGGTTGTGCCTGGACCGAGTGGTTGGCTCTCCCAGCTCTGTTTCCATGCAACCCTTAATTAGGATGGCGCTGGTCACTCTGTTTCCATGCAACCCTTAATTAGGATGGCGCTGGTCAGAATTTTTGTCACCGAAAGATGCGACAGGAACCATTAAAGGAGGAACAGTGATTTGTCCTCAAGTATCAGAGGTGTCGGTCCACGCATGGCCGACTCCCGTGCTCCAAGCCGGGGTGAGGCAGCACGTCAGGGCAGAAGGGCAGGGAGAGGACAGCAGCTCCGGAGATGGCACCAGGAGGGAGCGACAGCTGTCCTCACAGGAACAAAACACAAACCCAGAGGCACATCCCATGACCCAGCTCCTCCACCCACCCACCTGTCCCTGGTCACCCCCCACTTGATCCCTTAAGTGGATCAATGGACTGATTAGGCCGAGCCTCTCATAACGGATCATTTCTGAGCTGTTGTGCCCCATCTCACACATGAGCTCGGGGACACTCACATCTTAGCCAGAACAACTGTCATGAGACTTTGTAGCCTCAGGTCAACAGCTAAGAGGCAGTCACCCAGGGGAGGGGAGGGGGGATAGTAGGGGATAGGAAAGGTAGCAGAATACAACAATTACTAATAGGGCATTATGTAAAATTGTGGATGTGTAACCGACATGATTCTGCCATCTGCATTTGGGGTAAAATTGGGGGTTCATAACCCACTTCAATCTAACGTATGAAATATGATATGTCAAGAGCTTTGTAATGTTGTGAACAACCAATAAAAAATAAATAAATAAAGGGCTGGGGATGTGGCTCAAGCGGTAGCGCGCTCGCCTGGCATGCGTGCGGCCCGGGTTCGATCCTCAGCACCACATACCAACAAAGATGTTGTGTCCGCCGAGAACTAAAAAATAATAAATATTAAAAAATTCTCTCTCTCTCTTTCTCTCTCTCTCTCTCTCTCTCTCTCTCTCTCTCTCCTCTAAAAAAATAAAAAATAAAAAAAAAATAAAGTAACATGCTATAAAAAAAAATAAAAGGCAGTCACCCTCCCAACTTCTCCAAGGAGCTGGTGACAGACTGGCTGGCCTGGGGTGTGCCCAGCTTCCGTCCCACGTGCTGCTGAGTCTCACCTGCGGCACCCCCCACCCCCTGCTGCTGGCTTTACTTAGCACCTGGGGCTTCCTGATTGGCTGTTGGTCCCCGCGTTGTAGATATTTCCCTGAGTTCATGTCAGCAAAACGCACATTTGTGAGCGTTCAGAGTATCATTTATTGAACCTTATTTATCTCTTAGTAAATTTTAAAATTCACTTGATTTTTGAACCCTCGACAGTCACGGCCACCCTCCCGACGCCCGGTTCTCACACGTCTGCTCTCACGCTGCACGTGGCTCTGCTGTCGGTGCTGCAGGCAGTCACCCCGCTGTTTCTGTGACAAGGACAAGCTCTTGAATGCCTCACTGAGTCTTCCTGCTTTCTACATCACTTGTTTCTGTTGTATTTTTATGATTTAATAATTTTCCTGTTCCCGTAACATCATTTTAATGTGGTTTTCTATGTGTTTTAATTAAGTTACATAGACTCTGAGCTACATGAGCTGACCTGTCTCCTGTCTGCGGGCCTGCCTGGGGGAGCCCCTGCCCATGCCCTCTGAGTTCCGCCCAGGACCTGCTTCAGCTAATGGCCGACACCACACGTGGCCCGACTTGAAGAGCGACCGTCGGGGCCTGCTCTCTCCTGCTGCACCTGGAACCAGGAGGACCCAGGCTGGCCTGCTAGGGAAGGGCCACATGCAGGACCCGTGCCACCAGCAGCCCAGCAGCCCCCAGACCTCAATAGACAGCTCTGCCTCAACGGTCCACGCCACCGCCCACCACAAATGTGGGCTTTAAGCCCCCGAGGTTGGGGTGGTCTGTCATGCACCCAAGTCTGGGGAATATAATTGTTATATACTGAGTGTCCTTTTCTGCTCTGGATAATGAGCAGAAAATGTTTATGAGTTTCCCTTTGAGGGTTTTCCTGGCAGAGTGCCATAGGGTTGGGTACATAGTGTTCAACACAGTCTATAATCGAAATATTGGTTTCTTTCTTTCTCTCTTTTTTTCCCTGGTAATAGTGAGTTAAGAGAACATTTATAGTCCATCTTTCTAAAGCCATCTCATTATTTTCTAGCTGTGTGTCATTATAGTTTTGCAGAAGTAACCTGAACAATTTCTGCTCTTTTGGATAGATCACTGTTTACTATCTGGCTTAACAATTCACCGGATTTTGTAAATGTTCCCACGTCTCTGCAAAAGAAGAGAGATCCGAGTCAGGTGTCACAGCTGCCAATCTGGGCAGGCCTTGCAAGACAGGGTGGGCCGCTGGGCCGCGCGGACTCCTGGCACAACCCCGACCTGGTGCGTAGCTCTCACCCGTGCCTGTGTGCTGAGTGGGGGTGAGTGAGCAAGGCCGGCTGGCGACACACGCCAGACCCTGCGCCCTCCTGGGCCTCCTCATCTGTGATTTGCTGGGCGGATGATCTTACTCTCTGCTGAAAGGGGAGAGGTGCTGCTGACCCTGCTGACCCTGCTCGGCCAGGGGCTCCCTGGAGACCCAGATACTCCTTCCCTTTCTGGCTCCTAGACCTCTGGGGGAAGGAGGAGTAGACGGAGGAGCAGAACACATGCAGAGGCTGCGGGACACAGGTGACACTGTGTGACATAAAGCATTGGCTGGTCATCTTCTGCAGCATCCAGCCTGACCCCAAGCCCATGACAGTCAGCAGGCAACTCCGTCAAGATGAGCACTCTCCCTGCATCCTCCCCTGACCCCCACCGTCTCCTCACCTCCCTCCTCTCTCACCCTGCCTGAGCAGGGAGGTCACAAGAGAGCTCACAGAAGGTGCTCAGCTGCAGGTGTCGGCAGAGCTCTGTCCAGCAGTGTCCTGACTGCCCCCCGCAGGACGCCCTGGGGCGCTTAGGACAGAGGCAGACTTTGCTCATGAGGCCATCTCAGCACAACACACACACCAGGTGGCTCAGCTGATGGGAATCTCAGGTCCTCACAGTTCTGGAGGCCACAGGTGAGGGGGCAGTGTGCCGTCGTGGGGAGGTCCTCCTGAGGCCGCCAGCGGGCCTCTTTCTGGGTGGTTGGTGGGCACCTTCCTGCCGGCTCAGTGACGTGGCACCCGTCTTCACATGGTGGCCATCTTCTTTCTGTGGGCGTCTGCACCCAGATCTCCCTTCATCATCAGAACACCAACCGATGGATCAGAGGTCCCACAGCACAAGGGCACTCCCCCACAGTGACGGCTTCCACACAGGGTCACACGGGGAGCTAAGCATTGCATGCACCTTCCTCTCTTGTGTCTCCCACCCGGCAGGGCCCACCCAGCAGAGCCCCCCCCCATCAGTGCAGGATGGGCCACTTCTCCTCTGTCTGTGACGGTCAGCTCCCCTCCGGGCAGAGCCAGCGTGTGGACTTGGAGGGCAGAAGTGGGGCTGCCCTGCTCCAGCTCGGCAGATGCCTCAGCCCCCTTCAGCTTTGCTTCCTGACACACCCCCCGATGGGACCCTGCACGGGGCAGGACTGGGTTTATCACCTTGAAACTCCATTAGCACAGCGCCTATGCCCCGGCAGAGACGTTGGCATGAAATGTGGCAGAGGAGAAATCCGAGGCCGACAGGACTTGGGTTCATCTTGGTGCGGGTCCCCTCTCCTCCCAGGACGTGGGCACAATGCTCTCCTCTATGGGTGTAATTTAGATTTTTCACTGGCTCTCTGGTGCCACTCCAACAGAAGACCACAGACCGGGCAATTTATAAGGAAAAGAAAGTTTCTTCCTACTGTTCTGGAGGCCAGGAAGTCCAGGATCAAGACTCCAGCACCTGTGCCTGGCGAGGGCCTCCTTTGTGCATCCCCTCAGTGTAGGAGGGGGAAGGCAGAAGAGTGAGTGGGCAAGCTGGCCACGCCGAAGCTGGGAGGAGCCTCCGTGTGAGGCCCCAAATCCCATTCGTGGGAGAAGAGGTCTCATGGCCTTCGCAGCCCTGCCCCCAACCACCACATTGACAGTCAGATCACGGCACCTTCATGTGAATTTAATGCAGCCCTTTCCGCCTGATCAAAGACATTTCTTCAAGGAAGAAAAGTCACTCCCATGTTTTCCACATTGACTCCGACTCTAGGGCTCCTTCCCCAGCCACCAGGTCCCCACAGCTGGCTCTCCCCCCCCCCCCTCTGTGCACACCTGTTTCTTCCCACCCTTGGTGACACCCTGTCCTTTTCCCTCCCACACTAATAGTAGCCAGCAGCCTCCAGGGGCCGGTGGCAGAACCCACGGCTCATGTCTCAGTGGTCGGTGCTGCTCTTGTTTGTGGGTGAAGCAAACAGGGAATGGGCCTGAGGCCCAGGGCTATCCGCCTGCTGCAGCCAAGTCAAGGGTCTCAGAGGAGCCATCAAAGCCTCCCAGGGTCCACAGATCTAGCCTGGCCCCCACTCCCACTGACCTCCCATCCACTCCAGAGCGATGACACACCCCAGCCCCACATCATCCGTGGTCCAGCAGGAATGCTGCCCCTGAGGGTTCGGTGCAAACACCCTGGCTCTCCAGCCAAGCCCCCAACAGGGCTGCAAAGGGACCTGAGATGACTCTTTGGAGCATCGTCCATGCACATCCTGGGTAATTAAGAGAACCCTCATCCCTGGCGCCCACCAGAGCATACATTCTAACGTGTACTGCTGAACACTAAACATGCCAGACAGTGGCAGAACCAAAGCACCACACAAGTGGTCGCTTAGAGAATCAACCTGTTTTGTCTTTCCCAAGCAGAAGCCGGTCCACACTTGAGCGCTTTTACAGCCTTTATTAAGAGAAGCAAGAACTCAGTCTATTTGATTTATAATTGAAAATCATAAACTATAGCATTCACCTGCTGTTCCCATGCACTGGTGAGATGATACAAGGCTATTTCACCGCTCAGCCTCGTAATTGGCGTAAGCCAACATCAGTATGCACCGGGCCAGTCCCAGAGGCCCACTAACAAGTTGATACAACCGCACAGGCTGGAGAGCAGAGATTTAGCAAAAATATTATTGCATGCTGATTTGTTCTCTGACTCCTGCTTCGTGATGAGACACCGGGACGCACGAGGACACTTCATTAGCAGGGCTGGAGCAGGGGCAGGCCTGGGGCTCTGGGGACACGGAGCCCCTGAGAACGAGGCTGGACTTGGCCAGACAGCAGTCAGGCTGGTGGGCCCTCCTCCCAGGCCCACCTGCACACCTCCTGAAGGTCCAGGTGTGCTGGTCCGCTTTCCATCACTATCAGGAAACGCCTGCCACGGACACTTAATGAAGGAAAGGTGGCTTCGGCTCGTGTTTTCAGGGTTCTCAGGCCACAGGTGAGCAGAACTCCGTGGGGAGGGTGGGGTGGAGGAAGCTGCTCAGCTGGTGGCAGCCAGAAAACAGAGAGAGGAGAAGGGGCCCAGGAGGGAGGGGCCAGGGATGTCCTTGGGATGCACCCACTTCCTCAGCTGGACTCACCTTCCACACTGTCCACCACAATAGTCCATTCAAATTATGAATCCCTCAATGTGTTAATCCACTGGTGAGACCAGAGCCCTCGTGATCCAATCACTTCCCAAAAGCCCCACCTCAGAACCTTGCTGCACTGGAGACAAAGCCTTCAACATATGAGTCTTTGGGGGACATTCCACATCCCAACCATAACACTCCACCCCAGACCTCAAGGCTCACCCCCATCTCACATTGCAAAATGCATTTAGTCCGTCTCCAAATCTCTAGTAGTTCCAGCACTGTTCAGAAGTGCAAGTCCAGTCTCTTCTGAGATCAAGGAACTCTCTTAGCCGTGAGTCACCATAAAAATTAAAAATAAGGTCTATGCTTCTGACACTCCGAGGCACAGAGTAAGCATTCTCATTCCTGAAGGGACTGGGCAGGGTGGTAGAATGGATCAGACCAATGCAGACTGAAACCCAGCAGGGCAAACATTAGTCCTGTAGCTCCAGGACCCAGGGACATGAGGTCAGGACCTAACACCAGGCCTGGGAGCCCCTCCGGGCCTTGCTGGTTGAAGCCCAGGTGAGCTACTCTTGGGCTGGCCCTTCATCGCCTGCCTCTCCTCAGCAGGTGTCACCTCTCCCTGGGTCTCCTCTGTGGCTTCAGCTCCACTCTCACAGCTCCAGGCACCACCCTTTCCTGGGCCACCCACGGGGACCCAGGCCCTGCCACACCCGTCTGGCCCACCAGGCCTTCTGTTGAAACCTGTGTGCAGGCCCCTGGGACCCTCTAGTTCTTGGGTCCTTCAGGCCCAGGACCACGTGGAAACCAGCACGAGTAGCAGTGAGGTTCCCTTGGGCTGCAGCTGCGGTGACCTCTGGGTTCCTGGATAACTAACCATGGCTCTGCAACAAGGGCACCGCAGACTTCTTTTCTCAAAGCAAAGTCTTTCAAATTCTTTTTCACTTTTACACCCCAAACCTGAGTTGGGTGAGGTCCTGCTGGCTCCTAAGATGTCCTCCAGGCATCCGCCCTATTATCTCTGTGCAAAATCTGCTTTTTCCTTAATGGCACTAATCTTTCAGCAGCCACACTTCTGTGGCCCCAATTTTACACAACTTCTCTAGGCAAACTAGAGGTTTTTTCAGATCTTTCTACTCCCTTTGGCCTCTAATTCTCCATGTGAATCTGGACAAAGGCAGCCAGAATCATCTAGGCCATAGACCGAATGCTGTTCTGCCTTGAAATTTCTTCTGCCAGATTAATTAGCCCATCACCTTTAAAGACAGACTCACACAAAGTTTCAGGGAATGGACAAAGCACAGACAAGTTTCCTTCCAGAATGTAACCCATGTGCCTTGTGCCCAATTCTCAGTAGAGCCCTCATTCTCACCTTAAACCTCATGAGCACAGCCTTTACTGTCCACATTCCTATCAGCATTCTGGCCCCTGAGTCCCCACAAGAATCACCCATTATGCTCTGCTCACAACATTCCAAGCCTTTTCTACCTCCACATTCTGCATCATCAAACCTTTCCAAATTCCTCCCACAAACTAGTTCCAAAGACTTCTGAACTGTATCACCAGGTACAGTCACAGAAATGACCCCACTTCACAGTACCTATTTTCTGTATTGGTCAGATTTTTGTTGCTGTGATCAAAATACCTGGCAATAACAACTTAAAAAAGAAAAGACCTGTTCTATCTTATGGTCTCAA
The DNA here is from genome assembly GCF_964194105.1 of Spermophilus citellus. Lineage (NCBI taxonomy): Eukaryota > Metazoa > Chordata > Mammalia > Rodentia > Sciuridae > Spermophilus > Spermophilus citellus. The sequence goes on along the minus strand of NC_138197.1, from coordinate 134,873,505 downwards.
AAGTTTCAGTCCACAGTCAGATGTCTCCATTGCTCGGGCCCGAGGTGAGGCATATATGATGGAAGAAGGGTATTGCATAGGAAATCTGCTCAGATCACAACAGCTGGAGAAAGAGAGTGAGAAGATGGGGCCATGGCTAAGGATCATCCCAGGGGCCATCCCCAAGGACCTATCCCTCAACCAGGTTATTTCAATTCTGTTTCCCACCTCCGTGCTTTTGATCGGCCCCTCAGAATGCTTCCTTGCTGGAAAGGCCTATGGTCCACTCTTAGCCGCACTCTGAGCCCCAGCTCTAGCCCAGAGCAGAGCCAGGCAGTGCCTCATGCACCGTCACCTGGTCAGGAGGGAACACCTGGGACGTATGAAACCTTGTCTTGACCCTCAGACAGCTCTCCTTTGGGTGTGAGCATCATTCTGCCTCAGTTGCCACCCTGTCTGGGTCAAGCCCCAGGGATACTGAGGTGACTTGGAAAAGGCCTTGCCCTCCCTCAAGGCTTGCAGGTGAGTGTGGGAGAGGTTGGGAGGTAAGGCACACGGTAGAGAAGAGTGTTACATACTAGGTGCAGGGGGGTCAAGCACTTGGACCTTGTTACACCAGCGTCTCACCTGGGGGAGCTATGAGCACTCTCAGCCACCAAAGCCCATTAAAATGAGTTTGTAGGAGCCCAGCAGGGCCCTTCAAGAGCTGGGACACAGGTCAGTGGAGTGAGCCACAGGGAAGCCGTCTGGGCGATGGCAGGAGAGGGTCGGCCCACACTTGACATTGATGAACACACAGGTTCTTCCACCACATAACCACGCGGTGTCATTTTAATTTTAAACAATTATTTAAGCAACAACAATTTGTTGATTTTAAACAATTCAGTAGAATAAAATCAGTAGGATTTTTGTACACTTATGAGCCTGGCATTTTTATACCATCATATTTTATAATTTTTTTATCTTAAAAATTAACATGCATTAAATGGACTACTTTGGTTGACAGTTTTAGGTCATTTAACAACTGCACAGATTAATGTTACCACCATTATAATCTACCAAAATACCCTGAAATTCAAAATAGACATAAAGAGTACCAGGAAAGAAGGCTATTGAAGGGCAATGTCTTTCCTGAATATATATGTCAAAAAATTTTTAAAAACTATACCCAGGAAGGTTTGCTCACTATTCAAAAATCAATAATTATAACCCACCATATTAAAAAATAAGAATAAAAACCACTGTGATCAAGTGGTTTCACAGAAAAACACTTGAAAAAATTCAACTCCATTTGGGTCTAAAACAGTCAGAACACAAGGAAACGTCAGAAATCTTCCTCGCGTGGTCAAGGCTATTCTCCAAACCCTGCAGCTCGCATGGTGCTTCAAAGTGGGCATATCACTGCTTCCTTCCTGAGACTGGGAACCTGACAAGGACGTGCACTTGCCTTGCTCCTTAGGGTGACACCATACTGGAAGTCCTTCCCCATGCATTCAAACAAGAAGACGACGTATAGGGCACCCACATTGAAAAGGAATAAATACAACTGTGCAGTTGTCCCTCCTACTTAATTCTCTAAGCCAGAGAAAGAGAGAGAGAGAGAGAGAGAGAGAGAGAGAGAGAGAGAGAGAGAGAGAGAGAGAGTTTGGTAGAGCTCACCAGTGAGACCATCTAGGCCTGCAATTGTCATCTTGGGGAGCTTTTAACCACAGGTTTGATTTGTTGTAGATACAGAGGACTACTCAGGCCCTTCTATGTCTTCTTGAGTGAACTATGTTAGCTTTTAGCCTTCAAAACAATTCAACAATTTCATAAGAGTTGTCAAATGTACACGTACGAGCTATCTGTAGAATTCCCTCCTACCCTTCAGCATCTACAGAGTTCTGTGTGATGCACACTTTTTCATTAAATTGATGACTTACGTATTTTTTCCGTATTGTCAGTCTTAATACAGGTTTATCCATTTTACTGATATTTTGTAATAACTACTTTTAGACTCATTATTTTTCTATTTTTTGTTTTATTGTTTTATATTTTAACCATGATTATTTCCTTTCTTCTCATTGCTCTGAGTCTATTTTGTTGGTTTTCTACAATCTTACATGGAAAATCAGATGATTAATTTGACACATTTCTCCGTTTCACATACAAAGAGGGAAGGCTATGAACTTCCCTCTAAATGCTTTATTGGTTGCATCTCACAAATTTTATATATTGTGTTTTCATTTTTATTTAGATCACAATACTTTCTACTTTCTCATAAAACATCCTCCTCAGCCCATGTGTTATTAGAAGATCTATCAGCTCACACGTGTTTTAAGACCAACCATCCTCTCTTATAACTTTCTAGTTTCGTTCCATTTTGTTCAGAGAACATACTTCATAAGATTTGATTATTTTATCATGTCATGTTTTATGATTGGAGTATGCTCCCTGTTGGTGGAAATTCCATTCACCCTTGATAAAAATGTGTGTTCTGTTATTGGTCCAAGTAGTAGATACAAGTCATTTTAGGGCAGTTGACTGACAGAGTTGATGGTGTTCTTTGGTCTCCTGGGCCTTGCAGGTTCTCTGATTGTTGCTGACCAGGGAGTGTTGAAGTCTCTGTCACACTGGACATTGTGTCTATTTCTCCTTTCAGTTCTCAGTTTGTGGTTTGTTTATTCTGATCTTTTTCTGGATACAAACAAAGTTAAGATTGTTATATCTTCTTGGTAAACTGGCCATTTTACTATTATGGACTGTCCCTCTTTATCCCTGATAACTGCCCTTGTTTTGAAGTCTGAGAGACCTGGGATTAATGCAACTAATCCAGGCTCCTTTGGTCAGCGTGTACCTCACAATGCTTTATCCATTGTTTTACTTTCAACTTACCCCTGTCATATTCAAAGTGGGCTTTTTAAACAGCATATCATTGTGTCTTTTTATCAATTCTAATAATCTCTAACTTTAAAAAAATATCTAATTTACTAAGTATGCTAACTTATTTGCTAATCATTCTTTTTTACAGCTTTTTTGAGATATATTTTAAATATGATAAAACTCACTCTCCTCAAGAGCACTGTGTAGGGTTTCAGTGTCTTCACAGCACTGGATAACCTTCACTGGGTAACCTTCACCACAATCGTCTTGAGACCACATTCAGGACTCCCAGAAGAATCTCCAGACCCATGAGCAGCCACTCAATTTTCCCAGCCCAGATCCAAGCCAACCAGTCTTCATCTGACTTGTGAGTTTCCTATCGGGACATTCCCCTTCAACGGTATCATACAGAGTGGTTTGTAGGGCTTACTTCCAGTCTCTGTCTTTTAACTTGTATGTAGTTTAGACTATTTATATTCTGTTTTTATTTCTTTCTTCCCATTTTCTGATTGTATCAATCTTTTTTTTAACCATTTTACTGAATTCTGTCTATTGAGTCTTTGACAATATTTTCGTGTAGATTTATTTCAAAGGTTGGCCTGGGCTCAAAAACGTGCATTCTTGGCTTTTCCCAGATGAACTGATGTTCAGCCCTTCACGTGGAACACAGAAGCCTGGACTCACACGGTTCCCTTTGGTCCTCTCATGCTGCAGGATGTGTACAAACTGCATTTCAATCACTGAGAACCACACCTGGCTAACGGTCACTTCCCACGGCCACAGTTATGAAGAACTTAGGAGAACAGTCCTCTATCTTGGCCCAAATGTCCCCTGTTTCCTTCTCTCTCCCTTGGCTCCCAAAGTCCCCAGGGCTCTCCATATAACTTCCTTATTTCTGAAAAAATGGCTTCGATGTTTGTGTAGAGGGTCCGCCGGCCACCAGCCTCTGGGGCTCTGAGAAAACTTCTACTCACCGTTCCTGGAGGGAGACTGGTTGCTGAATAGAGATTCTGGGTCAGCCTCTCTTTCCTCTCAGGACTTTAAAGATTTCTGTCAGCTCCTTCTGGCTTCCTGGTTTCCCAAGAGAGATCCGCAGCCACTGATCCTGACTTCTGCTGCTGCTCAGCCTCCTTCTCTGGAAGCACCTTCTCCCTGCCTTGGCCCCCTCCTTCCCCTCCCCTCCCCCTCCCTCTTCCTCCCCCTCCCCTTCCCCTCCCCCTCCCTCTTCCTCCTCCTTCCCCTCCCCCTCCCTCTTCCTCCTCCTTCCCCTCCCCCTCCCTCTTCCTCCTCCTTCCCCTCCCCCCTCCCTCTTCCTCCTCCTCCCCTCCCCCTCCCCCTTCCTCCTCCTCCCCCTCTCCCTCCTCCTCCTTCTTCCTCCTCCTTCCCCTCCTCCTCCCCTCCCTCTTCCTCCTCCTCCCCTCCCCCTCCCTTTTCCTCCTCCCCCTCCTCCTCCCCCTCCCTCTTCCTCCTCCTCCCCCTCCCTCTTCCTCCTCCTTCCCCTCCTCATTCCCCTCCCTCTTCCTCCCCCTCCCCTGCCTCTCTTCCTCCCCCTCCTCCTCCCTCTTCCTCCTCCTTCCCCTCCTCCTCCCCCTCCCTCTTCCTCCTCCTTCCCCTCCTCATTCCCCTCCCTCTTCCTCCTCCTTCCCCTCCTCCTTCCCCTCCCCCTCCCTCTTCCTCCCCCTCCTTCCCCTCCCCCTCCCTCTTCCTCCCCCTCCCTCCTCCTCCCCCTCCCTCCCCCTCCCTCTTCCTCCCCCTCCCCCTCCCTCTTCCTCCCCCTCCCCCTCCCTCTTCCTCCCCCTCCCCCTCCCCCTCTTCCTCCCCCTTCCTCCCCCTTCCTCTCCTCTGAGCAGCTCACTACCCCTCTGCTGGCTGAGGAGTTCTTGGACGCTGTCTTATCAGGGCCCTTGGGTCTGTAGGTTAAGCCCTGCCCCAGGTTTGGGGAGTTCTCAGCCAATACTTTTCCAAATACGTCTGTTAGGTCGTCAGTCTCTTCCCTTCCCCCTCCCCTTTCATGGTGGCTGTGGGGGGACTTTCCACCTGGTTGAGGAGACCTGAAATGGCCAATCAGAGGCCGACATGGTGACAGACCCCAACCACCATGGTTCCCTTACAGCAGCAATCGCCCTGTCACCTCACATCAGTGCTGACCAACCCACAACAGACAGGATGCCCTAAACTCCGCCAGGCCAACCTGCCCTCTGACGTGCCTTCCAACCTGCCCTCCGACCTGCAGTTTAGACGGCCCAGGCCCTCCCACCTCCAACTTCCTTTATTAGCGTTTTCTTGCCTTTCCTGCCGGCGGCCTCCCTGGCCCTCACCCTTTCTCTGACAGGTGGACCTCACTGGGACTGTCCCCCAGTAAACCTCCTTGTGGTGCCTCGTTCTTGTTCCGTGGCTCCTGATCCCGTGGCTCCTGATCCCGCGCCCTTTCTGCTTGTCAGTGGCCTGGGCCCCACGTCCTCTCCTCGCTCCTCCCAGTCAGGGACCCCCAGCTGCGGCCTTCCTTCCATGGTCGGCTCACAGCCCCCTTCTCCTCATGTTCACAGCGGGCCTTTCTGCAGACCCCCTCCCATTGGCTCCCCCTCGTCCGGCACCTCACTCTGCTTGGGGTCTCTTTGGGGCTCTCTGGACGGCGCTCCTCAGTTCCAACCCCCCTCTCTGTAGGGCTCTTTCTCTCCCGTGGCTTCCCACCCTTCCCTGGTGTCCGAGCGCTGTCCTGGCTTCTCCGAGCACACCCGGTGTCCCCGGCCACCTGGCACCTTTTCAGGTGATCTCAACATCCCGTCAGCGTGGTGGTGTCCAGTCTCTGAAAACTGGCTTTTTCTGTTTTGTTTTGTTTGTTTTTTTGTATGCTAATTAATTTTGGGTTGTATCCTGGATGGTTTAAGTGTGGTGCTATGAGATTCTGGGTCTGGTTAAAATCCTGTGGCTCTCATAGCCTTATTAGATGACCCGTCCAGTTACATGCAGAGCAGAGCTCCAGCCTCCTCTTCAGGGCCGCAGTCTTGGGCCAGTTCAGTTCCAAAGCCTGGGCAGTGCTGTGCTCATCTGCCCAGTGCATGCCACCAAGCAGCCAAACTGAGCCTTGGACAGAGATCCATGCTGGAGTTCAGTTCCTCGGGCCTTTGATGTGCTGTCCAAACCTCGTGGCCAATGGGGGCTGCAGGAGCCTAAGGGCAGCCTCCATGGGGCCCACTTCACACACAGGCACATTGGGGCCCAGGCAGTGCACTGACCGGGCATTTGGGGGCAATTTGGACCAACTCAGGGCTCTTTGTGGGCAGTTTGGTCCCATAGGTGCTCAGAAGAAGGGTACTGGGCGTCGCTCCTTCCAGAAGCTTCTGAGCATTTAACTCTGGGTTAGGCACATTGCAGGGTGTGAGGGCTCTGCCTCATGGGGACTATGTCTTCCATCCCCTTCACATTGCAATAGAAAAATTACTCGTGGGACATCTATAAACAAAGAAAGAACAAGGAAAAAACAAGGCTATGCCAATCAGCACCGAGACGTGGTTCAGGAGCTGGACTTGCAAACATGGCGGGGGCAGCTGCAGAGGTGCAGCCCAGAACAAGTGAAGGGCCAGCGGGTGGAGAACCACAGCAGGCCAAGGTCCAGGCCTCACCCAAAGGAGGGCTCAGCCATGCCCAACTGCAGTTTGCAGGAGGAGACGCCTCTGCCAGCCACCACGTCCCTGGTGATCCTGTCTCCCAGGGCCCAGTGAGTCCGCATTCCAGAGAAGGTGCCCGTGGCTGTCACCTCAGCAGATGTGCTGCCCTGCCCACAGGCACCCCCTCTCCCGGGCCATGGTTGACTCCTCTACAAAATGGTGGCTGGGGTTGGATCCTATGGGGGCTTGGGGTCCTGAGCTGTGGCCAAGTCACCTGGCTGGAGACGCAGGGGCAGGGAATTCTGCAAGGGTGTGTGGGTCAGAGCTGGGCTATGGATAGGGCTGAGTGTGACCCCCCTCCCGTGTAGAAGCTCCGCCCTCAGGATGGTGTTGTTGGTGGGACTTTTACCAGGTGGGACCCCTGGGAGGTCCTCGGGTCATGGGGGGCTGTCCTCAGAAGGCCTGTGGGACCACAGCCTCTCTGGCATCCTGCTTGGTGAGGCGCTCTCTTCCTCCCACACTTGTGCCCACCATCGCCAGCTGCCATGAGCCGATGCAGCCAAGGGCAGCCCTTGTCAGGGTCTGTGCACCTGCCAGGACGTTCAGCCTCCAAGATGGTGAGCTGAATCGGCCTCTTTTCTTCATGGCATTAGCCTGTCCTGGGTATTTCGTTATAGTAACAGAACAGACCAACCCATTAGGGTCCCAGAGAGGCACCCAGAATTCCCAACCAGGGTTCGTGAACAAGACGGTCATCTACACTCTCTGGGCAGTAGTGATACAACCCCCTCTGTCCAACGACGGAGCAAGGTGCAATAGAAGGTTCCCAAAGGAGAGGTCAGAGGGGGCCATGGGTCAGTTACTCAGGCTAGGAATCTTAACGGGTGTCTACTAGTGCCAGGGACTGTTCTAGAATCAGCTGTGCCCTGGTGAGCAAGCCAGTCTGAGTCCCTGAACCCACAGAGCAGACATCACCAGTGGCCATCAGCGCACCCTGCTCTCCGCTGTCCTTGAAGCACGTCACTTCCCGGGAGCTGCATCCTCAGCTGTGGGAAGCCATGGGGACTCAGATGACCAGTTCTGGGGCTCAGTGGTATGTGTGTCAACACAACCAAGTGCCAGGCCACTTCACCACAACAGAAGGGCAGTGACCAGGTCCCCAACAGGTGAGGGGGCAAGCTCAGTGTGGTGGGACATTCAGTGGATCCGTGTTTGGCCATAAAAAGGAATGAAAATCTGACACAGGCTGCAACATGGGTGGACTTTGAAGACACTGCGCTAGGGACACAAGCAGGTCAGAGAGGGACTGGCACTGTGTGCTCCCCCTTGGAGGAGGTTCCTGGAGTGTGCAGACCCACAGAGACGGGAAGCAGAGGTGCCCAGGGCATGTGGCAAGAGGAAAGGGTGCGTTGGTGTTTAATGGCACAAAGTTCCAGGTCAGCCTGGAAGACGACCACCGCACAACCACGTGATGTGACCAGAGCCACTGAGATGCACATGTACACAGCTAAACGGGGGACGCTATGCATGTCTCACTGCAGTGAAAAGAAAATTAAAACACTGTGTCCAAGCACTCGGCACGGTGAGGAGCTGGGATGGTTAGTATTTGCAGGACAGCATCCAGCACCGTCTCAGGACCCTGCGTTCCCTGTCCCTGGGCTCTGGTTGCAGACTTGCCAGGATTCTCAAGGGCCCATGAAGAATCAGACGGTGAGCAAGACCCCCAGGCCCTGTCCTCTTGAGCTTCTCCTGAGGGAGGTGGCGCTGCAGACCTGGAAACGCCCGACCTCCGGTCCTGAGGCAGAGTGAGGAGCAAGTGTGACGCGGCAGAGAAGGCCCTGAGCACGGGTCACCCTGGGCTTGGAGGACAGAAAGGGTGGGGAGTGGAGGGGCTACCGAGGGCATCCCTGCCAAGTGGAGGTGGCGTCAGGCCCGAGGCGGGCACAGAGAGACGTGTGGCTTTGAAGGAAAGGCCAGAAGTGCACCCGTGGGCGGTGATCCCTGTGGAGGGCCACGGAGGGGCACGAAGCCCAAGGACAGGGAGCCACCCCCAAGGCCACAGTGTGGGGTGTGGAAGGATGGCCAGGGCCACCTGGAGCCCGGGTGTGGGGACGATGCCAGAGCCCGGGGGTGACGAGCTGCGGTCCACCTCAGAACGTGGAGGACAGTGACTCAAGCCAGGAGAAGGGAGCAGGAGACGCCAGCTCGTCTCTGTCATCAGAAAGCACAGTTAGAAGAGCCAAGATGGCCTCCCCCGAAACCCAGGCCCGGGCTTGCTCAGTGGTGGAGCCCTTGGCCAGCACGGCCAGGCCTGGGTTCCCGCCCAGCGCCACACACAAACATGCAAAAATCCCCACAGCTGGAAACTAGTAATGCAGAAAATGCCCGCAAGCCGCTCAGACTGGGGTGGGGGTGGGAGGTTTACTGACAAGGACGCGGTTCTCACCACGGGCAGGTCAAGAAATTCCGCCTTGCAGATCCCGTCGCCAATAAGGAGCACGCAGAGGACACAGAGCTCTACCTGTGACCCAGGAGCTGCTCTTCTAGGCACAAGAGTCTGCTCAAGTGCCCTGGGAGACGCAGGTAAGGATCACGCTGCTGTGGATCCAAACAAAGCTGCACCAAAGAGAGAGTGCTGTAAGGCGCACAGTGGGGCAGCAGGTAAAGCTGTGTGTGCACCTCAGACTCCAGCTCAGGACGGAGCCCAGGCCTGCAGCAGCCTGACGGTGGTTCATGGAAAGGACACGGGCAGCAGAGGCATCAGGTGAAGCAAGTTCGGGAGAGGGCGACCCCGAGGAGGAGGGAAACGGGAACGGAGAACAGTGGGCTCGCTCCGTCCAGCAACCTTCTGCATCTAAAAACAACACCAAGCCTTGTCCTGGGGGAAGATCAGAAGCAAAAATCCACGAGTCTCTCAAAGAGGAAAGAGGGCATTGGAGAAGGAACTTTTATCTACGTTTAAAATACTGGTATTAAAAAAGGAAGCTCAAATTCCCCCAAAAGCAAATATCTAAAAATACACCAAACAGTTCTGTAGAAAAAGAACATACATGGACTTTTCCTCCGCCGAGGGCCACAAATAAGGATCCACCACAAAGTTTCAGTAGTGAAAACAGGTGGCGACAGCTCACAGATGCTTAATGTTGGGTCCAGTGTCCAAAACCACGGCCACGTGTGTGTGGAGGGCCGTGATCCAGGCATCCTTCCCCCCTGGGCAGAGCTGGGTCAAACGAGGATGGTGGACGAGGGCAAAGTGAAAGGACGTCCTTGTGTCACACCATATGCAAATGCCGACCACAGGGGGTCACCTCTATGTTCTCAAGGCTGCAATGTGTCCATGGGACAGCACAGTCGGCACCACACACGGAGGAACGTGCTGACCACGTGAAGAGTGCCTTGTTGGAGTCTGGACGTGAGGCGCCCCACACACTCATGCGTGAGTGCGAGGGGCTCAGAGGGAACGTGACTGGGTTAGGACCCTGGCCCTCCAGGGCATGGACCTCTGACTGGACGGAGTGGTAACTGGGGGCGGGTGGGTGTGCCTTTGGGGTGTGTACTTTGTCCCTGGTGGGTGGACTCCCCACGTCCTTCCCGGTGTGAAGTTTTGAGCGGCGTCCCTCCGCCACCCTCCTCCACCTCGATGTTCCTCATCTTGACCCCGAGGAGTGGAGCTGGCCGTCTGTGGACTGAGACCTCTGACACCAGGAGCCCCAAATCAACTCTTCCTCCTCTGATTGTTCTGGTCGGGTCTTTTGGTCACAGCAGTGAAAACAGACGAGTAAAACATGTTTTAAACATTTGACAAGAAGTTACCAGAAACAGACCTGAAACCTAAAACCTGAGCCACACACCGGGAAAAGTCACTTTCGTTGAAGCCGCCGCCGACTGGTATCCAGAGTGAGGGAATGTCTCCTGCCAATCAACAAGAAGGGCCCCAGTGGTGAAGGTGCAGGGGAGCACCCAGGGGCTCAGGAACCCGGGCCGGTGAGATCACAAATGGAATCCCGCTTCTCTAGAGACCAGGCAGATCGACGCTAAACCACACAGAACGACGATTCCGGAAAACCACGGGTTGGCAGAGGTGACCAACAGGGACTCTGAGACCACCGGTGGGGGGAGTTGCCACACTCCCCTGCAGAAAGGCCTGGTGGTGCGTCTCCCAGTGGTGGCCCCTGCGGAGGTCTGCGTCTGCACCAGGCTGGTCCTGCTCACGTCGGCTGCAGCACTGTCCTGCTGCCAGAAAGTCACCCCGGTGTCCATCACCAAAGAGGAGGACAGACACATTTGATGTGGTTTGCAGTGCAGCCTCATAAGGCAGCTACGACGACTCAGACCTCAGCACCAGGGAGGAGACTAAGAAGCCAATAGAATATGACGCCGTATCTGTAGCTTGTCAATGCTCAAACCAGCATCGTGGCCACCCCACACACAGACCCAGAGAATGAAAACAGGTGCTGATTCCAAAATTCACACGAACTTGACAGTGACGGGCGGTAGGAGAAGCAGACACGCGGCCCCAGGAGCCAGAGGGGACTTCTCCCCAGGATGTGCTGGCTGAGGGCTAGTAGTAGGACCGGGAGAGCCGCCCTGCAACGCGGGTTCATGGAGACGCCTGGGACTTGTGCTTCTGGAAGGTGCATTTGCTTTACGCAGGGGACACCTCAGGGAGCCGGGGAAGTGAGCCTCCGCCTGCTGTGGAGGGGACAGTGCTCATGCTCTCTTCCTTCTGCATTTTCAGGCAGGAGGGAAGGCACTGCACAGTTGTGCTGATCAAAGCCACCGGACACTGGGCAAGAACACGCAGCGTGACAAGAAGGGCCAGAGGAGCTCCTTCCGCACATCAGGGTCGCAGCAGCGGCTTGGCGTGGGCAGCGTGAGCCCGACCTGGAGGACTCGCAGCCTCGCCCTTCTGCCCCTCACTGGCCAGTTAAAGGTGAGTGGCATGCCAGGCAGGGACAGAAACCGTCACAGAAGTGCAGCCAACGGAGGTGAGTGCTTCATGTCCTGACCTCAGGACAGGGGCCCTTCCCAGGCCCGACGCCAACCCAGAGCACCATAAAGATAGATTGATAGATTTTTGCTATTTTACTACATAAAAATAAAATTTTTATCCTTGCAAAAACACCATAAACAACATTTAATAGCAAATGGCAAATTTTACAAGGTGGAAAAAAAAGGGCTGAGATGAGCAGAGGCCTGGGTGGAGCGGCCCTGCCTGCAGAGGCCCGTCCCTGGGTGGCAGGGGACCAGGGACCGTGCCCCTCTCTCCTCCTCCCATCCACTAGGCCCCTCTGCAGCCTGGCAAGCTCTCCCCTCGGGACGCCAGTCCTGATGGGGTGACAGAAACAGTGAGATGCCGGGTCACAGGAGGTTCCTCTACCAAGAGCCCATGATGCAGTAAGTCCGGGACCCAGGACATGTCTGGGGACACTTCCATCGGCATCTCTGGCCTTCCTCTCCTTGGGACCTCAGCCCTCTAGGTCCTTCGACTCCTGGTTCACCCAGGCCTGCAGCATCTGAGAGCCTGCAGCCGGCCAGTCCTCAGGCCCTGCCCCCCAGGACAGGGAGAGAGCTGCCCCTGCAAAGCGGCCAACCCCACAGGAGAGGTGACAAGCAGCAGGCCACAGAGGAGTCCCACCTGTGCCACCCGACACACACACCCTCCACCTAATCGCTCTGTGCTCTGAGCTGCCCCAGGACTTACCTGGAGAGGGGTCCCCGGCGTCCCCACTGACACGAGAGCCACCCCTGGGCAGAGTCTGCAAGGGAGACCTGTGTATGCCCAGAAACAGTGACACTGTGGGGACGGGGATAGGGAAGCACCTGCTGGGGAGAGGGGTGGACCAGAAGGTGAAGAACACACAGAGCACCACGGCGGGTGGGGACGGAGGGCTTCCCGGAGGTGGTGCCAAAGCAGAAGTCTGTAGTCAGAGAAGAGAGGGACTGTCCAGGTGGAGGAGGCCAAGACAAGAACTGAGTGGCCTGCAGCCACCCTGGGCAGAGGGGCCCGCAGGACCCCCAGGGCTGGGACTGCGGATTTCCTCTCTCCCTGTGTCCTTGGTCTTGGCTGCTGGTCTGCCTTCTGGTGGGACAGCCACTGCCCTGCTGAGAGGATGACGGGGATTTACCTGGTCTGGGCTGGGGGCCTCCCCGCAGGACCGTGGGCCTGTGCTCAGGGAGTGATGCTGTGGCCAACGTCCAGGCGGCAGGGCTGGCAGTGAGAGCCTGAGGGTGAGGATCCACAGTGGTGCTGTCACCAACAGGGCCCTGCACGGCTGAGGAGAAGCCAAGTCCTGGGCAGACTGGCCAAGTGGCCTCTGCCCAGCAGCAGTTGGACGGCCCAGGGCACAGCCTGGGCCAGAGAAGCAGGAGGCAGCTCCATGAGCATTGCTGAGTCGCATGCATGTAAATCCACTGCTCCTCCTAATAACTGGAGTAAAGTTTGTGTGAACTCAATGTCGGAGCGCTGCTGATCCCATCTCTCGGCAGGGTCAGTCCTCGGGCACCATCTATGAAGCCAGCGGCTGTCCTGCCACTGTGATAAATAAATAACCAGGAGCTAATCGAGGGTGCACCTGGCCACTGGGCTGTGTGCTCTTCTCTTTGCCGTCGATAACCCCATTGGAATTGGGTCTATAAATTCAAATTTCCTCTCCGCATCCTTCTCTGGTGCTGAGGCCAGCAGAGGAGGAGACGCACACCCCGAGCTCTGCTCACCTCTCTGGGGGCCAGGCACCTCCCTGCCCAGGGAATCACTTCCACAGTCTCTTCCCACCTGAACAGCAGCCATCAAGAGGGCACTTGCGCTTGGAAAGCACCTACTAAGTGCAGGAAGGTGGATGGCTCTCTTTTGCCTAAAGGCAGTCCAACCCTGCTCGGGGTCCTTCCCTGGCCACCTCCCCACGCCCCCCACTTCCTGTGCTCTTACCCATGTAGGAGGAGTCAGGTGGAGGGGAGTGTCCACTCAGGCCCCCCGAAGGCTGTGACGGCCACCTGCACCCCAAACAGCACCCAGCTCCCTGAAGCAATGCCTGGGTTGTCCGGCATCTGCTGTCTGTCTGTCCTCCGCCCCTGCTGGGTGACACTCTAGGCAGACAGAGGCCACCTCTGCCCTGCTCACCACCCACCCGCAGGCCTAGGCAGGGGTCACTCAGCCCTGCAAACCCTGCTGCGGGGACGTGGCTGTGTCACCACCTCCTTCCAGCCCCCAGCAGCCGCAGAGCCATCCTCTGAAGCCTCCTAAAATGCAGATCTCACAGCCCTTTCCTGGACTCATAACTGTGGTAGGTCACCTGTCACCTGTAAGGGACCCCAGTGATCCCACCACCTTGGCTGATAGCCAAGGATCGGCCTCAGAAGGTTCTGGAGAGGGGAGCCACATGACTGGCTGCTTCCAGGTGTGGTCCATCACGTGAGCGTGAGTCCTGAGCTGGGGCCCCCTGGGTAGTGGTGACACCCGCTCTGCCGTCCTACCGCCTCACCTCTCTACTGCTGGACCCCTCCCCTGGGCAGAGGTGACATCGCCACCCAGCAGGACTGCTTGGAAGGGCACGGTCTTTGAAAGCCTGGCAGGGGGCTATTGGCCGGGGGAGGCAGACTCTGCTGTGGGCCTCCCTGCTTCTCCCAGAGGGTGAGGGCAGGGACCATAAGTCCCTTGTCAAGGCAGGGGGCAGCTCGGACAACACCTAAGAAGTGCAGGAAGGTGGCGGTGGGGGCGTGCCCAGAGACCCTGCAGGATACTAGGCCATCTGGCTGAGAGCATTTCTTCCAGTAGCCTCTGTCTGCAGCCACCGACTGTGTCCGAGGAGCCCAGAGCCCCTGGATGCTCTCCAGGAGGACCCCAGGTGGCCCAGGCACAGTCTTCACAGCCCCCCACCCTGCGGCAGCCGCCTACCCCACGCGTCCAGAGCGTGGATTTCACTCCTCCTCGTCCCCACTCAGTCACCTTCCCAGGCTGCCTCAGCCTGCAGTGCCTGGTGCCTGTCCCCAGGCTGGGTGATGGCTGGGGGTGGGGGGATCTTCATCCTCATCCCCTGCACAGTTTAGAAAGAGCACCGGGGACCCCTGACCTCAAGGTCCAGGAAGGGGGCAGGCAGGCCAAGAACTGCAGGCTGCCTCCATTTCAAAGGAAGTAAATAAAGGCCACCTCCTGCTGGCCACCTCCTGATGGCCGCCTCCTGATGGCCGCCTCCTGATGGCCACCTCCTGCAGCTGCCTCCTGCGGCTGCAGGGCACTGCTCCCTGCCCTTTGGCAGCACCTGTGCTTAGTAAGAAGCACACACCTGCAGGTCCGCGGCAGGGCAGGTCCGCGGCAGGGCAGGTCCGTGGCAGGGCAGGTCCGCGGCAGGGCAGGTCCGCGGCAGGGCAGGTCCGCAGCAGGGCTCTGCTGGGCCTCTTGGTGCCCACAGGCGTCTTTCTTCCCTGAAGTGGGGGTCTGGCCAGCAAGGATCCGGAGCAGGGACGGCAGCTGGCAGAAGCACTTCCCAGGCAGATCCTGTCCTGGGGGAGCTCGGTCCCCCCGCCGAGGTGCGCAGGGTGCCAGCATGGCTGAGTCCCAAGGCCTGGCCCCCTCTGCAGGGCCTGGAGCCCACTGGGGGGGACAGGCTGCAGGAGCTCTGTCCTGGAGGGTGTCCTTCTGTGGCCTCTCAAGGAGGACTGGGAAGTCGAGCTCCCCCACCCAAGGTCAAGGGCAAGCACAGGTCCGGCTCAGTGGGAAACAGCAGTAAGGTGACCCAGGAGGTGGCACCGGGACTTGAAAGATGAGGTCCCCTCCAGGTTCTCCACCAGTCCGGGCCGAGGAGGGTCCCACAGACCCACCGGGACAAGACCTGGACCTGCCATGTCACCTCACCCCCAGAGGCCATAAGGGCTGAGTCTTTCAGCCTGTTTTGAAAACAATGAAGCCAGAACTCAGAGAAATGGGCAGGCGGCCCACCCTGGCCCACGGGGAAGAGCCCAAGCTGCCTTTGTCCCTGGGTGTCCCAGCGGGAACACCAGCCACACCTGTCTCAGCAGCAGCCCCAGTTCCCTGCTGGGCGTGGCCCCTCTGAGCCCTTCCCTCTGGGGGACAGTGTCTGAGCTCCCAGGGGCCCAGTGGGGAGGGAGGGGCGCACCCCACCACCCACCTCCTGCACAGGCTGCGGGCCACGAGTTCAGCACCACGGCTAGCGGTCAGTGGCCAGCGGTCATCAGGGCCTGGCTTCACAGGAGCAGTGAGGGGAGCCATGAGGGAGAAGAGCAACTGAATCAGGAAAATACGCACTTTTTAGAAAGTTTACGAGTTAAACAAGAAAACCTCCCGACTTCCGTCCGGGAGCAGGGAGCAGGGCTCCCACGGATCATGGAGCTGCTCCCGCCGCGTGAGGCATCAAGACGACAGAATCAAAAACAATTGGTTCCATATTTTTTGC
Organism: Spermophilus citellus; assembly: GCF_964194105.1. NCBI lineage: Eukaryota > Metazoa > Chordata > Mammalia > Rodentia > Sciuridae > Spermophilus > Spermophilus citellus. Next base: position 134,857,646 of record NC_138197.1, on the reverse strand, counting down.
CAAACCTCAAGGTGAGAATATAAAGTGGTCATAATGGAAAGAAGCCGGACCTGAGTGACCCCGAGCCAAGGTGACCACGGTGGGAGCTCAGCAGGATGGCGAGGGAGGGGACCCGCCCTCTGGCACTCATGGTAGGGATGGGGTGTGCCTCCACACGTGTCACAGGTGCCAGCATCACTGTGGACCCCACCAATGCCTCGGGAGATCGCTGGGCACCAGGCGGGGGCTCAACGCTGGCGACAGGAAGAGAGAAAGCAGACATGGTCCCCCCACCCCGTGCCCTCACCTCCTGGGAGAGACTTGCGGGGCACTGGAGCCACCGGTGCCCTGCTGGGTGTGGCTGCCCTGAGGGCCCCAGCAAGTGCTGGCTCTGTGGGGTCCCGTGGGGACGGGTGGATGAAACCCAGGCCATTGAAGCCACCAAGCAAACCTGGAGCCTGGGAATGGAAGGCACCTGCAGTCACCTGGCGCCTGCCCTGGAGCACCCCACAGGCCAGAGCCCAGCCGCTGGGCATGGCACAGGGTGGGACCAGTGAGGGGCTGAGCCCGGTGGGCACCTTCCACCCGAGAGCAAGACTACCTTCTGCCCACCCCCCCCCAGAGGGACACTGCCAACAGCTGGCCACCACTCTGATGGCCTGTCACTGGCCAGTGCCAGCATACGTGGGGGACATGACTGCAAGAGGCAGGCTCCTTAGAACAGGAAAAGTGGCAAGTGGGTGTGGGCGAGCTCTGGAAGGAGACTGAGAGATCCAGGGTGGACACAAAGAGCACCTGCCAGCCAGGGCCCAGGTGGGGTGTGCGGGGGCCCTCAGCTTCTAGAGAATCCGATTCCTGCACAGGGCCCTCCACAGTGGCAGGGGTCGGTCCCTGCAGGCCTGGGGAACTGAGAACCTCACAGTGCAGGAATCGCACCCTCCTCCCATCGCTCAAGCTGTGCATCACCCTAAGCCGGGACGCTGAGGCTGCAGCCCTTCCAGGCACTCCAGCGGTCTGCAGTGTGCCGTCCCCCCTGCCCTGGGCAGGAGGACGCCTGCGGCAGAGCATGCAGCACCCCGGGCCAGTTCCAGGGAGGGAGGGCCAGGGTGCTGGCCTGGCCTCCACTAGGATTGTAGGGAGGACGGTGGGGCAAGAGGGCTTTTCCAGGTGAAAGAGGAGCTGGCCAGGCCGATGGCAAGCTGAGCCGAGAAAGAAAACGGAGGCTAGAACAGCCGGGCTGCACAGGGCCCAGGAGAAAGCCGGCGGGTGCCGAGCCGCGGAGGCCCAACCTCAGAAGAGCCTCAGCCTAAGCAGAGAGCTGGGAGCTGGGAGCTGGGCTGGGAGACCTGACCCTGGTGTCCCAGGAGACCCCACGCAGGGAGCTGGAGGGGCGGAGCCAGTGTCGGAGCTGAATCCATGTCCTCTGCTCCTTGCGAGTGCAGGCACCTGGGTGTGGAGGCCCGTCCTCAGGACAGCCCTGCCGGCCATGCTCAGAGAAGACAGCCTGTGAATGGCCGGTGAGAGTGGCGCCCCGACACAGCCAGCCTCCCCTGCTGCATCTGTGGCCTGCTCTGAAGTGCCCTGGTCCCCTGCCTGCTGCCCGGCTGAGCCTCTGAGACACTCCCAGGACCTGAACTTCTGGGTGAAGAGAAAGGACTCTCATGTCTTGGGACCTGCCAGCCGCCAGCTCCCCATAGTCCAACCCGGACCTCTGCCACCACCTGACACTGGACCCCGCTGGTCCCCAGCTTCGTGGTGTCCACCGCGTCCTTCCTTCAAGTCTCCATCGGGTCTCTGTCCACATGCTGTCCTCTCCCTGAGGCCTCCTGCTTCCGGCCTCCCATGAGGCCTCTAGCCAGAGTGTGGCCCCGCTGCCCAGAGGTAGAGATTCCTGTGACACCCGAGGCTCCCTGGGGGGACAGCTGACTCCCTCCTGGAGGGAGGGTGCACACTCCACTGGGTGTCCTGTCCCGGGGTGTGGGGCGCATGGGAGGCCTCGTCCACCACGGAGGGGAAGATAGGAATAATGAGCAGAAAGCTGCACCTTCTGTAGGACTCGGGACGCCCACCGGCCTCTCCTTCAGGTGTGGTCATAGCACCCCCCAGTGACCTTCACCCACGCCCTCTTCCCTCTGGGCCCTTGTCTCCTCCAGGCACAGTGTGTGCCACCAGGGCCCTCCCGGCTGGGGGAGCTTCCCCTGTGACCCGTGAGCCCTGTGATTGGCATACAGCAGGTGCTAAATGTCAGATAAAGGAATGGACAGGGCGGCCTGTTCCCAGCCTCTCAGAGAGCTTCGTAGGGGCTCGGTTCCCTCCACGGACAAGAGGGGATGGGCGTCTGAAGCAGCACGGACGGCAAGCGGGCTCCGAGCTGGGTAGGATGGGGACAGGAAGGGAACTGAGGCTCGCAGCAGGGGAGGGGGGCCCTCACCCCACGGCTTAGGCAGAAGCAGAGCTGACTGAGTGCTGCCCCGACGCCCCTGAGTCCAGCCCTCCGTCCTGGAGTCAGCCCTTGGCCTGCAGCCCCACCACGCCCCAGCACTGGCTAGGACACCAGGGACAAGGACACCCCCTCCCAGCTCTCAGTCCGACTCTCAATCAGAGACCTGTCCACCGCGGTCAGACTGAGACGGCTCCTCTGAGCACCAGAGCAGCGAGGAGGCCGGGACAGATGGTTATTTTTATGGCCTAACCCTGGGGCCAGGGTGGCCAGAATTGATTGGTGTGATTTACCCTCATCAAGGGCGCCTGGCCAGGGGACCCCAGGGGAGCGGGGTCTCCACTCTCAGAGAGCATCCTGCCCCACGCCCGCCCGGGGATGGCTTGAAAGAAGCTTGTCCCAACCCAGGCTGAGCGGGACTGGGGAGGGGGTTGGAGAGGGCGCACGCCCCAGGGATGGAGCGGCTGGGGCACAGTGCAGGAGTCTCTCTCCCCTGGCACCCTTAGTCTGCCGCTAGCAGAGCCACCTGGGGCGTGGAGTCCTGCCGGGCTCAGCTAAGGGAGGTGGAGCCGCAGACCAGCTGCCCAGCAATGGGCCTTTCCCCTTTTTATTTAGAGCTGTTGAATCAGAGGTGGGAGCGGCCTCTCCTTCCCCTCCTGGCCTCCCCGCCTGCAGGGCGCAGCCCCTCCCACAGGGCAGGCCCAGGGGACACAGCTCCAGGTGCTGCCACCCCCACCCCCTGCGCTGAGGGGACTGGCCAGTGGCTTCTGCTGGGCTCTGCAGGGGGTTTTGAAGAAGATAAATAAAGCAGGTTGGGTTGGGTGAGACTTCAAAAGGAAAACCCTGCTCAAAACGCATCAATCACAACAACACGCAAGCAGGACAGGGGGGTCTTCTCACGCCTCCAGGGATCCACGCAGCTCACCGAGGGGCCCGGCTGGGCTGGAGCCCATGGGCACCCAGATCCCGCCTCCGTTCCCCAGACCCCAAGGGCCTGGGTGCAGCCAGTCAGGGGGCAGGCAGCCAGGAAGCTCCGGGGCATTCAGAGCCCACCTGTCTCCTCCTGGGACCCGGCTCCAGTCTCAGACCCCAGCCTGCTAAGTCATCCCGTCCCCAACCTGCAGCTGGCTGAGCAAGGGGGGACGTCCACCAAGGCCCAGGTCCCAGAGCCCAGCGCCGCAGCTCATACCCTGGCCTGGCCACAGGCCACGCCCTGTCAGCAGTGCCCTCCCTCCCCCACCACGTTCCCGGGGGACTCCCGGAGTCTGGGTGACACGGTCAGTGACCCCTCCTCTAGGAAGCTTCCCCACATCCTCCCCCCTTCCTGCTCACCCCTCTGTTGCCAGGCACCATGCGCTGCCCTGGGCAGGGGCTGACAGGATAGAGAGCCCCTTCCCCTTGAGGGGTCTTCACCATCTCCAGCCCCTGCACTAGCCAGTTCTGCAGGCCCCCCCGACATCACTGGGCAGGACCAGGGGGACAGAAGCAGCCAGCTCCCCTGCGGGTCCCTCGACCTTCTCTTCAGATCCCCATTCATTCACCCCCCAGCGACCCTCGGCTCAGCACCCCCAAGTCCAGCAGTCTTGAGCCCCAGGGGAAAGGGGCGAGTAGGACGAGAGTGGCCCCGTCCCCTGGGGGCCGAAGCCCCATGAAAAGGTAGACACGCCCGCCCTGCCCCCACCGCGGCGGGCAGCAGCTCCCTGGGCGGGATGTGGCCACCTGGGCACGTGGGCTCACACTCTCTGGGGTCCCAGGCGCAGGCGTCCCTGGAGGGGGGTCTTCATCCCAGAGACTCTTTCCCACCAAGCAGGGCACTGCCTCCCCCTGCAGAGCCACCGTGGGCACATCACCTCTGGAGACTCCACGCCGTCCCTGGAGAGAGAGCCGGGAGGAAGCGCCACCCACTCCTGGCTCCTGAGCTCTTTCCCTGAAGGTGGCAAGGTCAGTCAGCAAAGCCCCCCAAAGAACCAGGCTCTCGAGTTTCCCCTGCCGTTGACCAGAGAGAGACAGCGCCTTCTCGTCGAAGATGCAGGTGGGGCCTCCTCCACACCCATGAAGAAACGGAGAGGCTCCCGAGGGTCCTAGTGAACCCCAGGCCAACCCAGGTGAGGTGCACCAGGGGTCTTCCAGAGTGACTGACTTTGCAAAGCCTGTGAACAGCTCTTACGGGCAATTTAAGGGAATTTCCGGAGTAATTTTGATTATAAGTGACTTTCACCTCCTAGCTGGCGTTAGAACCAGACTACACAAGGTGCACTCCACAGTAAATAAGTCATTACGCCAAAGTGGCGTGTGTGGTGGCAACAGATGCTCGAGGCATAGAAGAAATATAAAGAGGGGTGATTATCACTGCTTGGGGCTCCCCAGAGAGACTCGCAGAGGGCGAGGACAGGCGGGGCCTGGGAGAGGACTGCCAAGGACCTGGGGAGGAGGCTGCCCGGGCAGAAGGCACGGGCAGGTAGCCAGGGCAGGGGCAGCCTGGCCCGGAGGAGCCTGGGCATGGCAGAGGTGCAGGAGGGGCACCTTCCGTGCCCCTGACTGCTCCAAGGGGCCTGCCGGGGACCACAGGGGAGGGCTGTGGCTGGCCTCAGAGAGGAAGTACTTGGGTGGCCCTGCTGTCCTGGGGCGTGGTCTGCAGGCAGTGTCCCGGAACCCTGCTGTCTCTTCCCCAGCCATTCCCGATTGGGGTCTGAGGCCAGGTCGGCACTGTGTAGGTGCTGGCCAGGCCACCATTGCGGGGACCCTGAAAGGACAACAGCAGTCATCACACGGCCTTCACCCAGCACCACGATCCGGGCACCAGTGGATGGCGGCAGCTGCAGACAGGGGGCCTCTTCGCCAAGGGAAGGAGGCAGACCCCGCTGGGTAAGAATCAGCCTCGCCCGGGGCGCCCTGTCCTCCAGGCTGGGGCCTGCCACTGTGGCACACCCCCGGACCTGCCACGTCTGCTGCAAAGATGACTGACGTGGTCCCTGCCCTGGAGGAGCCACATGCTGTGGACTTGGAAAGGTGCACAAATCTCCATGCCGGGTTCCACAGGGGACATGGGGGACAGGAGGGAGCCCTGAGGGATGGTGCCTTCCAGGGGAGGTGGGGACGTCACCTGGGCTGTGACCAGGGGGAAGGGGACGGCCGACACAGTGGGGATCCAGAAGACGGAGAGCAGCCAGAGGACTCTGAGTGCTGAGCGCCAGATGGGGTGGAGGGCAGGGAGCAGCCGAGGCGGCCTGGGCAGGAGGAGGGCAGGCTGCGGGGCTCAGAGGGAGAGGCTCGGTGATCCTTCAGGCAGCAGGAGGATCAAACATGGCTACCTGGACTTGGGGGCAGCAGCGCTCCGGGTCCTCCTGGCGCAGCGCCACCTGAGAGCTCAGCTGTGCCGGATGGGAGTGGTGGGGGCCAGGCTGCAGACAGACCCAGGAAAGTGCCTGGAGACAGCACGGGGCCCGGGGCTTGCTGGGGAGGCTGACCAGAGAGCAGGACTGCCCGAGAAGGGCTCAGTGACCACGAGTGACAGCAGCGCCTCCGTCCCTCATGGTGTTCTGTCCTGTGGTGGCCACTGGACCAGTGACGCGTGCCCTTTGCAGGGTGCCCTCCGTCCTGCGCCTGTCCCCACACAGGCAGAGTTCTGTACCCGAGGCTGTCACTGTGGCTGGCTTAGTGTGCTGCTCTGCCCAGTGTCCCAGAGCAGCTGTCCCAGCTCAGGGGCAAGAAAGGCGCTTCCCACAGAGAACAGGGCGGCCCTGGTTCCCCGTGTGCCCGGGACCAGCGACCTCCAGGTGCTGTGTCCACACCCTCTGGCCAGGCCTGCTCTCTGCCCCCTTGACTGGCCAGGATGGGGATGGACAGGGCATTCAGGGACGTGGTGTGTGACTGTCCCCTTTCCTTTAGGGACCATAGTGTCCCAGTACAGGAAGGAATGTGTGCACCGTGTTGAAGACGCTGAAAGTCCCTGTGTTTATTGAAGTTGGAGGTGGGGCCTTTGGAGGCTGATTAGGTTAGATGAGGTCACCAGGTGGGCCCCTGTGATGGCCTTAGTGACGTATAGGAAGAGGGACCGAGCTGGCACGCCACATGATGTCCTGAGCCATGTCATGTGCAGCGTGAGGCCCTCACCAGAGGCTGGGCAGCTGCCAGCACCAGGTTCCTGGACTCTTCCCTTCAGAACTGTGAGCCACATAAATTCCTTTTCTCTATGAAATGTCCAGCCTCGGGTGTCCAGGGACAGCAACAGAAATGGACTCAGACGACAGTGGAAAGAGCCGGGAGGAGAATGCTCTCCTGTGCTGGTTCCATTTGTGTCCATCCCTCTGTGGACGGCTGTGCCCAAGCTGCTCTGTGTCCCCAGCACTTAGCACACGGCAGGGACAGTCGGTGCTCACCAAGTCTGGAGGCCAACACCCTGCGCGAAGGCAGAGGCAACAGAAGAGGAGCCTGGAGCTGTCCTGTGTCTTCCTCTGGGCTCAGTGCACGTCCCCTGAACTCTAGACCTCGGCCACCTTCCTGTGGGCCTGGCCCTCCAAGCCAGGACCATGTGAGTGCCCAGCGCCAGTCACACTCACTGAGTGACCGTGTCCCCTCATCACGCCACACAGTCGCCCCATTCCCTGAGTAGAAGCCACGGGATGCAAATACATGACTGCAGTCGGCATGAGAGAGGCCACGGGTCCTAGGAGGGGCACCTGGGCACTGAGGGAGGCAAGCAAGGCTCCGGGCAGGGTCATGGACATTTGGCCGCAGAGGCCCAGGGTGGGGGAGCCGTGAGCAGCCCGCTGGCCTTCCTGCAGCTTCTCCCAGCCTCAGACCTGCCCTGGCCCTTCTCCAACTAGCAAGGTCCTCGGGCCAGAAGGAGCGAGGGAAGCCCCGGGCAGGGGCCCGCTCAGCTCCAGAGGGCCATCGGCCGGCTCCGTGGCTGGGGGGTTGGTGGATTGGTTAGCTGGTGGGTGGGTTTGAGGCCAGTTGGTTGGTTGGTGTATTGGTTAGCTGGTGGGTGGGTTTGAGGCTGGTTGGTTGGTAGATTGGTTAGCAGGTAGTGGGTTTGTGGCTGGTTGGTTGGTGGATTGGTTAGCGGGTAGTGGGTTTGTGGCTGGTTGGTTAGTTGGTGGATTGGTTAGCTGGTGGGTGGGTTTGAGGCTGGTTGGTTAGTTGGTGGATTGGTTAGCGGGTAGTGGGTTTGTGGCTGGTTGGTTGGTTGGTAGATTGGTTAGCAGGCAGTGCGTTTGTGGCTGGTTGGTTGGTTGGTGGATTGGTTAGCTGGTGGGTGGGTTTGAGGCTGGTTGGTTGGTTGGTAGATTGGTTAGCGGGTAGTGGGTTTGTGGCTGGTTGGTTGGTGGATTGGTTAGCGGGTAGTGGGTTTGTGACTGGTTGGTTGGTTGGTGTATTGGTTAGCTGGTGGGTGGGTTTGAGGCTGGTTGGTTGGTTGGTAGATTGGTTAGCGGGTAGTGGGTTTGTGGCTGGTTGGTTGGTGGATTGGTTAGCGGGTAGTGGGTTTGTGGCTGGTTTGTTAGTTGGTGGATTGGTTAGCTGGTGGGTGGGTTTGAGGCTGGTTGGTTAGTTGGTGGATTGGTTAGCTGGTGGGTGGGTTTGAGGCTGGTTGGTTGGTTGGTAGATTGGTTAGCAGGTAGTGCGTTTGTGGCTGGTTGGTTGGTTGGTGGATTGGTTAGCTGGTGGGTGGGTTTGAGGCTGGTTGGTTGGCTTTCTCCCTAAAGATGAAACTCAGCTCCTCACATCCAGAGGGAAACCTCCCGTGGCCCAGCAGGTGGGACTGTGTCAAGTCTTCGAGGTGGAGTCACGTCACATATGAATTTCATTATGCCGGCCCTGTTTTCCAGGTACTAAAGAAAGGAGCGAACCTAAGTGTGTGGCTGACTCTCCTGCCTTCCTCGAAGGGGCGGGCAGCACGCAGGAGGCGAGAGGCATCTCCAGCCTCATTTCCCCAGCAGCACAAGCCACTTGGCGGTGAGTCGGGCCGGAAGCCAGGGCTCAGTACAAAATGGCCCTTAGTGCAAAACAACATCTTTATCTAGTTCCCAACCAAAGAAATGTCCCCCTAGTCACAACACCGTGAGCTCACTGAGAGATCACACCGCAAAGATGTTTGCAGGCGCTTTGAGGAACTATCAAAGGAGATCTGCTCACTCAGGGTTCCTCTCATCTCCGAATTCTAAACCACCCAGGAGGCCCCTGCTGCAGCCGGACTCGGCCCTCCACTGGTGCTTACTGAGCGTGCGTGGCGCACAGCAAGAGTCTGACGCAGAACGGCAAGCGTGTTCTCTGGTTCCCCAGGGAGCGAAGCGCATGCTCCACCTGGAGAGACCCATGACCCAGAGAGGACCCACTCACGCCTCCAACATTCACCCATCTGCCAACCTTGCCAGGTTCTGTGCCAGGACACCGGCTCACCATGGGGTGTGTGGAGCCTCATGGTGGCTGCAGAGCCCCGGGCCGGGCCCACGACGGAGCAGAGTCCTGGCCCAGGCTCTACAAGGCTCACACAGGTCACTACAGCTGTGTGTCTGACGGACCCCGTCCCGTCTTAGAAGCCTTGTGATCTTTCTGGGAGAAGCAAGGTGGCACCAAAGTGACGTTTGAGCAGGTATGCAGGGACATGCCATGTTTGTGACAGGTCCCATGGAACATGAGCTGTGGGGGCGTTTGCTGGGACTGTCTGGGAGGCTCCCTGAAGTCCCCGGGTGTCTGCATCCTGCATGGCTGAGTGGGCGGCAGCCCTGGCTCCCCACCCTGTTTGTTCCACTCTGCACTCAATTAGCTCAGGAGCAGCTGGAGGCCCAAGTTCAGAAGTAAAACTCAACCCAGGAGTCTTTTAAAAACCCCTCTCCCAGTGGGAGTTTTTCTGGGAACAAAAGCAAACCCATTTAACTTATTATTGAAATTGATTACCCATTCTGCAAGACTCCTGGTGCTGGCCTGAAAAGAAGAAGGCGCGTGACTGAATCTGACGAAGAGAAAATGGACCGGAACCAGAGGAGGCTTTGCCACCCACTCCCGTGACTCACGCTGCCCACCACGTTGAACTGAGGGCTCAGGGAGCCGGGCGAGCTCACAAGGGACAGTGTCAAAGCCCTCCTCCCTGTTGGTGCTGCCTCCCCACGGCAGGGAGGACCCAGCCCGCGACTGATGCAGGCCCCCTGAGGGACAGTAGGCCGGGGCCTCCCCTGCCCTTCCCTGGTGGGCCACCTGTGCCCCCGCATCTCGGGCAATCCTCAGATCAGAGCACCTGGGACGTGTGCTCAGCCGAGCAGCCAGGCACAGGGCAGCGAGGGCGGGAGGGAGACCCCTGGTGGGGTGACACCCAGGGCACCAGGCAGCGTGGACGCTCCTGCCCGCCCACAGGGCCCGGCACCCCGGGACAAGGCCAGGCTGCAGATGGGCTCTAGAGTGGCCACGCACCACATGGTGCTTCTGCTCAGGGACGCTGAGCTGGTGAAGGTCTCCTCCGAGGTGCAGCGAGCACTTCCCAGAGTCTGCCCCCTCCGGGGTTCAAGCTCAGAGCAGCTGTGCCCGCCTCCAGGTCAGGGGAATGCACCCAGGGCTGCCCAGCTGATGCCCTGCTGAGGGGACCAGAGGACAGGAAGGGGATGCACCCTCCCACAGGGCCGACAATCCTTGAGGCGCAAGCTGTGACGGGGCCATGACCCCTACAGGAGGGGCGCTGGGGGGACACCCTTGACCCCTACAGGAGGGTGCTGTGGGGGACACCCTTGACCCCTACAGGAGGGGCTCTGGGGGGACACCCTTGACCCCTACAGGAGGGACACTGTGGGGGACACCCATGATCCTTACAGGAGGGGCACTGTGGGGGACACCCTTGACCCCTACAGGAGGGGCTCTGGGGGGACACCCTTGACCCCTACAGGAGGGGCACTGGGGGGACACCCTTGACCCCTACAGGAGGGACACTGGGGGGACACCCTTGACCTCTACAGGAGGGGCGCTGGGGGGACACCCTTGACCCCTACAGGAGGGTGCTGTGGGGGACACCCTTGACCCCTACAGGAGGGGACACTGGGGGGGACACCCTTGACCCCTACAGGAGGGACACTGGGGGGATACCCTTGACCCCTACAGGAGGGACACTGGGGGGATACCCTTGACCCCTACAGGAGGGGCACTGTGGGGGACACCCTTGACCCCTACAGGAGGGACACTGGGGGGGACACCCTTGACCTCTACAGGAGGGACACTGGGGGGACACCCTTGACCCCTACAGGAGGGACACTGGGGGGACACCCTTGACCCCTACAGGAGGGACACTGGGGGGACACCCATGACCCCTACAGGAGGGACACTGTGGGGACACCCATGACCCCTACAGGAGGGGACACTGTGGGGGACACCCTTGACCTCTACAGGAGGGACACTGGGGGGACACCCATGACCCCTACAGGAGGGGACACTGTGGGGGACACCCTTGACCCCTACAGGAGGGACACTGTGGGGGACACCCTTGACCTCTACAGGAGGGACACTGTGGGGGACACCCTTGACCCCTACAGGAGGGACACTGTGGGGACACCCATGACCCCTACAGGAGGGGACACTGTGGGGGACACCCTTGACCCCTACAGGAGGGACACTGTGGGGGACACCCTTGACCCCTACAGGAGGGACACTGTGGGGGACACCCTTGACCCCTACAGGAGGGGACACTGTGGGGGACACCCTTGACCCCTACAGGAGGGACACTGGGGGGACACCCTTGACCCCTACAGGAGGGACACTGTGGGGGACACCCTTGACCCCTACAGGAGGGACACTGTGGGGGACACCCTTGACCCCTACAGGAGGGGACACTGTGGGGGACACCCTTGACCCCTACAGGAGGGGACACTGTGGGGGACACCCTTGACCCCTACAGGAGGGACACTGTGGGGGACACCCTTGACCCCTACAGGAGGGACACTGGGGGGGACACCCTTGACCCCTACAGGAGGGGACACTGTGGGGGACACCCTTGACCCCTACAGGAGGGGACACTGTGGGGGACACCCTTGACCCCTACAGGAGGGACACTGTGGGGGACACCCTTGACCCCTACAGGAGGGACACTGTGGGGGACACCCTTGACCCCTACAGGAGGGACACTGTGGGGGACACCCTTGACCCCTACAGGAGGGACACTGTGGGGGACACCCTTGACCCCTACAGGAGGGTACTGTGGGGGACACCCTTGACCCCTACAGGAGGGGACACTGTGGGGGACACCCTTGACCCCTACAGGAGGGGACACTGTGGGGGACACCCTTGACCCCTACAGGAGGGGACACTGTGGGGACACCCTTGACCCCTACAGGAGGGACACTGTGGGGGACACCCTTGACCCCTACAGGAGGGGACACTGTGGGGGACACCCTTGACCCCTACAGGAGGGGACACTGTGGGGGACACCCTTGACCCCTACAGGAGGGGACACTGTGGGGGACACCCTTGACCCCTACAGGAGGGTGCTGTGGGGGACACCCTTGACCCCTACAGGAGGGGACACTGTGGGGACACCCTTGACCCCTACAGGAGGGTGCTGTGGGGACACCCTTGACCTCTACAGGAGGGGACACTGTGGGGGACACCCTTGACCTCTACAGGAGGGGACACTGTGGGGGACACCCTTGACCTCTACAGGAGGGGACACTGTGGGGGACACCCTTGACCTCTACAGGAGGGTGCTGTGGGGGACACCCTTGACCTCTACAGGAGGGACACTGTGGGGGACACCCTTGACCCCTACAGGAGGGACACTGTGGGGGACACCCTTGACCCCTACAGGAGGGTGCTGTGGGGGGACACCCTTGACCCCTATAGGAGGGTGCTGCAGGGAACACGTGGGTTAGCCATGCACCTGGTGCCCTTCTTCTTGTGGAACAGCACCTGTCCCGTGCAGGGCCCAGGCTGTGAGGCCCCCACGCAGCCCGTGTGGTAGAGAGTCCTTCCTCCTTGACGGCCTGCAGTGGAGGTCAGAGGACAGCCGCTGGGGTTTGCAGACCAACGTTTCCAGCTGCAGCACCTCCCCCTCCCCCGGGAAACTCCAGGTCACCTCGGTCACCTCGCTGAGCCTCATATTTCATATACAAAGCAGAAGAGGTGACGGTTCCACTGGGTGGCCCTGTTGGAGGGAGGGGCTCCTCAGCCCTCTGCTGAGCTGACCAGGACCCCGGAGGGCAGGCTCCAGACTGGCTGCTGTGACTCTGCTGCAGACACGGCAGGCAGGTGTCACCACCGTTGGCTGATCTGAGCTCCCACTGAGCGGTGGGCAGCACCAGGGCAGTTGCCCTGACAGAACCAGTGTTCCCGGGGGACAGAGGAGTGCAGAGCTGTCCCGGGAGGCTCCTGCGGCGCTCCCCAGGCCGCCAGGACTCCGGATCTGCAAACGCAGTCAGGCCTTCCTCTCTCTGGCCTCTCGTCCTGAAAGTGGGTCAGTCAGTCCCCCTGGAGCAGGTCTGAGGTTCCTGTGAGCAGGCCATTCCACCTCCTGTGGGACCCGGGGACAGACCGACCCTGGCCTGCAGGTCCTGGGCCACGACACCCATCCCCCAGCCTTGGCAGAGGGACGGGCTCTGCCTCCACCTTCCACGGCGGGTGTGAACTTAGGGCCCAGCAGGGAAGAGTTCACAGCATGAGTAAGGAAGACGGTGCTCCGCCTCTGAGCCCGTGATGAACGGCCTGGGGCAGCAGAGAGGGCGCGGCACTGGGAGAGCAGTGTCCGCCTCGCCCTGCAGCAGTGCCTTGTTGGACATGCCACTCGGTGGGCCTCAGCTGTCCCTGTCCTCCTGGCTTCTGAAATCCATGTGACACCTGCCTCCTCCTGCACTTCTCCAGCACCACGCTCCTCCCCGGGCCTCGCTGCTCCTCTGATGGCAGAACACAGGCCCTGGCACGTGTGGGGGCCCGTGTGCCTCTGCCTCCAGCCAGGAAGGTCACGGTGGCTGTCCCTGATGACCGGGAAACTGAGCTGAGCTGCAGGGGAGCAGGGGGCCTCGTCTGGACGCTCAGAGTGAGCAGCCTGGTGTGCAGCCCCTTCCCTCCGTGTTGGGGACCCTAGTGTGGCCCAGCCTCAGCTGATGAGCCACACGGTCTCGGAGAGAATGGGGCACACCGAGTCTTGGTTGCCTGGATTGGCATTGGACCCACGGTCTTGCAGTCCCTCCGTCTCCGCGAGGAGCAGATGCAGACTCAGACACAGCTTCCGCTAACCACCTCTGCTGTTCGTACCAATGTCATGTGGTCCTCGGAGACCCTCAGGCCCTCCCATCTGGCCTCCTCAGCCTTGGGAGACCCTAACCAGTGAGGGCAGAGGGGGTGTCCACCAGGGAGCTGGGAATGACTGGCTGTGAGATCTGCTGTCCCCAGGGCAAAGTCCCTGGTGGGGTCACCATCCTGCCACACAGAACATGACACACTGGGTGATGGAAAAAGAGCAGAGTCCTCCAGTGTTGGAGGCTGGGAGGTCCACCAACGAGGACCATGTAGCACAGGGCCTTCCTGCTGCATCACGATGTGGGGGCAGCATGGCACGCCCTGAGCAAGCCAGAGAGGGCAGCCAGCTCTCATGACCATCCGCTCCCCTGGAAGGAACGGGCACCTGCCGTGGTGACACTGACTGGCTGCTCAGGGCCTTCGTGGCCCCTCCTCCTGCAGGCACCACCCCGCACTGCTGCAGGGGGATGCGGCTTCCAACACAGGAGCTCGGGGACACTCTCGCCACAGCCGTCACTCATGGAGGCCTCAGTGGGTGTGTCCAGCAGCCACCAGGCCCTGGAGGTGGCCGAGCAGGGCTCTTGGTTCTCTCCACCCTCAAGGCCAGAGGCACTTTGCCCAGACTCTGCTCCCATCTTGTGCCTCCTCGTCCCCTCTCACGACCCTGCTTCCTCCTCCTCAGAAGACCCTGTGACTCCACTGGGCACACCCAGGTCTTCCAGGGAACTGTCCCATCTGAGGGCCTGAACTTCATGAAATCAGGAAGTCCCTTGGCCAGTTAGGTGGCAGAGACATCTCAGCAGGCCAGACGCTGACAGGCAGCTAGGGTGGGGTGCAGGGGCGCCTGGCAAGGAGAAGCCATCTAAGGGACCAGACGGGCTGTGGGGTGCCAGAGGACACTTCCAGCTCTGCTCAGCCTCCCAGGGCAGGCTCGTTCCTGAGACAGGGAGACCTGGGGGGATGTGGACATCAGGGCTCTGCGGATGAGTGGCACCTGGGGTGTGTCTGCCGAGGGGGCTGCACCTGGGAGCCGGGAGCCGGAGGGAGCGCTAATCGCGGCCCTGCAGATCTCGCCCTGGGCCAGCTGTAAAAGCAGCGAGGACACCCACCTCCTCACAGGACCCCAAGAGGCTGAAAAGACCCAGGGCGGGCAGCACCTGGCTGTCCTGGGAGCAGCGGCCGGCCTCCTCCTTGAACACCTGTGAGTGTCCCTTCCTCCGCCTCCTGGGCCGCCTCCTTCCTGGGCCTCTCCCTTACTCTCTCCTGCTTTGATCACACCAAGCACCCCTCTTTCAGGTGCCCCTTGCTGAAGCCTTTTTAGGAGCACCACGCCCTCCCCATAGCCTCGGCTTCCCACCCAGCACAGGGCTGTGCCCGGGACGGTCATTATTCTGCATGAAAGGACAGGAAGTGCCCCTCCCTGTCCCGTCTCTGCTAGGCCACATCAGGACCTCGCCAGGCGTTTTGTGAGAACGATTCTTCACACTGAGCTCTGCCTTTGCCACCTGGGAGGCTCCTTTAATACTCCAGGCGACCAGGGAGAAAGCCGTTAATGACAGCCCCACGCGTGAAACCGGCCCATGAGACGGTGAATTCGGAGGCACCAGATGAGGACTGCCCAACAGCCAGCCAAGGGCGACCGGGAAGGAGACGCCCGCAGGCACTGCGTCACTCGCCACCACAACCAGGGGCACCGGCTCCCCCGACCTTCGTTCTCATGTCCGTGGCTTCTGTCCACCACGGCCAGCACAGCGGGGCCATCCCCTGGGAGGACCCAGCTCTGCACGCCTCCCAGGCCCTGGCCATCTCCCGGGCCCTGGAGCCCCAAGCCCCTCCGCTGTGCCCAGACCCCTCTGCCCTGCTGTCCTGGGTCGGCAGGTCCAGTGCTGCTGCTCAGCCTGGCTGACCCCAAGACGGAGCTCCCTGGGAGACCGTGGGGAACCCGGAGATGGCACCACCTGGGGCGTGGACTGGAGCGCAGGGCCCAGCGAGCCCGTGCTGACAGGTTCAGGCAGGTTCTGCAGCCCCAGGCCCTTCCGTAGCGGGAAGAGCGACCTGATCTGCGGCCTGGTGCCCTGGCCTGGCCTAGGCTCTCGGCGCACGGCAGCTGCCAGAGTGCTGCAGCTGCTGGGGCCAGGCCACCATGCTCCACGTGTCTAGGACAGTACACAGCACAAGCAGGTGACATGGGCCGGGGGACGTGGGGGACGTGGGACCAGGACCACGGTGACAGACACAAAAGCTGTTGGGACTCACATGGCAGCTCCCGAGCCCCGCGAGCCTCCCTTGGTTCTGGGCACAGGCTGCCAAAGGACAGGCCACCTCACACCTGGCCGCACTCAGCAGCCACCTCCGGGCAGGCCCGGGGAGGCCAGTGGTTCCTCTCTGTGCCCACAGCACGGCCTGGGGCGGGGAGGGAAGAAAGGGGGGGACAGGAGGTGGGGATGGGGGGGCAGAGGGGCGGGGATGGGGAGGGGGAGGGGAGGGGGACAGGGGAGAGGGTGGGGGGACAGGGGCAGAGAGGCCGGGGGAGGGGCCTGGCTAAAGGCCGAGGCCCCGCAGGCCTCCCACACTGTGTCACACCCCTGCTCTTCCCTCAGCCTCCCAGGCCGCTGGCGTGGGCTCCCTCACGGTGGGCGCTGGGTCTCAGCGACCGAGGCTGAACTGCCAGTCAACTCACAGACTAGATCGGGGAGGCTCGGTGTCGCCCTCGGGGGCCCCCGGGCAGAGCAGCCGAGGCCCCTCTCCAGGGAAGTCGTGTCCAGGAATCCGACCAGGTCAACCCAGCAAGCCTTGTGCTCCCCAGGGACAGCCCAGCTCAGAGTGTCCCCTCAACAGCAGGCTGGCACCCGCCCCTCCCTCTGCCCAGGAGCGGCCCACCAGCACTTGCACCCCTGCGCCGGGTCCCAGCAGGTGCGGCTGCCTCTGCTGGGACAGAGACCCCTTTTCCAAATAAGGCTGCGTCCACTGGGATGTGGACATGGGCTTTGGGGGTCACCAACCCCCTCCCTCCTCACCCCCACAGCAGACCCAGGCTGGAGGGAGGCGGCCCGAGTCACTTAGGATGTAGGAATTCCACCAAACCACAAGACAACAGCGTCCAAGGCACAGCGCAATGGCCAGGCGGGCAGCCACTCACCTGGTCCTGGAGGCCCCGCTGGCTGTCCTCCGTGCCTCAGGCTGGCCCCTCCAGGTCCAGCACATTGCCAAGAGCCCAGCACTTGCCAAGCCGTCCCCGACATTGTCCCTCCTGCAGAAACGGGGACAGGGACTTCTCTGCTGTGGAGGAGCCCAAATAAGCTGCAGCAGAGGAGTCCCCAGAAAGGGGCAGCGAGGACCTCAGGTCTCCTATTGTAGTCACGGGTGGTTCTGTTTGTGTGGACAAACCGCCCGCTGTGGTCACAGCAGTCCTTGAAAGTCATGCCCAGAGGGATAAACAGTGCCTGCTTGACTTGTCACAAGACCCCTGCTGGGTCACCCCCCCCCCGGCCTGCTGCAGTGAAGAGGGACACGGGCCTCAGTCTGCCCTCTACCTGGGGGGAGGTGGGATGGTGACCCCCAAAGGCCATGTCCACATCCCAGTGGACGGAGCCTTATTCGGGAAAGTGGTCTTTGCAGATATAGTCATTAGGGGCTTGGGCATGAGGTCCTCCTGAACTGTCTGGGTGGCTCCAAATCCAATGAGGGGTGACCCAGGTGCAGTGGAGGAGCCCGGGCATGACAGGTGGTCAGGAGCCTAGGACACCTGGACAGGCAGATGGCAGGAGACAGGGCAAGGGTTCTCCCAGGGCCTGCAGGGGCATGAGGCCCTATAGCACCTGAGTGAGAACCTGCAGCCTCAGGGGCTGCCGGAGAACTGCTCTCGGCCACCACAGGAAGTGGATTGGCCACCTGACAGACCCCAGGGTCGCATGATGGCCGAGGCTGTCCCCAGCGGGAAGTGGGCTAGCCCGGGCCTTCCCAGAAGCCAAGGCAAGAACACAGCCTGCTCCTGTGTCCTACGTGTTGCGGGCTCTCAGACAGGCAGGCCAGGGTAGGCCTGCTGCCAGTCCTCCACGTCCTCTGACCTGAGGGAGTCCCTTGACCTGAGGATGGAGCTTCCTAAGGCCAAAACCCCCGTGGAAGTTGAGGGGGCTCACCAGCGGAGCAGGGACTGGGCGCGCCATTCCTTCATGGTCACAGAGACTGATAAACAAGGGGAGGAAAACCGGAGGGGCGTCAGGGCAGCTGAGAACAGATGTGCTGGGAGCGGGGGGACACAGATACAGCCAATGCCAATCAAGCGATCGAAGGGGCAGCCAGGCTGCTTAGTATTGATAAACGGCTCATTAATATGAAACTCTGCCCCATTTAGCATTTCTTATTGCCAATTAGCAGTCATGTCTCCACTGCACTCGAGACGATGGCAAATTAATGGTCTCTGTTTTCCTGGGACAAGTGTGAGCGAGCCAGGGACTTGCCTGGGGTAGTTGGGAGCTGACCATTGGGACTCTGCAGAATCCTGCCCTCGAGTGCAGAAGTCTGGGCGCACCAAGCCCTCGGTGGACAGGCAGCTGGCCCAGCAACTCCCCAGCCCTCAAACTCTGCACAAAGCTCCAGGCCCTGCAGCCTGGGGGGCCATCACCTTCCACCAGAGTTCGCCTCTCTCCCAGGAGATTAATGAGCGCACCCAGTGTCACAAAGTAAACAGTGGAATTGTCTACCAAGAGTTATGGGGAAATAAAGCCGTCTCTCTTGGCCCAGACAGGTAGCAGGAGCTGTGGCAGGGCATCCAGCACCCTTGGCGGGGCAGGAATATGTCGACTTTTGTTTGATGCATGAGGCCGTGCGCAGACCTGGCTATCGGACAACCTGAGGCCCGAGGGCCCTCCTTCCTGCAGCTTGGCCCCGGAAGGGATTCCTGGGATGTGTCCTGGTTCTGGGAAGAACCTGGAGGCCAGACAAGCTGTCGGACAGACAAGCGGAGGCTCCAGGCTGGACTTGGCCCTGAGATGAGCCACTGCAGCCCAAGTCCAGCTGGGTCTCTGAGCCTCGGTTTCCCTGTGCGTCAGATGGCCAGCTGACCATCAACAGAGAGGCTGTCATACCCAAACCAGAACTACTGGAGAGCCCCCAACCCTGGCACTCTCTCGGCACACCCAACCGGCCCCCCAGCTCCCCTGTGTGTGTGTCCTCCCAGGGGGATCAGCTCACAGTGCAGAGAGTGCTCAGTTCCCATGCGCCCTATGTCTCTGCAGATCACAAGACTCCTCCCAGGGGTCTCCTTTTAGGTCTGCCTTCTCCTGGGGCCCCAGAACTCCTGGGGACGGGGATGTCCCAGGGCTTAGCCCTGAGCTCAGCGTCCTTCCTGGCCTGGCCTGGCCATCACTGATGGATGAAGAGACCCCACTGCACAGGGGCTCAGACGTGCTGCCTCCCCCACACCTGGCAGGGCGTGTCCACACACACACTGGGCCAGGCAGCCCCATCCGGGTCAGTGACGCAGAGCCCATTCCCTGTTGCACCAGCCTGCCTGGGACCCTGCCCCACCCATATTTCATCCATCTACACCTAAGATAGATCAATAAAAAGAGGACTGCTGCAAAGGAACAAGGACGACTCTGTCTTCCCCAGCTTGTCCCCCCCTTTCTCCTCCAGAGGACAGGGACTCTGGGTTCCCTGTGGCTACGGTCGCCAATGACCTCACATTGCTGTCTCCCACTTCTGAAGGCCAGAAGGACAAACCAGTCCCACCAGCCGTAGCCAAGGTGCAGGTGGGCCTGGCCTCCCTGGGGGACTCTGAAGGACCCGGCCTCTAGAGCTGGCTCCTGGCCACCCTTGCCTGAGGCCTCTCCTCCACCTTCAGGGCCCACAGCGTGAACCCCCAGGCCCTCTCTGCCTCTGCTGTCACCCAGCTTCTTGTCTCCTACCGTGTGACCTCCTCCGCGGCCTCTTATCAGGACACTGTGCCACCTCAGGCCCGCCCAGTCCTCAGAGGCCATCTCCCCACACAGACCCTGGCCTGTCCAGGCCCAGTCCCCTTCACCGTGTGGAGAGCACACGTAGGTTCTGGAGTCCAACGTGGACAACGGAGGGGACCACAGCTCTGCCCAGAGCAGAAAGAGGGTCCCTCAGGCACAGATCCTCTCCTGCCATGAGGGCGGGCCACCGCAGCTGTCCCTAGGACAGGAGTCTCGGGAGGCTGAGGCTGGGTCAGGAGGGGCAGCAGGCCTTAGGCACTCCCAGGGGTCTCTGCACACAGTGATGTCCCCTGCCCTCCGTCCCTGGCCCCTGGCCTGGCCTCGGCCCTGTGGGGGGCAGTGAGCAGCCCCACCTCCCACCCCCTCAGCACCCCACCCCACGCACACGGGGCGCTGCACCTGCTCTCAGGGCCGGCCGCTCGCTGGCCGCACAGGTCAGCTCCTGCTCTGCCTCCCGACCTCCTCGCTGGGTCTCCACACTCCGCACGTGGCACCCCTCTGCCGTCAGGAGGGTCTGAGAGGCGGCCTGACCCCCAAGGGGACTGTCAGCACTAAGGTGGGGGGGGGGTGATGCCTCCCTTCCCCACGGCGTCCTGGCCGGAGCCATGTGGGCTGGCAACTGCGGGTGAGATTCATCCAACTTGATAAGCATGGAGGAGACAGAATGTCTTAGATGCACTCCTGAAGATGTCCCATAGGACCCCCAGAGCCGAGCCGGCCACTGTGGTGCAGCATCACCACAGGCTTCACTATGCTCTGTGCCCTCCTGACCTGGAGATGGGGGCCATCTTGTCTGGGTGGGCCAGGACTAATCAGGTGAGCCCTACAGAGCAGCCTGTCTCTCTGGCTGGGGCAGGAGGAGGGAAGACACACGAAACAGGAGAAAGATGGACGAGACCATCTCTGCTGACAGTGGAGGGGCTGAGAAGGAAAGTGAGTGGGTGGCACCTGATAGCTGTGCATGGCCCCGAGCTGCCACCAGCAGGGAAACAGGTCTTCTCACCTGCAGCCACAGGAAGGACCTGCACTTGGCCAGCCCCTAGAGCTCAGAATCCAGCCCTCCCTGGAGTCTCCAGATACAGGCCTCACCCACCTGGGGCCTCCACTTTGGCCTGGGGAGACCCAGCCTACAGAACCCGGAGCGCGTGGATTCCTGCGGCTGTCTGCTGCTGCCTGCACTCACTGGCCACGCGGCAAACACAGACGAGCCACCCCCACGCTCACCAGGCCC
The DNA here is from genome assembly GCF_964194105.1 of Spermophilus citellus. Taxonomy (NCBI): domain Eukaryota; kingdom Metazoa; phylum Chordata; class Mammalia; order Rodentia; family Sciuridae; genus Spermophilus; species Spermophilus citellus. The sequence goes on along the minus strand of NC_138197.1, from coordinate 134,836,828 downwards.
CAGCTCAGCCCTGACCACGTGCCATGCACACACCAGGGGTGGGACGAGACCTGGGGACCCAAGTCACACCATCGTCCAAGCCTGTGTCCTTGCTGAGTCCTCCGGCCTGCCACCCAGCGGAGGGCGTGACCTGAGGATCCACCCAGAGCCCACCTGACCATCAGGGTCACCAGACACTGCCCTCAGCCTTCCACTGTTCCTCAGGCCACGTCCCCAGAGGAGTCTGTAGAGGCCCTGGTTGTCCCCAGGTCGGAAGGCAGCACCAGAGCTGGGTCCCCCCTCTGCCCACCCTCTTTCCATTCACCTGACAGGGTGGCCCCCCGGTGACCACCTGTGTGACCAGGACCAGGCAAGTCCTGGCTCAGCCTTCTCCGAGCAAGGGCCTAGAGTGGACCTGTGGTCAGCCAGGCAATCCATGCCAAGCCCTGGCAGGGCTGGCCCCAGCACACAGCACCTGACGGCCACACGGGGGTCACTAGCACAGCCTGAGCCCCTGGGCCCTGCCCTCTACCTTGCTTCCCTCACCGCTGTCCCCACAGTCCACATCTGCCCCGTGGTCCTCTCACGTCCACCAGAAGGCCCCTCTCATCCACACACCCAGCTCCCCCATGACCTGGGGATTGGGAGGGGCCACTCACAGTCCTTTTCAAAATGAGGAAACCAGTCGGGTGCATGACACACACCTGCAGTCTCAGCAGCTCCAGAGGCTGAGGCAGGAGGATCACAAGTTCAAGGCCAGCCTCAGCCACTAGTGAGACCCTAGCAACTTAGAGACTCTGTCGGGGTGGGCTCAGTGGTTAAGGGACCTGGGTTCCATCCCTGGTACCTACCAAGTAATTAAGTAAACGATGAGGAAACCGAGGCTGAAAGGCTGAGGCAGCGTCTGGGGTACTGCAGGGATCCGCCCCAAGAGGCCCAGCACGGGGCTCCACGTGGGTTCCTCCCTCCCTGCCCATCCTGACTGGGGGGCGAGCCAGACTCAGGGGAGGACGTCCTGCGTTTCCTGACCAGGCTGCCTCTGCTCCTGCCCCTCACCCAGCCAACCCCTGAGCCCCGGGTCCTCTCGCTCCTTTTCTTCCTTTTATTTAGTTGTAGATGGACACAAACCTTTTACTTTATTTTTATGTGGTGCCGGGGATCGAACCCAACGCCTCACACACACTAGGCAAGAGCTCTGCCACTGAGCCACAACCCTGGTCCCCTCTCGGTCCTTAACCGGACGCATGGCAGCCATGGGCGACGCCTGCCTCCACCATGGACTGCGCCCTGTGCCCGCCCCCTCCCGGCCCAGGGCAGGGTGGGCAGCAAGAGCCCTGGCCGGAGCTGCACCAGTCTGAGATTTCTGAGCGTGGCTGGAAGCACAGGCCTTTGGGTGGCCTCAGAGGGACCTTCCCCCAGTGTGGTCCAGGTCCGGAGGACGGGGCTCACCCTGAGCTCAGCACGCCTGCCTCTCCCTGTAGCAGTGCCCTGGACGAGGGGTCACAGAGCTGGGGACCAGCTGGCATCACGACTGGGCAAGGGAGGGAGGTCTCCGACTGGCCACAGGTGACACCATGGCCTGGTGACCCCATCAGGGGTCTCCAGAGAGGCACCTGGGCAGCGAGCTGAAACCCAAGCCCTCCCTGACCCCGAGGCCAGCCGACGGGGAGCTGGCGCCTCAGACACCCCGACACATGGCTCTGCTCACGTAGGACCTCGGCCTGGCCTGCTCAGGAGCAGAGGCAGAAGGATGGCAAGGTCAAGGTCAGCCTGGGCAACTGAGCGAGAACCTGTCTCCAAATAAAAAGTAAAAAGGCTGGAGACGTGGCTCAGTGGCCAAGCACCCTGGGTTCCATCCTCCTCCCAAAACACAAACAAAAAAGAAGAAACTCCACTTTGGCTCATCTGCTGTCTCAAAGGTGGGACTGAGTGTCCCTGCACGGGCCAGGGGAGCGGCCTCGGCTCAGCCTGAGTCCTTGTGGAAGAGCCGGCCAGTGTGGCTTCTGTGTCACCACAGGGAGGACAGCCCTCTCGGGTCAGGCCAGCCTCAGCAGAGCCACTCAGCCTATCCCACAGGCCTTCTGAGGACAAAGCTGACCTGTCACCTCGGCTAGCGTCCCTGCCCCTCCCCCACAGGCCCCTCCGCCACGTAAACAGAGTGGCCAGGCCAGGAGGGGACACGTCAGCCGGGATGTGATGAGGCAGCGCCTGAGATCAGGCTGGACCTGGCACCCACCTGGTTCATCGCAGCCCCCGCTCAGAGCTGCCCCCGAGACACTGCGTCCGATTATTCAAATCCCAGCCTCCCGGCTCGCGGCGGAGATTGGACAGGATTGGACATTTATTAGCTGACTGAATGGCTGTAATAAGATAGCAGATCCAGAGGAGCAGAAAATTAAATGTTCCTGAGTTATCTTATTGAAATTTCCCTTCCACGGCTTTTATTGGAGGCGACAGCGCCAGAATTTCAAAGATGCATTTTAAAAGACTTCTTTATGGGGTTCCCCGGCTCAGGCTGAAGCCATCAAGCGAGCTGGCCAGCGAGGGCTGCCGACGGGCTGCCCCTGGCTTTGGCAGGGCCGCGGCTGCTGCGCCATCGCTGCCGGGAGTCGGGCACACCGCCCGCCCTGCGAGGCTGCGGACGCACACGCTGCGCTTCTCGGGGCGAATTCACTGCGTCAGTCATTGAATTCTGATCACTTATCCTCCTAAGGAGGTCCACAGGTTCCACACGCAGGGCAGGAAGAAGCTCCCTGCCCGGCTGCCTTCAGAAACCAGCCACCTCCCCGAGGGGCTCCCCAGAAGGACAGCCAGGCCCAGCGCCCAGCGGCGACTGAGCAGCCCATCAGCTGCTCCCAGGCTGAGGCTGCTCCACATCAGGCGGTTGGCCCCGCCAGCTTCCCGCCGGTCACTCTTCCCGGGGAACATGGCCCCTCCCTTGTGACTGTGGATTCCTCTGCAGTTATCTCTAAGTGTGGTAAATCCGAGGCTGGTGCCTGGGTCTGGATGTGTAAGGGCCCCCGAGACAACAGGGCCCAGAGCCATCAAGAGGGAAGATGACGGTCACTCCAGGTCTCCTGGACATGACGGGCGTGGCAGGCCCCATGGGGCGCAAGGGAGGGCAGGTCGGTCGGGAACAGAGGGGCCAGAGAAGAGAGGGGCCAGAGAAGAGAGGGGCCAGGAGAAGAGAGGCCAGGAGAAGAGAGGGGCCAGGAGAAGAGAGACCAGGAGAAGAGAGGCCAGGAGAAGAGAGGGGCCAGGAGAAGAGAGGCCAGGAGAAGAGAGGCCAGGAGAAGAGAGGCCAGGAGAAGAGAGGGGCCAGGAGAAGAGAGGCCAGGAGAAGAGAGGGGCCAGGAGAAGAGAGGGGCCAGGAGAAGAGAGGCCAGGAGAAGAGAGGGGCCAGGAGAAGAGAGGGGCCAGGAGAAGAGAGGCCAGGAGAAGAGAGGGGCCAAGAGAAGAGAGGCCAGGAGAAGAGAGGCCAGGAGAAGAGAGGGGCCAGGAGAAGAGAGGCCAGGAGAAGAGAGGCCAGGAGAAGAGAGGGGCCAGGAGAAGAGAGGCCAGGAGAAGAGAGGCCAGGAGAAGAGAGGGGCCAGGAGAAGAGAGACCAGGAGAAGAGAGGCCAGGAGAAGAGAGGGGCCAGGAGAAGAGAGGCCAGGAGAAGAGAGGGGCGTTTTTGTGTTTGTGTGGGAGGGGCAGAGAAGTAGCTGGTGGAATGACTCTGGTGACCTGGGCACAGGGGCTGTTGCCTGGCCTGTCCCTGGGTGATGTGGGGAAGAGGACCAGTGGTTCCGTGTGAGGGGAGAGAAAGGAAGCGGTTGGGGGCGTGGGTTGGGGTCGGCTGGTTCGAACATGAAAGACAGGCTCAAGGCAACTTGCTGACCGTCTCCAAGATCAGCCAGCCCCGGGGTGGGGGGCACGCTCCCCAGCCGAGGGCGCCACCGAGATGCCATCGCGGTATACAGACCGGGGCAGGAAATGCACAGTGTGGCTTCCTGGCTCCCAGGCAAAGAGGGTCTTTTCCACAGCAGAGAAAAGGCCCCACTCCCCACACCTCACTGAACGAGGGGCCAGGGACACGGCACTTGCAGATGGTGCTCGGGCTCCCGGGAGGCTCGCCGTGATGGCCACAGGAGGCCAGGGCAAGACGGCCTCGTGGACCCGTGTGTGCTGGGTCCCGGCCTCTCCAGCCCTGTGAGCCAGGGAGTGGGTGACTGTGAACAGTGAGGCTGTACCCAGGGCAGGGGACGGACTCCACGAGAGCCCCTTGGTGGCAGGGGCTGCTCACAGTGTCACTGTGCTGAGCACCATGTGACCACAGGGTCAGGCCCCGGCACAGAGGACTAAGTCCTTCCATGGTGACCACGCCCTCCCCAGGACAGGTGGCCACTCAGACACAGGTAACATGGATTCACGTGGTGGGGACTGCTGTGGAGGGCAGGGACCCTCCACACAAGAGTCCTCAGGGCCTGGGTGGTCCCACCAGGACTGGAAGACACAGAGCCAAGCCTCCGGCTGGCTGAGGTGACCCGCTGGGTTTGGGAGGAGAACGCTGGGCCTGAGGCCAGCAGCAGCTCCTGTCGGGCTGGGGAAGCGGGGGAGGGCACGAGGACGTCAGAGAAGCGGGTAGCCGTCCATTCCCAGGGCCCTGAGGGCCATGACAGGGGCTCCAGCTTCCTCCTGGCTCAGGGTGACCCCTGCAGGTTTCCAGTTTCCAGCAGTCCGGCCGTCCCTCCCTTGGGGCTGCTGATCCCTCCACCCTGCACCGCCACATCTGCAGGTGCCCACGTCCCTCCCACAGACGGGGAATGTGCACCTACCACAGGCGCAGCCTCCCATCCACCATCGGCCCTCTCTACCGGCTTTCCTCACCTACTGCCCTGGCCGCCCCGCGGCCCTGCCTGGCTGAGGGAGTGAAGACGGAAGAGGCTTCTGCACATGCTCAGTGCAGACACGGTTTTCTTCTCTGAATACTCTCCACGTGAGGTCGGTTGGATGCAGAACCAGGCTGGGGCGAGATGGGCAGGGGAAGGAGGCCAGCCGAGGGCAGCAGCACTGCCCAGGGGGACGTCGGGCTGCTGGATTAGGAGAGGGCTGGAGATCAGAGACCGTGACAGGGAGCTGGACAGAAGGGCCGGCCAGACACTGCCCTGGTCCTGCCCTCAGGGCCCGCCCAGTCAAAGAGCCAAGTTCATTGCCTGTAAAAAATGACCACAGCTGAGGGCCCTGATCCCTCCCCATTCAGGTGACTAGAAGTCCGAATCGGTCATGGGGCTGGCTCCTCCGGGGCCCAGGCTGGACCCAGCTCTAGGCTCCTGTACTTCTAACGGCCCTGCATTCCTTGGCTTGTGGCCCCTTCCTCGTCTTCCAAGGGCCTTGCCCCGGCCTGTGCCTCAGTCTTCCCTTCTCCCTTCAGCCTCCTGCCTTCCCCCGTGAGGCCCCTTGCTACACTGAGTCCTCCTGGGAAGGCAGGCTGGCCGCCCATCCATCTGCAGAGCCTTAACTTAATCAGGTCTGCAAAGCCCCTTTGGCCCAGGATGCTCACGGGTTCTGGGGACTGGGGCACTTTGGGTCTGCTGCTCTGCCTGGAGTGGGTCCTCCACCAGTAGGACCTGAGGAATGTCTGGGACACCCGGGCCTTCAATGGCCTGCCCACAGAAGCCTGGCCTCTGGACTCCAGCACCTTGCTGAGACACTTGAAATCCATGTCCTAGGGCTGCAGGTGGGGGGCCTGTCCTGGGCAGCCGAGCCAGTCAAGGACAGCAATGTCTGCAAAAGGTGAGACCCAGTGGGACCACCAGAGGGGGGACCCCTGCAAGGAGGGTCCTTCCCAGTCACCACCAATCAGTCTCCCCTCCCCACCTAGCTCCTCACCACACTGTGGCACCTCCGCCCACCTGCAGCACTTTCCAGCCCCATCCAAGGCATGTCCCTGGTGAGTGGGGCAGCCGCACCTCACACTCTGCTACGCCCAGCTCCTGGCACAGAGGACAAGCCCAGCTGTGCCTCTTAACTAATGGGTGACGGAAAGGCGCTCTTCTGCGCTCTACCAGGGCAGGTGTTGACGGCAACTAAAGAGGCAGGGATCTGCTCTGCCCAAAACAAGGAGCCGTGGCGGGAAGGCATCCCACCCCCTGGACAGGGGCTCTGGAGGCCTGAGTGTGATCAGCCACCAACAATGCAGGAAGCAGTATTTGACCGTCACAGAGTGCGGCCCAAGGTCGGGCCCAGGCACTGAAGCCATCTGTCCAAGTGGCTTGGTGCACTGGGGTGTTGGTGGCCCTTCATGACTCTGTGTAAAGTTTAGGACAGTGTCGCGAGGCCCAGCCGTGTAACCATGTAACGGTGCCTGGGGCTTGATGGTGGCAAGAACAGTGTCCTGGAGGAGGAGCATCAGGAGGACGGGGAGGGGAGGGGGGAAGAGGGAGGGGAGGTGGGGAGGAAGGAAGGGGGAGGGGGAGGGGATCAGGAAAAGGGGGATAGGAGGAGGGGCGGGGGAGGGGAAGGGGAAGAGAGAGGAGGAGGAGGAGGGAGCAGGAGGACAGAGCAGGAGGAGGGAGGGGGGAAGGGGAGGAGGAAGAGGGAAGCAGGAGGGGGGAAGGAGGAAGGAGGGGGAAAAGGAGGGGGAAAGAAGCGGGAGGGGCAGGAGGAGGGAGGAGGAGGAGGAGGGAGAGGGGAAGAGGGAAGGGAAGGAGAAGCAGAAGGAGAGGAGGAAAGAGGAGGGGGAGGAAGGAGGAAGAGCAGGAGGAGGGGGAGGGAAGGGGATGAGGGAGAGGGAGGGGAGGAGAGGGGGGAGCAGGAGCAGGGGGGCAGGAGCCGGCAGGTGGAGGGGGGAGGAGGAGAGGGAGAGGGGAGAAGGAGGGGGAGGGGGCTGAGCGCACACTTGGGGGTGGGGGGTCCCCAGGTGCATCAGTCCCCTGAGGCTGCTGGAACCAAGCCCCAGACTCAGCAGCTCTGTTCCTCAGACTCTGGAGGCCCCATCAGAAGGCCGAGGGTGGGTGGGCCAGTTACCCGGGAGGTGAAGGTGGAGGCAGGACCTGAGGCCGGGCAGTCCAGAGCACCCTGGCTCCTCCCTCCGCTGTCTGCACAAGGGGACTCTGGAGCTTTCTGTGTCCCCTCCTCTCCTGACGAGGACATCGTCATTGGACGATTTCATCCCAAAGTCTTTTACAATTGTAAATCTCTCTGAATAAAGTCACAGTCTGAGGATTCTGGTGGATGTGAGTTTGGGGACACTATTTTGAGTGGGGGAGGTTGCACCAGCAGCACTGGGAGCCTGGCGTGCCCAGGGAAGGAGAGGCCACTGGGTGCCCTGGATCGTTCCACCGCTGGTGGGCAGGGAGCCGCCTGCAACACCCTGACTTCCATGCAGCAGAAAGTGAGCTGGGCGATTCTGCTGAGAACTTTTATGAAGAAGTCGCCTCCATCTGACACCCGCCCCAGCTTTCTGTTGACGCCTGCTAAATCCGTCCACAAGCGGGGCCGGGAAGAGCCATTCTTGCTTCGTGCATTACACAAGACATCTGTAAATTGGATACTCTTTTCCTCCCTTTAAAAAATAATTTCCCTCAACCACCATACACAGACGATTTTACACCGAGGATGTCGGCCGTGAGGCTGGAATTGCTGAGTTTCAGTAGAAAAGGCAGATGTGAAATGATCCCCAGCCACCGAGGTGCTTTTTGGAAAATGCAATCGAAGACTTGATAACTTGCTAATAGTGTGGTTATTAAACAGGCTGCCTGTCTCTCCCAGAGAGCGGGAGATGCAGGAATTCGCAGCAGGAGGGAAGACGGGAGGGTAGGAAGGGGCCCGTTGGTACTTACAGCTCTTTAGGTTTCCCAGGCTCCAGACCCCGTGAGTTCCCCCCACCCCTCACTGCACAAGCGCCCTGCAAAGGCTGGGGTACTGTCCTCGCCTGCACCAGCGCTGCCCCTGCCTGTCCCTGCCCAAGCAGGACAGTCCAGGGACCCTCTGGGCCTGCCCTCAACTGACACTCACCACCCCTGTGACCCAGGGTGACTTAGCTGACCTCTGCATGCCTGGGCTTCCCTGTCCTCAAGCTGGGAGTGACAATGGCACAGCTGTGTGACACTTAGTCTGATGGGCAGGCAGCCTCAGTCATGCCAGGGTACGTTCCAGCCACAGCCAACGAAGAGCTGGATAGGGGCCATGTCTGCCCAGGATGAGGATGTGCTTGCATCTGGGTGACCCAGCCAGCCCCTGCGGGGAGCAGGAGGCTCCAAACAGGAGTCCTGTGCTGGGAACTGTCCTGGGCACTGTCCCTGGGGGTGTGGCCTGTCTGGGGCTTTGGCTCATCATAATGTGCTGCTCTTTGCTGGACACCGGATGTCCCTGGTGGAGGCCTTTGTGACCCAGCTGGCTCCCCCTCCCTCTCCCACTAGGCAGGGCCACCCGGTGTGCCACCCTCCTGTGATGAAGGTGTCTTCCCAGTGTAGCACAACCCTGGGCCAGGCACTACACCACACCCAAGGACTGGGTGCCCTCCAACCTGTTGGATGGTCTTAAATGCTCCCAGAAGTTCAAAAGGAAGGGGCGGAAAAGGATGGGAGCAGAGCCAGCAGGCCCATGTGCGGCCTTCTCCCCCACGCAAGCCCTGGTCACACCATGGGTGCTGGACACTGCAGCCTGAATATACGAATAAAGGCAGGTGTGAAGGCGCCAGGTCCACCCACCCTGCATCTCCAAACTGCATTACCCAAAAGGGCCTGACAGCAGCAGGATGACCCACAAAATCAATCACAACTTGTTGCCCAAACATCTGCTTTCCACTACAGGAACCAGAACTCCTCGGAGAAATGGCAGATTCCAGGCTGGGGCAGGGGAAGAGTGAGATGAGTCTTGATGGGTCAGAATTTCCCAGTGAGGGATGGGACATGTCAAAGATGCAGATGATCTCTGCCTCCAAGGAGTGAGTTTACTCTGCTCCCTAACATCACCCAAAAACCTGGCATGTGAACAATGGTTTGCAAGAGGCTGGACCACAGGCAACAGAAGAGGGGACTTTGAGAGTCGGGAAGCAAGCCAGGGAGCCTGGGACTTTAAGAGAGTGTCTGGGCTGTGATTCAGGACAGGAGACCCCAGGCAGAACCCAGTGGCCTCCCAAGTTGAGGAGACAGAGCAGAGCCAGGGGGGAAAAAGACCACCAAGGAGGAAAGTGCAGGGGACCCTCCAATGACCCGCAGGGGCCCCTCCCCTCGAGTAATGGGCTCAACACTGATCAGCACAGGAAGAGGAGGAAAGCAATCTAAGTCCAGGAGAAGAGCCATCCATGAGAACGGAAGGTAACAGTGACGAATATACACCCCGGACCAAGAATAGTGGGGTCCCCCCACCAGGCGGGAAGAAAGAACTCACTTGCCACCTTGCACTGGGTTCAACTCAGAAGACTCTGATCTCAGGAGCTGGAAGTGATGAGCTCTGGACTGGATGCTGCTCTAATGCCCACCTCACCTGCCTTAAAAGCAAGACCTGACAGAACCGAATTGTTTCAAGTCACTTAACCACATCCCACAGGAGGGTAGGCAAGGGGAGAAAGCTCGAGAATATTTCTAGGAACACAAATATCCAGCATCAAACAAGGTGAGCCTCACAAGTCTTGGCACCCAGCCCAAACTTACCAGGCATGTAAAGACACGAGCAAACATGACCCAGGATGAGGAGAGGAACAGCCAGAACGAACCCAACATGACACCGAGAAGGACATTAAAACAGTTGTCACAGCTGCATCCCATATGTTCAAGAAGTTAATTCCATATGTTCATGGAAGACGAAAAACAAAAATGTCCCAAGTTGAACATCCAGAGATGAGAACTGTGATGCGTGGGGGGAGAGATACACTGGAAAGGCTCAACGGCAGAAGGAGAAGCTATGAACGTGAAGACAGGAACTTCCCAGAATGAACAACAGGAAAACATGTTCAAAGTGGACAGAAACAGCTCTGAGATGGCATCAAACTGCCTAAGGCAGGTGTGATCTGAGCCCCTGAAGGAAGACAAGAGAGTGAAGGGGAAGGAGAAAGAAAACGTACTTGATGAAATATTCCAAATTTGATGGCAACTATAAAGATCTGAACAGCTCGATGAACCCTAAACCCAAGAAAGATTAAGGAAGGGCACGTTATAATCAATATTTCAAAACCAGTAACAGAAAATCTTAAAATCAGAAAAAATGGCATTATAGGCAAGGACTCAGAAGTGATACAAAAGCACACCTGATGCAATCAATAAATCTCTCATCAGAAATGACATTGAGGAAGAGGCAAAGAAGCATCATCTTCCCAATACTTGGAGAAAATTCCAGTCCAGAAGTTCACACTCCCTAGAGATACCATGATTTCTGCTCTCACCTCTTCTACTCAACATGTACTGGCGATGCTAGCTTGTGAAATAAGGCAAGAAAAAGAAACAAAAGGCATCCCAGATGGGAAGGAAAGACACAATGTTGTCTTTATGCACAGGTAACATGACAGTCTTCCAAAAATTTGATGAAATCTACAAAACAAGCTAGAATCAGTGAGGTTAGTGAGATTCCAAAACACAAGAACAATATGGTAAAAGTCAACCACATATGTATTAGTAACAATCAAAATTTGAAACTTAAAAAGTGCTATTTACAGTAGCAAAGAAAATATCAAATACTTGGGGTAAGTCTCACAAAATATGTGGAAAAACCTATAAACTGGAAACTACAAGACATTGCTGAGTGAAATTAAAAGATCATATGTGAACAGAAATTATATAATATGTTCATTTATTGAGAGACTCAATATTGTTAAGATGTCAGTTCTTTCCAAATTAATCTGTAGTCTCAATACAAAACCAGTACAAAGAAAAATCCCAGCAGATTTGTTGTAGAAATTAATTAACAATTCTTAAAATTTCTATGGAAATGCAAAGGAACTAAAATAATTCAACAACTCTGCAAAAGAAGGACACAACCGAACAACTGACATTTCACAATTGCAAGATTTCTTTCAGAGTTATAGAAATCAAGACAGCATGGCATTGGTATAAATGTAGACAAGCATATGGATGAAACAGTAAAGATTCTTCAAATCTTTATGGATGTAGAAATATATTTACAAATGCATGGTAAATTAATTTTGGGAAAAGATGTAGAGGCAGTTGGGTGAACGTGGATCACACCTTCACAAAGGGTGTTGAAAGTCAGATACACCCAGGCAAAGAAAATGCAGTTCTATCCCCACCTGTCTCCATATAAAAGGTGAACTCAATACACAGTTGAAAATTAAAAAACTTCTAGGAGAAAACATAAGAGGAAAACACTGTTACCTGGAGTTAGGCTGTTTACTTAGATACGTAGCCTAAGTACAATTTGGAGAAATGTAAGTTAAAATGATGGCTTTATTGAAAGACCCTGTTAAGAGAATTAAAATACCAGAAAAAAATGCTTTCAAATTATTCATCAGACAAAATATATGTACCCAGAATGTATAAAAACCTGCCCAAATTCAAGAAAGCAAACAGTCAAATTTTATAAAGGGAGGCTGGAGATTTAAACAACAAATACTCATCAAAGAAAACACACAAATGGTAATTAAACTTCCTCTTCTAGGGAAATTCGAGTAAAAACCCATGATGAGACAACACTACTAGGACTCAAGTAAGCCTGTACTTGGCCAGAGCCGAGCCTGGGGTGGACGGCTTCCGACTGGGGCTGGGAGCTGGGAATCATGTCGACAGGCCCTGACATTGAGTCATGCCCACCCTGTGACCCTGAGGCTCCACTTCTAGGTTCCCAAAAGATACTCAAGGCCGTGCACAGTGGCCCACGCGTGTCCTCCCAGCAGCTCAGGAGGCTGAGGCAGGAGGATCTCGAGTTCAAAGCCAGCCTCAGTGAGACCCTGTCTCCAAATAAAATACAAAATAGGACTGGGGATGTGGCTCAGGGGTTGAGTGCCCCTGAGTTCAATACCTGGTACCTGCCCCACCCCACCCCCCAAAATAAGATAGTCAAGTCGAGGTCCTTGTAGCTCAGAGCAGCGTGATTTTATAATATTCAAACATACTTAAGCCAAGCTGTTGTTTTTATTAAAGACACAAATGTCAGCTTGGGGGCTCCCACTGGCCGAATCTGGGACAATATCAGCAACCTGGTAAGTTCTGAGAGTGACATTGGAACCCCTGAACCCATGCTGATACAAATACATAAAACAAAGAAGCCAATAAAAGAAAAAATAGCAGAGACCTTCTTCTTTACAGAAGGATTCAAATAATAAATGTGGAAAAAATGAAAATAGAAACTCGTGAGTTATCAACTGTGTAGCAGGAAGTAGCTCAAGCAGGACCCTGGGAGGGTGAGCAGCTCTGGGGTGAAGGTGGGCTGGGTGGCCTCCCGTGGGGTGCCGTCAGCCAGAGTGAGATAAACAGAGCTCAGAGACACAGTCTGAACCGGGGGCTAGAAACAGGCAGGACTTCCACAGCAGCTTCCATTCCCCAGCCTCCCATCGCGGCCTTGACCTCCTGCCACTGACGGGGAGGCCCATGGCCGTCTTTGACCTGGCCGGACCCACTGAGTGTGGTGGGAGTGACCTGAGGCTGAGTCACAGAGCTGCCCTGTACTTGTGTCCTGGGGCCGTGCGCCCTGGGAAGCCAGCTGCCAGGTGAGACTCCAGCAGCCGCGAGGTCCTTCCCCACAGGCCAGGGGAGGGCCGGGCTGCGGCCCAGGAGGGGTCCTGGACTACAGGAAGAGGGCAGACCAGCCACCAGCTCCAACCCCACGTGACCCATGCGTGACCCCACGCACGACCCCACGTGGCAGTGCCCAGCCACCCAAGTTCTTCTCACACCAAGGTGATGGTTTTCCACTGCTAAGTGACTGTGGGAACAGGCCCAGCCGCTGGTGCCCCTAACAACAGGGGCAGCCGACCTCGTGGTGACCGAGAGGGAGCCGTCACCAACAGCGCCACATCCTGCGCGGGATACGCTGGCTCAGAAACGGGGAAGGTCAGGCCAAGCTCAGGCGTTCCTACAAGATGGTCCACGGCCTTCAAAATAGCGAGGCCCTGAATGTGGAGCAGAAGCTGAGAGACTGTTGCAGAGAGGCCCCAGAGAACAGACGCCCCGCTGGGAACGTCACAGAACCTGGAGAGGGCTCCGGAGTGGGGGGAGTATTTTTGCAACTTATTTTTTATGTTTGAAATTATTTCAAAATCAAAGGGAAAAAATACGTGGCCGTCCGCTGTTTTGGATGTGTCCTCTCCAGATCTCGGGCACTGCCTCTGCGGCTGTTTAAAGAGGGGAGGCTTTAAGGAGCGAAGGGGTTGTGAGAGCTGCTGCCCCACAAGGGGGGTGAAGGCCCCCAGAAAGAGGCTCCGGGGCTCCCGCTCCACCAGGTGAGCGCCGGCCTCGGCCCTGCAGAGGCTCCCCGTGACCTTGGTCTTGGGCTCCAGCCTCCAGAACCACTGAAGATCAACTCTGGCCTTCCCGTGTTACACACAGGTGCCCTGTCACAGCAGCGCCCATGGGCCGACACCCCGCCTTGCTGAATTCTGATGAAAAGGCTCGTGTGTGCGCCAGGCTCCGAAAGGAAGGTCACTGTACCTCGAGCCAGGTTCCTTCGCCAAGAAAACGCTGCTGCCCCATGACGAGCTGGCTCGGCCGCAGAGGGCACAGGCGGATAATCAGGGAAGAGGCCATTTTGGGGGAAGGAGCCTCCTGAGGTCATCATTTTGCATATGGTTGTTAATAATGCAACACTGAGTCTATTAGACAGAGGGAAAGGTAACTGTGGCCTATGGGAAAGGACCATTATGCAAATTCACGCAGAAACAAGCTTTTCAAAATGCACATATTTAACGAAAGCATCCAGAGTTCTGGTCATTAGTTTCTTTTTAAAATGTTCCTGAGAAAGCATTTTTCCACCAACTGCACGGAGTGGGGAACTCAGGTTCTGAACTGGAAGGAGCCGGGCGCCCGCTCCAGAGCAGGTCCCGCACACTGTGGGGCACGGAGGGTGCTGCCTTCAGTCTGGAGGCCATGTTCCCACCAGTGGGCCACCTTTCTGCACCCAGGTCCTCTCCTTCTGGAATTCCAAGTCAGCTGGGGTTCCAGGGGTGGCACTGTCTGTCACAACTGTTCCTTCTCTGGAGGGCAGCTCCGCATCTACCTGCACCATCCGATCTGTGGGTGGCAGAACTCAACTCTGCAGCCATGGAAACAGCCCTCAGAAAAGCAATTAGCACACAGGTGTGTACTTTAGATCTGCGGTATTTGGGGTTTATTTATAACTGTAAAAGCAATTGTCTACATAATGAACTAATCACTCACTGGAATTTCAGGTTCTTTTGGATTTCCATGTAACACACATGTATCCAGCAAAAATTAGTTTTCTAAATGACAATAATTAAATCAACTCCAATTTCATTTCAATTAGACTGAACACAGCTATCATAGTAGATTCGGAAATTGCCTTGCGGACTGTGCCTGGGTGCGTGTGCGCGCAGGTGTGCTCCTCCCGTACCTGCTGGTCTGGAGCAGGGGAGAGACGTTCTCCGCGCAGCATTTTCTGATTTAGAACGAGGGTCTGGGGCAGACAGGTCAAGCCCGACTTTGGCATGTTGGGGCGCCACCCACGCGACGGAAGGTCAGCAGTGTGCTCAGGAGCACCTGTGTGACTCACATGGCAGCCCAAACAGGTGTCCTGGTACACGGACAGAAGAAGAAACCTGGGCACACAGAGGGAAGGGGGAAATAACAGAAGTCAGTTGCCACCCAAGGAAGTGTGTGCGTGTGTCTTTACCAAGGTGACAGCCAGGACGAGCCCTCATTCTCAGGTTCCAGCTGGAGGCCAGAGGGTGGCACACCCCTGACAAGAGGCAGCTGAGCTCTCCTGGCTCGGACACCAGGACCTTCCCGGGACCCTTGGGGACTCCAGGTTGCCCCAGGAGGCGCCTCTGCCTGAGTCGTCCCTCCTGGATGACCTCACCCCGTCCACTGGGGACTCAGCTCCTCCCTGTGTCCCTGTCACCTCACACGGGAAGAAACGTTTAAGTTCCTGAGCTGCTGGGCTGGGCTGCGGCAGGGGTCCCCTCTGCTTGTTGCCCCGGCAGCAGCCCAGGCCGCGCCCTCCTGGAACCCCCTCAGAATCCAGTCTGTCCAGCGCTTCCTCCGGAGCCTCCTACCCTCCCGGCCCATGGCCCCTCTCCCTATAAATCCTGCTTCTTGATGACGTTGCTGTGCACTTAGGTGTCCTTCCAGCGTCGTCCTGGGCCCCGGCCGTCTGCAGACCTCGTGACTGGCCACGTTATCTGTCCTGCTCCCAGGGAGGCCGACGGCCTCACCTATTTGTTCTCCTTATGTCCAAAATCCCACACCCCTCCGCCCCACTGTGCCTCAGCCCTCTCCCTGCCTCGTCCCCTGGAACCTCCACTCCCCTCCCGACCCAGTGACACCTCAGCGGGTCTCCCCCTGCCCCCCTCCTCTCTCCGTCCAGCTCTTCACTCACAGACTCCTTTTCAGAAGGACCTTCCCAGCCCCCCAACCCAGAAGTCACCCCAAGACCCCTGAGGGCCCTTCCTTACAGTCACATCTCCTGAGATGCATCTCTGTCTCCTGCTGCTCTGGACCACTCTGCTGACCATGAGCTGACCATGAGGGCAGGGTTCCTGTCCACTCAGCTCTGGGGAGAGTGCCCTGCACGCAGGTAGGCACCCAGTGGGTGCTCCCTACCTGAGCTCCTGCCCTGCGCCCTGTCACCATGTGCAGAGAACCTGATCTTGCTGAACCTCATCAGACTGCAGACCTGCCTGTGTCTGTGGCTAGCAGGGACAGGGCCAGAGACCCAGCAAGCACAGGTGGTGAACGAATGGCCGAAGGGACCCGGGAGGTTACTGCGGCTGCGGAACTCGCCACAGCACATCAGGCACCGAGACACCGGCTCCTTGTCCTCCTCGGGGAGGGAGCCTCTGACTTCAGTCTCCCACACGTGGTCAAGAGCCTGGCTGCCCTGCTGCACTTCCTGCCCTCAGGCACCCTTGACCCTTCCTTGGCGTCCCCACCCAGAGTGTCATCATCCAGAACGTCCCGTCCTGTCCCCCTCGGTGCCTCTGGGCTGTGGGTGGGAATGGAGAGCAGCCTGCTGAGTAGAGGAGACCTAACGCAGAGACCCGGAGGTCGGTGCCTCCTCTCCTGCGGGAGCTGGAGGACATGAAGGAAGGAGGAGGGAAGGAAAGACTGGATCTCGGGAAAGGAGGGGAGTGAGAGACAGCGGGCCGTGAGGGTCCAGAACGAGGACTGCAGAGCGGCTGGGTTTCCTCGCGGGAAGCCTCCCCCCCCAGCCCTAAAGCTTTATGAGAGTCCCTGTGTCAGGACCTCAGTGCCTGAAATTGCTCAGAACCTTTCCAAGTGCATCTGGGTGATCAGAGGGGGTGAAACCAGCTCCCCGTTTGCTTCTCCTGTAGTCCCCAGAACCAGCATCAGACCCCGGCCAAACCTCCAGAGGCCCGCACAGAGAGGGGCGTGGGCTAAGTCGCCTCATCGGGAGGCCCAGGCGGTGGCCGCCAGCCATGCCACTTCCTTCTTCTAAAGGCGGCTCAGGAAGTGCCTGGTTGACGAGCAAGAGGACAGGACGGTCCCCTAAGGAATCCCTGACACGTGTGTTCTCTTCCTCCCCAAAGGCACTTCTATGCCCGCCCGCCATCTGACCTGCCTGTCATGACGCATCCCAGGGGACAAGGTCTACGCCTGCCCCTGGGACACAGATGAGAAACTCAGGCTCGGAGCCCAGGCGGGATCTGCCAAGGCGCCTGGTGGGGCTGGACAGCTGGGACTGCAGCCTCAGGCAGCTGATGCTGCCCAGGGCTCTCCTCTGCGGCGCCTGCAGACTGGCCACCTCCATCTCACACCATCTAAAAGGAAGGGGCTGAGCTCACTGGGGACAGCTGTGCCCTGCCACCCCGCCAAGGGGGTCCTGCTGGTCCCGAGTTCGAAGCCCCGAGCCTCCTTGCAGCCTCCTGCCGAGGATTCCTTTTCCGTTTCTGTTTTAACAGGTTTCTCCATTAAAACGAAGGTTGGATACACGGCCGGGAGTGGATGTGGCCAGTCTTCCTCTCCCCCTGGCTCCGAGCCACACGCCCGCCCCTGGAGGACTCTAAACGCCTTTACTACTTCATAATCGCCCGCATTGTGCTCCCCGTGCACCTTGTTATTTAAACTCCAATAAAAGGTAAAATAAAAAAAGTTAATGGTCTAAAACTTGCTTTTTTAAACTACCTAAGAGGACATTTTACTCATAAATGTAAGCAAGGAAACAGGGTTCCATTTCTCCAGTTATGAGATAAATAAATATCCTCCCAGAGTCGCACAGCTGCAGCCTGGGGCAGCACCCCGCGGGCCTGAGGGTGATTGGGTGATTGACTTCAGCTGCCCGCAACGGCCCTCAGAGGCAGAGCCCGGCACAGCGGCCTTAGTCAGCGAGGGGGCTGAGCGCCTGCCGCGCACCTGGGGGGCAGAACACTGATAAGCGCACAGCTCCCCCCTCCAGGACCCACGACCAGGTCACAGGTGAACAGAGGAAAATACAGTGCCCCGAGCCCAGCTGAGGCAGGGCAGGTGTCCCGAGGGCTGAGAGATGCCCTGTCCAGCCCTGGCACTCGGGGAAGGCTAGTGGAGGGGCCTGGACTCAGCCCTGAGAAACCAAGGGGCCGCTGTGGCTGTGGAAGAGCTGAGGGTTCAGGCCACAGGGAAGGGCCTGAGCGCAGGGGATCAGCAGCAGGGAATAGCCCGTCTGGGGACTGAGCAGTGAGCGACAGAAACCGGAGAGTCTGCAGGGTAGGAGGGGGACAGAGGTGGGTGGGCCCCTGGGAAAGGGCCTCGGGTGACGGTCAGGGCTCCTGCTCTCCTCACCTGACAAACAGGGATGGCCGTGGGTGGATCTGATGGTGAAAGAAAGCTGCGAAGGTCCCCGGATCAGAAACCCAAAGGCACCGTCCCAACTGCCCCCACAGCGTGGGAACCCTTGCCAAGCTCTCCCCCGACCACGCCTCCCACCACCACTCAGAGCTGGCTTGTGCAGGGGCAGGTGAGGGCAGGTCCTCTTCCAACAGGAGCCCTGACCCTCCTCCATGCTCTGACCCTCCTCCACGCTCGCTTGGCAGCACCCAGGCCTTTATCGAGCCGTCCTCTCCCCCACGCTCGACGAGCACCTCGTGGGCACGTGTGCCCAGCTCTGAGACGAGGAAGTGCAGCTCACTTAGCACCTGGGAGGTCAGAAAATCTGCTCCAAGGAAATCTGCATTCAAATCTAACAAAAGTGTGCAGATTCCCTCCTGGAGCAAACCTGGGCAGGACCCGGAGGAGTGGGGCCCACTCCACCCCCCAAGGCTCGGGGTCTAAGGGAAGACGGATCCAGAGCACCCGCGGTGGCGAGAAGCACCCAGATGTCCCTGACTGCCAGACGTGAAAGTCACTGCACTGGCCCAGGCCTCACGTGCTGTGGAAAACACCTGTGTCCCCAGCCAACTCTCCTTGGCACCCACGAACACAGTGGCTGACTTGCAGGGTCAACGCGGCTGGGCCATGTGCCTGGCTGTTCTGTAAAGATGACCTTTGCATAGAGCTGACATTTAAGTGGATGGATTTTGAGTAGGTCGCCTTCTACCATGTGGATGGACCTCGGGCCTCACCAGAACTAAGACTGGCCTCCTGGGAGGGAGAAGGAGCACTGCCCGCACATCACCCTTGAACGTGGACTACAACCATGAGACTAAAAGACCCGACAAGAACAACGACGTAGAGGAGGAAAGGTTTGTTTTGCCTCATGGCTTCAGAGGTTCAGTCCATGATCGGCCAACTCCATAGCTCTACAGGAGGCAGGAACCATGCTGGGAGGGTGTGGGGGAGGAAATCCGCTCAGGACATGGCGACCAGGAAGCAGAGAGAGTTCCACTCACAGGGGATGTAATATAAACCCCAAGGCACAGCCCCAGTGACCCGCCTCCTCCAGCCCCACCTACTGCCCACAGTTACCCCCGGGTAATCCATATCGGTGGGTTAACCTACCACTGATTCGCTTAGACCTCTCCTAGTCCCGTCATCTCACCTCTGAAAATCCTTGCACTTGAGCTTTTGTGGAGCATCTGGTAGCCCAACCCCAGCTCTCTAGCACCACCTCCCTAGCCCGCCGGCCTGGCCTGGCCTGCAGATTTTGATTTGGGACTTGAGCCTGCCTTTCCACTGTCTGTAAATTACATGGGCCACTTCCTGAGAATCGATCTCCCCCTCCCTCTCCCCCACCTCTGTCCCTTCCTCCCCTCATACCTGGGGGGCATATCCCCTGACCTGTGCAATCAACCCTGCCCACGTTGGCCTGCACCCTGACCTGAGGCTGAGCCTCCACCCCTGGTCACCTTCCCTGGAGGACCCTGCAGCAGCGATGCCTGGGCTCCAGAATGACAGAGCTCCCTCATGTGGCTCGCAGCTCACAGACCCACAGAGTGGGCCCCACAGAGGAGCTGAGGCAGAACTGTTTGCACCCGGTGGTCCCCAGCACCCAGGCCTCCCTCCAGCCCCTCCGGGTGCCTGCTGAGCTCTGCTCCCCAGCCCCAGGGACGAAACTCACCCTTGGGGTTCTGTTTCCGGGTGCTCACGGCCCTCCCCTGCCCAAGCACCGTGCATCCTGTCCCCTGTGACCTGGGGTGTGTCCCCATGGAGGAGCACTCTGCTGTAACCAAGGACCAGGGCCTCATTTTAATCAATCAAGTGTGAGCAGGAAGCATCCGGGGCCATCGCACACCTCCACAGGCTGAGCTACCCCTTTTCCAAGGTTTAAAGAATGGACAGTCCCAAGTAATAGCCTCTCCTGCCACTTAATTCCCAAACAAAGAGGCGTGAGAACAGACCTGGGACCCCCGGCCCACTCCCCGGGTCACGCAGCACGAGGTGAGCCTGCTGTTCTGGGCCATGGGTGGGGCATTTCCACAGCAGGACACGGTCTAGCTTCTGACGCCCCTGCACGTCCCCCCACCCGCTCCAGATGGACCCCTCCCTAGGCCCTGTAGGTGACATCTGCACCCCCTGACTGTGTCCCAGCAAATAGACAAAGGATGGAAGGAGGAGGTCCCCAGGACGAGGCCCAGCACCTCAGGAAGCAGAGAGCGCCCAGGCCCAGGAGAGCGCAGGAGACCAGCGGGGGTCCTTGACAGTGGGGCTCATGGAGCTTGGAGGCAGAAAGGAAGCAGGGTTGGAGAGAAAGCAGGGAAATGCAGTGATAAAAGAAACAAACACAGTTATAAAAGACCCATGAAACAAACAACCCTTCTGACAGCAAGTAAAACGCCCCATAAAACACTGCTCTAAAAGTCCCATCTGAAACGTTGCTGAGTGGGCAGGAAGGCGCAAACCTCGGTGCAGGGGTCCTTTCCCATCACTGAAACAAAACACCTGAGGCAGGTGAACTTCATAAGAAAAGAGGTCCACTTAGCTCATGGTTTGGGAGGACACAAGTCCGCACAGCACGTCGCAGGCTCGGGAGGGCGAGGCCCCGGGACAGGGCGGGCGCACATTCAGGAGGAAGAGGTCACCTCTCACAACCGGGAGCCAGAGAGAGACAGGTCCCCACAGTCCCTCCTGAGGGCACTAAGAGTCTTCCCCTAGGCCCTGCTTCTTAAGGGTCCACCACCTGCCAGCCTGGCCACTGAAGACCCATCCCAAAGCACACGCCTTTGGGGACAAACACTGTCCCCACCTGAGCTCTCTGGGATTGGCCAACATGGGAGCCATGGTCTGGGTCTCAGATGTCCCCAGAGGCCCCATGTTCATGGCCTGGTCTCAGGGTGGCACGGCGGGGAGGGGCAGAATCTTTAGGGGAACTTGGGTCACCAGGGTCGTGCCCCCCAAAGGGAGCCTGGGACGATGGCCCCTTCCCCGTCCTCTGCTCCTGGCTGGTGGCGACTGGGCTTGCTCCACGGCACAGGCCCACCGAGGTGTGCTGCCTCCCTCAGACCCAAAAGCAAAGAGGACGTAGCCACGGACAGAGGCCTCCACCCCACAGCAGCATGAGCCCTCCGCCTCTGAGGCACCTGTCCACCCAGGTCTGTGCCGTAGTGACGGACCAGGACTGACTCCCCCAAAGGTGGGAGTCCAGAGGGGAGGGGAACCCTGTGGTCCTTGGCCCTGAAGGTAACCTGAGGTCGGCTGCACGGGCCCCGGGGCCCAGGGCGAGGCCCAGGGTGAGCTGGCCAGCCCAAGGGGGCTGTCTCCAAGAGAGACTCCGGGACCTGCTAGGACACTGGAAATCCAGAACTGCACAAAGACTCACAGAAAATCCCGTGAAGAACTACCTTGGCTCGAATTTGGAGCTCAGTGGATAGAAAATTTAAAAAAGAAAATTAAATCTTCCCATGATGATTTGAAATCCAAGCCAATTCTCCTGTGGCTTTGCAGCCTCAGCGCCTATCGACTGTGTTAAAAAGGAAAAAGGATCCCTCCAGAGAGGAATCGCTGTGGCGCTGTCCCATCCAACGCCCCGAACAGAGTGATACAATAAAAATCATCTTCCACAGAAGGCACCGTCCACACAGGCCTCAAGTGATCTTCACCTCCCACATCATGGGAAATCGAGCTTGGTCAAAAGTCACAAAATGGACTAAGGCGGGGGGGCTGTTCGCACAAGGGCCCCAGGAAGAGCAGGTGGAGGCCCCCACACAAGGCCTGCAGCCTCCGCCTTCCTTAAGCCACACAAAAAGCAAACACTTGGGGAGACGCTAAGAAATCCAGCTTCTAGACGTGCCCGGAGCAGCAGGATGGTGAACATAATGGCACTGTCTTGAAAAATAACCCACTAGACGGTCTAGAGACACCAACACAGACAATAACGAGAGTTAGAAACCTGGTGGACAGGCTCGAGAGACAGCTGTGGGGTGGGAAGTCGAGGCAGCACACACGCAGACAGAGGCTCTGACCTAGAGGAGGCCGAGGGGGAAGAGGGCAGGAGGGCTGGGGCCCAGAGGGTCAGCACTGAGAGTCGCAGGGCGTACTCCATGAGAGAGCAGGGGAGACTGTCCAGCGAGAGCAGAAAGGCCTCCTCGCTGCTCAGAAGATACAACAACCTAATAAAACAGAGAGAGAGAGAGAGAGAGAGAGAGGAAAGAAAAACTCCCTCCACACACCTCAGGGCATGACAGGAGAGCCAGGCAGACACTGTAGGTGGACCTGTCTCAGTAGCAGCCAAGGACAGAGGAGAGGGGTGACCACCCAGAGGAAGTGCAGAACCTCGCACTTGGAAAACTACCTTAATCACGGAAGGGAGGGAGAAATTCAAAGAATCTACTCCAGATGGAAGTAAAACCACGTTAAGAAAGCCGGGGGGGGGGGGGGGGGCACAGGACAAAAACCGGAACAGTGAGCAGAGAGAATGGCGAATACAGAAAGATCTGAGCAAAGTCACCTGCAAATAATCCAAACCACAAACCAGACCCAGCCTGGGGATTTAAAGATGAGATTTAAGAACAGAATAGGGAGAGAGGCCCACAAGAGGGGAACCCGGGAGCTGACCCTTCTAACACCTGTGTGGTTTTGAGGAGGCAAAATAGTTGTTGCCTTTTTTTTTTTTAACTTCATTGGACTTAAAAGTGAAAGCTTCTAAGGCAGCAACTCAAAGATAAATAAGTGCAAAATTCCAAACAGCCACGGGATAGCGCAAGGAGTGAGACCAACTCAGCTCATGATCAGAAACGCGAGCCGCAGAGGGGACGGAGCCGGATCCCCCACACCCCGAGTCCCACCGGTGGCAGAGGGGCTTTCCGGGGGCACCACGGGAGGAGGGGCGCCATGGGGAGGTGGGACGAGCAGGTCACGGGGGTCACGGGGAGTGGGCCTTTGAGAACACCTCATCCCCAGCCCCTGGCCCTCTCCCTGCTGAGAATCTGATTTTAGGTATTTTTGCACAGAAATGAAAGCTGACAAACTCCAGGGAGAGCAGAAAAAGTAAGAGAAATAGGAAACATGTAGGACAGTAAACATGGATCAAGATTGATTGCCAATTGCAATAAATACAAGTAGGCCAAACCCATTAATTAAAAGACAAAGACAACTAAACTGGATTTAAGATCACTTATATACATGGGAGTTACAAGAAATCTTATAAAACTTCTGGTTCTAGAAAGAATCAAAGAAAAGAATAGAAATATAGGGGCTGGGGTTGTGGCTCAGTGGTAAAGCATATGTGAGGCCCTGGGTTCAATTCTCAGCACCACATAAAAATAAAGGTACCTTTATTAAAAAAAAAGAATAGACATATATATAAACAAAATATATGAATATTAATCAAAGAAACTTGAATATATATGCTAGATTATATAATGTACTTTATAATATAAAATGTTATATATATATATATGTATATAATTACTAGTGTTTAAATCAAAATACAGAAATATAAAATAGTCACTTAAAATGATAAATGTTAAATATACCAAGATATATAGCAATTCCAAATAACAGCTTTAAAACACATAAAACTAACATTGGCAGAACTATATTTTGTCATAGAAGGAGATTTTATTGTACCTACCCAATTATTAAGAGATGAGAGATAAAATCTAATAGATACACTAAATATTTAGATATTACAATTAATAAGTTTTTCTATTATAAAAATAAAACAACTAGAGGATATACAATATTTTCAAGCATAAATGAAATACTTTAAAAATTAGTACATATCAGACTGTAAAGCAATATTAATGTATTTCAAAGGCTGATGATTACACAGACAAGTTTTCAGACAAAATGTTAAGTAAATTAGAAATTCATCTCAGAAAGATCATTAGAAAGATCACATATATTTGGAAAGTCTTTTAAAACACCTTCTAAATTAATCATGAATAAAAGAAAAAGTGCAATGGAAATTAGAAATTCTTTTTTTTATTGTTGGTCGTTCAAAACATTACATAGTTCTTAATATATCATATTTCACAGTTTGATTCAAGTGAGTTATGAATTCCCATTTTTACCCCGTATACCGATTGCTGTATCACATCAGTTACACTTCCATTGATTCACATATTGCCATTCTAGTGACTGATGTATTCTGCTGTCTATCCTATTCTCTACTATCCCCCTTCCCCTCCCCTCCCCTCCCCTTTTCTCTCTCTACCCCCTCAGGGTTTACATAATTACATATAAGAGGAAAGGAGGGGTAAGAGAAAAATGATACAAGTAGAAATTCTTAAAATACTGAAACTTTGAAACTTATATGATCCAACTAAATCAGGGTATGAAGGGAAATTTCATAGTCTTTATTGCTAGAAAATCAGAAGGGTTAAAAATTAATAAGCCTTCACCATCAGACGTTAGAAAAAGTACAGCAAAATACACCCAAAAGGGGAAGAAAATAAGTTTCAAAAGATGCTAAATTAATGAACAGAAAACACACCAACAGTAGACGACATTAGCAGACCTTTGAAAACACTGAGGGACGAAATTCTAGCAAGAACAGGGCGAGGAATCACATTAACAAGGGAGAGACAGCAACACGCGCGCCAGCTGTTGAAGGAGGTGTGAGGGAGCCTCACGGGTGGCGGAGGGAGAGCAGCCCCCGCAGAGGCAGAGGAGGGGGCAGAGGCGCCAGGCCCCGCTCTCATCCTCGCACCTTCTCCAGAAGGCTTCCTGGGGAGCAGCACTGACAGCACCACTCCACACTCGGTCCTCCTCTGCGCTTCCCAATAACACTTCCAAAGTAATGAGGAGGCACACGTGTGTGACTGTAACACTTCTCCTCGTGCCATTAGAACACTTGGTGTCCTGACATGCTGCTTATTATAATCACTGCCTCTCTCCATTAGAGTGCAGGCTCCCGAGCACCATGCCCATTGTCTCCCAGCCCCTGCTGGTACAGTTCCCAGACCTAGAACAGGATCTGCCACTTAGAAAGTGCTCAGTAAAGAATGTCAAGAAAGGGAAATGACAGATTAGGACATCTCGGGCTCCTCTCTCCCCCATCCTCACACAAAACATCCAACTAGCAACTGTATGGATCATAACATCCTCTTAAAAACTCCAGGGCTCAGAAACAAGCCTGAGACACCCACATGGTGGCGGGACTGAATGAAAATTGAATTAGAAGAAGAATGGTATGGCCGCCCTGCCCCAAATCAGCACATGCTAGATGGAGAGGACCCCTGGGCACACAGCTTCCATGGGAGGGGATGCTGCAGTCTGGCTGGGCACAAATCATGAGCCACTGAAGCAGGAACAAACTTTATTTCTGAATTCCACCAGCACACTCCACACACGCTCCCAGGAACTCCCCCGAACGCCCCGCGCTCCTCCAGGAACCAGCAACCGGAAATATCCCTCCTCCGGCACTTCCCCAACCAATGGGAACTCTCTGGGAATCCCCGGGAGAGCTCAAGCGGAACTCAACGGGAACTCCGCCAGAGAAATGAATTACAGTAGATGGGGTAGAGAGAGAAGATGGGAGGGGAGGGGAGGGGGGATAGTAGGGGATAGGAAAGGTAGCAGAATACAACAATTACTAATAGGGCATTATGTAAAATTGTGGATGTGTAACCGACGTGATTCTGCCATCTGCATTTGGGGTAAAATTGGGGGTTCATAACGCACTTCAATCTAATGTATGAAATATGATATGTCAAGAGCTTTGTAATGTTGTGAACAACCAATAAAAAAATAAATAAAAAATAAAAAAAAGTCATCATCTTCATGGCTCACTGGTGTCCCCTCTCAACCACTACTTCTGGCAAAAATGCCATGCGTCATCCCGACTCGGCTGTGGCCCTCAACAAGGGGAAGAGATCCAGAGACTGACACCCAGCTTCCCTGGAATTCCAAAGTGCTCCCCAGGAAGCCCACCCTGAACTCACTTCACAGGGAACTCGGTGGTAAAGGCTCTGCTGGACTGCCCAGGGTCAGGTAGAAACAAGAAAAAGAGGCAGAGGTCCTAAGCATCTTGGTGATACCCCTACGTTCCTGCCAGGAGTGACACCCATTATGAAATACCAACTGCGGCTGGGGTTGTGGCTCAGTGGTAGAGCGCTTGCTTCACATGTGTGAGACACGAGGTTCGATCCTCAACACACATAAAAATAAATAAACAAAGATATTTTAAAAAGAAATGCCAACTATCTTCACAACCCACCTACAAAGCTGAGCTGGCAACCTTCAGAAGCTTGGTGAGAAGTTAAACCTAGATCAAGTACCCAGAAAGCTAGTCTCCAGGCCTATCCTCAGAGCCCATCCCAACAGCCCCGACTAGACAGGGAGAATCCACCTACCTTCATTTTGAATAAGTTTAGGAGCTAGGTCTCTTGACCCAAAAGGTCAAAAGCTGCTCAAAACAACAGAACCTCTCCTATGGTTCCACCCTGTCAGGAGGCATTCTTGATCTTGTATTTCTAAGGAGCATAATTTTTAGTCCTACCTGCCCTAAGCAGTGACTCTAGCTGACCTCAAAGCACAATCTTCAGTCCTGCCTGAGCAGATCCCAAAGAGTGGGATTATCTGGTCAGGAGTCTCCCTGTGACCTGCTGCCCAGGAGTCACCATGGAGTCCAGTCTTCAGCTCACCTCATGGCAGACACAGCTAGTTGTCTAGCCTCACAGAGGAGCCCAATCTGCAGCCCCCTCCAACATCAGAGCCCAGGCAGAAGCCCAGTCAGCCAGAGAATCCACCAAAATCTCTCTGTCCAGATTGGTCACCCTCCCAGAATCATAGGTTGAACTAAATAGTGAGGGGTTTTCCCTGCCAAAGAACACCTAGGAAAGCCAGCAGAGGGGACTGTCTCCTCACATGCACAGACAATGACCACAGGGGGACAAGGATTATGAAGAATCAAGGAATAACATCTTGGAAAGAAATGTATTAAGTTCCAATAATGAGCCTAAGGAAATGGAGATCTATGAGATGACTGATAAAGAACTTAGAAAAATTCTCTTAAAGAAGTTCAGTGAGCTAAAAGAGCATTCAAATTGAAATCTGAAAGAAATTTGGAAAACAATACATGAACAAAGGAAGAATATTGGCAAGAAAATAGATACCAAAAAAGAAACAGGGAAATTCTAGAGGTGAAGAATACAATGACCAAACTGGAAATTTCCATGGAAGGCTTCTACAGCAGACTCAGTCAAGCAGAAGAAAGGATCCATGAGGTGCAAGACAGACGTCTGGGATTATCCAGGCAGAGAAACCAAAAGACAAAAGAATGAAGAAACAGAAGGTAATTATGGGGCATCATTAAGAGACAAAAGCTTTTTATAATAAAAGTTGCAGAAGAAAAAGGGGACCAAAGCTTATTCAAAGAAATAATGGTGGACAATTCCCTCATCTGGGGCTACGTGCCAACAACCACATGCAAGAAATTCAGAGTCTCCAATCAAACTCAACCTAAAGGGGACTTCATCAAGACACAGAATAATAAAACTATAAAAAACTAAGACAAAGGAAAAAGTTCTGGAGATCAGGAGAAAAGAAACACATCAAATGCAAAATCATGAAAATACATCTGAAAGCAAATTTCTCAGCAAAAAACCTGCAGTCCAGGAAAGAGTGGAATTATATATTCAAAGTGCCAAATGAAAAAATAAAGCAAACAACACCAACCAAGAATACTTTCCCAGCAAGTCTGACTTTCAGATATGAGGAAGAATTTACAGCTTTCCCGGATAGCCAAGATCTAAAGGAGTTCATCATCACTAGAACTGGCTTATAGGAATCACTAAAGGGAGTTATTTAAGCCAAAACAATTAACAATAAGAAACATATAAAAGCATAAAACTTAACTTTAAAACAGAGCCATATTCAGAAGACTCCAAGATTATAAGTGCGGTATGTAAAGCAGCGTTTCCCTAATGTGAGGGTTAAAAGACAAATCTATTAGTAGCAACTATATCTAGAATAAGTTGTCAAGAGATACACATTACAAAGTGGTATAAATTCAGATACCAAAAACAAATGTGTGGGAAGGAGCAAGAGTGTAATTTTGTACCAATTAAAGTTAAGTTATAATATCAGTTTCAAATGTGCTTTTAAAAGTTATAAGATGTTCTATGTAAGGCTGAAGACAAAGCAAAAATATTTAGCAGAAGAATGAAACAAAAATAGAAAATATCCAAAGCATACCAATAAGAAAATCATCAAACAAGACAAGACAATAAGAATAACAAAGTATCTACAAAACAACCAGAAAACAATTAATGAAATAGTGGTATTACGTATTTTCCTATTACTACAGTGTGGCTCTTAAATGGTCCCTAAAGCTCATGAAATAAAACCTTCATTCCCAGATTACTAGTGGGAGACGGTAGAGCCTTCAGGAGATGGGACCTAGGCAGAGATCCTTGGAAGCATGCCCTTGAAGACGACTGTGGGGTGCTGGCTCTCTCCTCTCTCTTTGCTTCTGGACATAAGGTGAGATGTGTGCTCACTACAAACTCCGGCCATGATGTACTTGTTCACCATAGGGCCAAAATAATGGAGTCGATGGATCCTGGTCTGGAGCCTCCAAAACTATAAGCCCAAATAAACTTTTATAATGATGTCTTTAAGGTGATTGCCTCAGGTATTTCATTATAGTGATGCAAATCTGACTAACACATCTCTCAATAATTTCTTTGAATTTAAATGAATTTAATTCTCCAAGATAAATAATGAATGAATGCTTTTTAAAAAAACACACAGGAAACCCAAAAATATGCTTATAACAAAACCATCTCATGTTTAAGGATACAAATACACTGAAATTAAAGGGATGAGCCAGGCATGGTGGTGCACACCGGTAATCCCAGCAGTCTGGGAGGCGGAGGGAGGAGGATGGCAGGTTCAAAGGTAGCCTCGGCAACTTAGAGAGGCTGTCAGCAACTTAATGATACCTTGTCCAAAACAAAAGGACTGGGGATGGGGCTCAGTGGCTAAACACCCGGGGGTCAATCCCTGGTATCAAAAGGTGGGGACAAAAAGTGCACTCCTTACAAAGGGAAGGGAAGTCAGCAGGGGTAGCCGTGCTTACACCAGACAAAACAGAATTCACACCCAAAGTTCTAAGAAGAGAGAGAAATTGTAGACATATATGCCCCCCAAATTGGAGCACCTAAATATATTACACAAATATTAAAGGACCTGAAGACAGGTAGGTTGGGATACAACAATAGGAAGAGACGTCAACACCCCACCTTCAACAATTCCCATGGATCATCCAGACAGGAAACGAACGAATAAGGAAACACTGGACTGAACAACACCTCAGTCCCAAGGCACCAGCAGACACACAAAGCACCTCCGTACAAAAACCCAACACCCTCTGTCAAGGGTACACAGTACATTCTCCAGGGTGGACCAGGTGGGGGGTCTAAAACATGCTTCAGCAAATATAAGAAGACAGATAAGATCAAGTATCTTCTTGAACAAAATGGTAAGAAACTAGAAGTCAAAAACAGGAGGGACTTCAGAAAATACACAAATACACAGAAAGTAAATGCACTCCCTCCCAAACAAAGGACCAATGAAGAAATTAAAAGGGAAATTTTTAAAAATGTCTTGAGACAGTGAAAATGGAAATATAACGTACCAAAATGGATAGGGTGCAACAAAATCAGTTCTAGGAAGAGAATTTATAGTAATAAGATGCCTTCACAAAAAGAAGAAAAAGAAGAGTTCACAAAACAACATTACTCTTCAAGGACCAGAAAAAGGAGAAGAAACTGAGCCCAATGTTAGCAGGATGAAAGAAGAAATATCAGAAGAGAAATAAATGAAACAAATCAGGGAAGAATGATGCAAAAGATCAACAAACCTTGGAGTTGAGTTGTTTTTTTTTTTTAATACATTAACAAAATGGACAAACCTTTAGAGAGACTAAGGAAAAAAGAGAATGCTCAAATCCGTAAATCAGAAATGAAAGGGGAGAACACAAAAACCCATTGGGCCATAAGAGATGATGAACAAGAATACATCGACTGAACAGATAGCCTAGAAGAAATGTTTAGATTCCAACCACAAACGATTTACTGAGGCTGAATCATGAAGTGGTGGTCGAACACCTCAACACACCAATAATAAGCCCAGAGTTTGAACCAGGAATCAAGTTCTTCCATCAGAGAAACACCCAGAACCTGATGGTTCCACAGATGGACTCTACCAAGCCCTGAGAGAAGAGCCGACACCATCCTTCTCATGTTCTTCCAAAACTCAAAGAGGACGGAAGACCTGCAACTCCTTTCATGAGGCAGCATCACTCTGACGAGGACAAGCCGGCTGGGGACGTGGTTCCGTGGTGAAGCTCGGCCTGGCCCGGCGAGGCCTTGAACCCCGGCTCCTGCACTGCCAGAAAGGGAAGAAAAAGAACGTAACAGGCCAGGCCCTCCGTGAGTGTACGCGCAAAAATACTCAAGAAATTATCAGAAAACTGAATCCGACCACAGGTTAAGGGAATCAGATGCAATGACCAAGTGGCCTTTCTCCCTGAGATGTGGGGACGCTCGACCCATGACACCAGCCGATGTGAGGTGTCCCACAAACAGCCAAGGATGAAAATCAGCATCGCCTCCTCAGACGCGGGGGAAGGTCTGACAAAGCCAAGGTCCTTCTGTGATGAAATCTCCCAAATCAGCTCTTCAAGGAAGCACCCCAACACAATAAGGGGTGCCCAGGAGAAGCCCACCACTCACACTACTCAGTGGTGGAGATTTGTTGAGTTTTTCCTCCAAAATCTGGAAGGAAACAAAGACGGCCACTCTCGCCACGGTAGTCACCGTAGAACTAAGGTTCTGGTGACCAACTGGGCAAGAGAGAAACTAAAGCCGTCCTCATAGGAAGGGAAGAAGAGAAATTGTCCCTATTTGCTGATGACATGCTCTTGCTGTAGAAACCCTGAAAATGCCACCAAAGAACTGGGCAAACCAATCACAGGATACAAAACCAACACACAGAAACCAGCAGCATTTCTACTAAAATGAACATGAACCACCCCCAAAAGAAAATGAGAACAATTCCATTTACAATAGAGACTAAAATAAACAATGTTGGCGAAGATGTGGGGGAAAGGCACACTCATATACTGCTGGAGGAACCGCAAATGGGTGCAGCCAATCTGGAAAGCAATATGGAGACTCCTGGGAAAATTTGGAATGAAGCCACCATTTGACCCAGCTTTCCCACTCCTCAGTCTATACCCAAAGGACTTAAAAACAGCCTACTACAGGGACACAGCCACATCCATGTTATAGCAGCACAATTCACAATAACTTAATTGCCCTTCAGTAGATGAATGGATAAAGAAACTTTGGTATATATACACAGTGGAACATTACTCAGCAATAAAAGAGAATAAAATCATGGCATTTGCAGGTAAATGGTTGGAGTTAGAGAAGATAATGCTAAGTGAAGTTAGCCAAAAACTAAAGGTAAATGGTTGGAGTTAGAGAAGATAATGCTAAGTGAAGTTACCCCAAAAACTAAAGGCCGAATATTTTTCTTTGATATGAGGAGGCTGACTCACAATGGGGAGGGGGGAGCATGGGAGGGATGGAGGGACTTTAGATAGGGCAAAGGGGAGGGAGGAGAAGAGAGGGCATGGGGGTAGGAAAAACAGTGGCATGAGTTAGACATCATTACCCTAGGTACGTGTATGAAGACACAAATAGTGTGAAAAT
This sequence comes from Spermophilus citellus, assembly GCF_964194105.1. Classification (NCBI taxonomy): domain Eukaryota; kingdom Metazoa; phylum Chordata; class Mammalia; order Rodentia; family Sciuridae; genus Spermophilus; species Spermophilus citellus. Next base: position 134,805,204 of record NC_138197.1, on the reverse strand, counting down.
ACTTTGTGTACAGAGACTTGAAAAAGTGTGCTCTATATGTGGAATGTGAAATGAGTTGCATTCTGCTATCATATATAACAAATTAGAATAAATAAATAATTTAATTTTTTAAAAAAAGGAGCACCTGAAAAGAAGTATAAGCTGAAGAATGATGGTTGTTTAAGTCTGGGATTGTTTGTTACACAGTAAAAGCTAACTGACACAGTGAAAATAAATAAATAAACACTTAAGAATAAAATCAGCCAAGGAGAGGAAACTATGACGCATTAAAGAAAACAGCTAGGGAAGAAAACTCAGTGGAAAATACCGTGGGCCCCTGGACTGGGAGAGTTGATACTGTTAATGTATCCGTGCTACACAAAGTGATCTAGTTCAATGGAACCCCATCAAAATTCCAATGCCTTCTTTTCATAGAAATTTTTTTAAAATCCCCAAATTCATATGGAATCACAAAAATATAGCTAGACAGTTGTGAGCAAAGAGGACAAAGCAGGAGGCTCCATACAGCCTGATTGCAAACTAGACCACCAAGCTGCAGTCCCTGGAAGGGTAGGGTGCCGACAACAACAGGCACTTCACCGTGGGGCAGAACAAAGGGCCCAGAAGCCAAGAGCACACACAGCAGGGAGGGGATCGTCTTCTCAATAAATGGTGCTCGGACTTCCACAGGCAGAAGAATGAGATGGGACCTTGTCTCCCATCATCTATAAAGACCAATGCAAAATGGATCAAAGACTGCAACATAAAACTAGGAGGAGGCCCAGGGAGAGACCACAGGACATTGGCCTGGGCAGGGATCTTTCTGGATTTGAGCCCAAAAGCACAGGCTACCATAGCAAAAATAGACAAAGAGGATCACATCAAACTAAGAAGCTCCTGCAGAACAAAGGAAGCAATTAATATTGCAAAGAGACAACTGTGGACTGGGACAGACTATCTGCAAGCCACACATTGATGAGGGGTTGACATCCCAGAAACATCAGGAACTCACACAACTCCAGGAGAGAAAATACTTCCCCAATAAAAAAATGGGCGAAAGGTCTGGGACGTGGCTCAGTGATAAAGCTCTTGCCTGGCATGTGCAAGGCCCCAGTTAGACTCCCAGCACTAGGAAGAAAAAATTCGGGCTGAAGGTTTGAATACGTTTCTCCAAAAGAAAATGACAAATGACCAGTAGATACACAGGGGAACATTCATCATCAATCATCAGGGAAATGCAATTTAAAACCTCAGTGAGATCACCTCACCTGTTAGCGTAGTTTTGTCAAAAAGAGGAAAGTTAGGTGTTGGTGAGGGTGTGGGGACAGGGCCAGCCTCGCACAGCCTCGCTTGGTGAGGATCTGAGGACACCCACAACGGAGGTGCTGTGTGGAGACTCCTCAAAGACCTAAAGACAGGATGGCCCCGCAATTCCACTGCTGGGTACTTGCCCAAATGATCTGAAACCCATTTTGTCTGGTTGGTTGGTTTGGGTTTCTTTGTTGTTGTTGTTGTAGTCGGAAACAAAGCCTTTATTCTATTATTTTTATGTGGTTCTGAGAATCAAAACCAGTTTCTTTCACATGCTATGCAAGTGCTCTACCACGGAGCCATCCCCCCAGCCCCTCAAACCCGTGTTTTGAAATGATGTCTGCAACCCCGTGTTCATTGTCACACTATTCACAATGACCCAGCTGTGGGATCAACCCAAGTGTCCATGCTTAGACATGGATAAAGAATAGGCACAGCAGAATAGCATTCACTCTACGAATAAAAGAATCCGGTCAGTCGTGACAGCGTGGATGGAATTGGGGACCTGGCACTACGCGGAAGAAGCCAGGCAGACGAACACTGCGTGACCTCGGTTATGGGTGGAAGCCAACAATGGAGCCCTCAGACGCAGAGCGGGATGGTGGCTACCGCAGCCCAGGGCAGCAGAGGGTGGAGAGAGCAGTGCAGGGGCACACATCTCCTCTAGGGGGGGATTTTTAAAACTCAATGGCACGTCGTGGTGAATAGTTAATGACAGTGTGTTACACATTTTAAAACTGCTGAGAGTCAATTTCAAATTTTCTCACCATAAAAAATGTGAATTATTTGTGGTGAGGGATGTGTTCACTGGACTGATGTCATTATCCCACACGGTTCTCATAAATCATGGCATCACCTTGGCCCCGCAAATACATGCAGTATCAATTGTCAATTTGCAATAAAATAAAATGCGGAATGAGTCACTCTGTCCTTCAATACAAAAAATACACAACTCATATAACCGTGGGCAACAGGTGTGCCCGGGCACCAGACAGAAAGGGCACGGATGGCCAGAGAGTACGAGAGATGCTCCTGAATTCTGCCCGTGGGATTGTGAACTAGCACGACCACCCTGAGGAGGACAGGGTGTGCATGCTGGTCCGTCTCCTCCATCTCCACCTGCTTTCCACTTCTGGCCCCACCTCTATGTCTCCAGGGTGCTTGGGAGAAGGTCACGGGCAGGCCTGGGAGAGGGGGGCATTTCTCCCCAGCCCCCTTTCCTGCCTGCCCCTGGGGGCTGCAGCCTCTGCACCCACCACTATGGTGCTGGGCGGAAGAGTGCATGACTCAGGGTTCGCAGGCAGTTTCACTCCACCCAGCCCACAGCACACGGGAAAGAGCCACGGAGCAGCCATTAGCTCCTGGTTCAAGTCGGGGCTGCCCAGCTGGAGGAGAGGGAGGGGAGGGTGGAAGGCAGCAGCCTCCACCAAACGTGCGCCCCCGGCCTCCTGCCCCAGCTGCCGCAGGGTGGGCTCCTCTACCCTGGCTCCTGAGACCACCCTCACCTCTTGTGTGTGTCTGTGGTATGTGTTCGCTATTTGATAAAAACCATTTTTTAATTTAAAAAAATCAATGTTTTCCCAGAACAAAAACTATTATTTAAACAGCCATCGGGCTAAAATTAAGAAATAAGCAAAATCATGATTTTGCAGAACTTCCAAGAAATTAAAAAAAAGCAAACAAAAACCAAATAGCCAGGGTCCAAACATTTTTAATGATTATATTAAGTAGAGTAACATTTATGAAAAATAATTAGCATTTCTGAACAACGTCTCATGGGTAAGTATGTATCTAGGTACCAAATAAAAATATTAAATTTTTCGAGGAGAGGAGAGCCCTATATTTCACGTCAGGAACCGGGAATATAATTAACCCAGCTCTGTACTTGAAGTCAGAAAGGAGCAGGGAGGGAGGGAGGGAGGGGCGGAGCAGGGGCTCTTGTCCTCTGTTGGTGGAGGCCTGAAGGCTAAGTGGGGGGACAGGCCTGGACACAGACCCTAGGAAGGCCCCAGGTAGAGGGAAGGGGCAGGGGGTCACCCCCAGGGCTGTTAGAGACAGCGGCTGGATCAGAATGGGGAGCCCGGGGCTTGGATCTTGCTGGGCTTCGCGGTCAGGACAGTGCGCCATAGTCAGGTGCCTGGGCCACACTCCCCCACAGGCAGGCTTTGTGCTGGACGGTGCTGTCCACCTGCAGGTACCAGAGAGGGTAACGGCCCAGCGGAGAAGCCCTGGCGCAGGGAGGCTGATGTGCTCCACACGGGCTTGGTGACCACACTGCCACCCCACGTTGGTCGCGCCAGGTCCTAAGCCCCTCGAGGTTGAGAGAGCTTCACAGAACCCAGCTCCCGCCACACTGTAGCCTTGGTCTCTCTCCTCCCTGCTCCCCACTAGGTGGTGACCCCAGGAGGACAGGCACCAGGTCCTCTGCGTCCGAAGTCCCCCGTGTCTGCACAGGGAGGAATGGAGATGAGCAAAGTCAGAGACCAGCCTCCGACCAGCGTGGCCTCCACCGCGTGCTCCTCTGGCCCTCCTCTCCCACTCAGCCAGCCTCCTCCTTTCCCTCCACCCTCAGCCCTGGGGTTGGCCTGTGCGGGCGACATGCCCCAGGGGCTCAGGGCTGGGCTCCCCACACACTCACCAGGGCGCAGACCCCAGGCTCCCCCCACGGTTTCTGCCCCGTCAGGGAGAAAGGACGACTGGGCTTAGTCTCCATCGGCTTCTCCTGCCCCCTAGAGGACCGCCTCCTGGTGACCTCTGGCTGGGGACCTTCCCCAAGAGGCTCCTGGTGTTGCCAACCTCCCCAGCCAACTGCCCCTGCTCCTGTTCAGTCCTCTCTTCCCTCTGTTCCCATCCTGGCGGCCAGAAGCGGCTGCCTTTGCCTGTTTCTGCTTAACTCTGAAATGCAGTTCATGTCAAAGTCTGTGTGACATAAACAGAGCTGTGCTGCTGCAATATGCTGCTGTGGGCTGTGGCGCCATTTAGCAACATCTGGAAACGGCTCCCGGGGCCTTCGGCACCCACACCTCACAGATGCAAGGTCCTCTCACTCCTCCTCTCCCTCGGCCCCCTCCTGGGCCAGGGCTGGGGTGGGACCACCAGGGGCAAATACGACCGGCTGCCCTCATGATGTTTAGGAGCCTCACCAGCCCCCAGCACCTCCCACCAAGAGTCTGTCTTCCACAGCCCCCAGCAGGGCACCTGTGCACTGGGGAGCCCCCTCCCCACTTTAGAGTACATCTAAATCTCCCTCCCTGACCTTCCCTGTGGGACGTTCCTGGACACTCCAGCCCTGTCCAGCACCATCCAGTAGAAATGCTGCCCTCTGCTCTCTCCAGCCCAATGACCACTGGCCCAACTGAGCACCTGACACGTGGCCAAGGCACCTGAGGATCTAAAGGTTCTTTTCACTCCATTTCAGGCCATTTACATGAATATGCGTCGCAGGGCTGGCGGCTTCTGTATCGGGCATCCAGCCCTCCAGTGCTTCTTGGAGGAAACTGAGGCCTGAACTTGGTGAATTGAGAGAGCCATCCCCCGACTCCTTACAGAAACACCATGCGTCCTAACAACAGAGAGACTCCACAAAACAAAGCCCAGCTGGAGGCCAGAAGAAAGCCCTTCCCCAAAGTCAGCCTGTCAAGGCCTGGGCTATGGGACAGGGGAGAGGGCCTCACAGGTGCACATGGACTGTCAGAGCCAGGCAGGAGGGACGGCTGGGCCGGGGCCACGCCCACTGCTCCTGTTCTGCAACAGGGCATGGAAGCTTTCATGCACCGCATCTACAGGGAGATTCCTTTTCTTAAATATTTTTTTAGTTGTAGACGGACACAGTACCTTTATTTTATTTCTGTGTGGTGCTGAGGATCGAACCCAGGGCCTCACATGTGAGGGGAGCGCTCTACCACTGAGCCCCAGACCCAGCCCTACTAGGAGATTTTTTAATTATTGTCTTTTGACTGGATTTTCCAACTCTCTGTCATCTTAATTGCTTGGTTTTTAATGAAGTCCTTGGCTCTTGGTGACGTCTCCTTCTCCCTTAGTGAATTCAGTCTCTCTGTCCCTGGCCCCCTCTGTCACTTCCCTTGTGCCAAAGCCTGGGCAGGACATTCTGTTTCTGGTTCACCTGTGGTGGGGTCTCCAATACAGGGCACCGGCTACTGCTGGCCGTGGTGGACTGTCTTTGCTGGGGACAGGTGGGTACCAGTGTCCCCCCAGGGTAGATGGGAGCCATGGTCCCACAGATCCCCCAGAGAGGAAGCTGTCTGATGGGACAGTCTTTTGGACGTGCTCCAGAGCTCCCTGTGCTGGGCCCCTTTAGACCTTAGGTCTTGATTCCAGGGCCATCGGAGCTCTCTGTGGACTTGGACTCCAAACTGTCCCCAGCATGCAGCTCTCCATGCTGGGAGAAGCCCCTGGGCCTAGGGACTTGTGTCTACCTGCTCCTCAAGGGCAAATGGCCATGTCTTCATTTCCTGTCAGAATCAGGCAGCTCCTTCCTGCTCCAAGCCTTGCCCTGTCTGCACACCTTTCAGATGCTAGGTCCCAGCTGGGCGGGTGGTGCTTGCCCGGAATCCCAGCAACGCAGGAGGCTGAGGCAGAAGGACGGCAAGTTCAAGGCCAGCTTCAGCAACTTAGCAAGGCCCTGTCTCAAAATAAAAAAATTAAAAGAGCTGGGGATGCAGCTTATTGGTAAAGCCCCCGGGGTTCAATCCCAGTACACACACACACACATACCCCCCACACACACACCCCCCACACACACGGTCCCCCAGTTTCCACTTGAGACCAACCTCTGCGGGCCCTGGAATCACAGCTCCAGGCTGTGTCGGCCCCCACATCCCTGAGACACGCAGCCTTCCCTTCTGACCTGAGTTCTCTCATCACCCAGCACCTGCAGATCCAGTACTGCTTGGACCTCTGTGTACTTGGCTCTTCTGCTTTATTCTGTGTCTGTTTCTGTTTGGGTACTGGGAATTAAACCCAGGGACACTCAATCACTGAGCCACAGCCCCAGCCCTTTTTAATTTTTATTTTGAAACAGTGTCTCTCACTAAGTTGCTTAGGGCCTCACTAAATTGCCGAGATTGGCTTTGAACTTGGGATCCTCCTGCCTCGGCCTCCCCAGTCTCCAGGATCATGGGTGTGTGCCATCATGCCCAGACTAAGTACTTGTTTTTTAAAGTGAATGCTTTATTTATTGAATAGATAGATGTTGTCTTAACACCTTCATATGCGTGTGGGCACTTCACTCTTCCTGGCTATCTGCTGCTGTTTAAAAACCTCCTGTGCCATGAGCTCACACCTGCAATCCCAGGGTGAGAACACGCTCACCTGCCAAACCTAAGGAAGGCACCCAGGGACAGGAGGCGGGACAGAAGCCAGGCTTTGTGGTGACGCTCTTGCAAGATGGGCGTGATGTAGGGAATGTGTTGGGCTCTTGCAGTCCCTCCTCCCTGGTTCTCCTGTGGCGGGAAGGCCTTTGGGTTGCTATCTGTCCTGTCCTCGGTTGGTCTCTTTGGTCAGGCCAGCCCCTCCCCTCCCCTGCTGTTAGTCAAGGGCTGTGAATTTTACCCCCTGTTGTCCAAACCGCTCATCACGTTCCCCTCCGCTCTCCCCAGCTGCCCGTCCTACGTCCCAAGACATCCTACATATAGGGCCATGTACTGTGTTCTGAAAATGGACCACGGGACCTTCTATTTCTCACACCAGCCACTCAGGGGGCCGAGGCAGGAGAATCACAGTTCAAGGCCAGCTTGGGCAACGCGGCAGGACTCTCAGCATTTAGCAAGACCCTGTCTCAAAATAATGCCAATAATTTAGATACCACCCCCACAAAACTGAGGGGCTTAAGCCATCAACAAGCTTTGTGGGTTTTTTTAATAAGTCCACAGTTGGGACAGGACCAGCAGGGACGGCTCATGTGTGGTCCACGTGGTCAGCGAGGGCAGCTTGATGGGGCTGGAGGGTCGACTTCCAGGAGGGCTCACTCTCGTGGCTGGCGAGTCTGTGCTGGTGGCTCCTGGAACTGAGCAGGCTGCCGCCTGGCCTCTGCCCCTTCCCCCCCGGGAATAGTGCAGGCTCAGCAGATAGCGGCACGGAGTCTGACCCAGTGCCTCAGGACGCGGGAAGGGCAAGTCGCCAGGCTCTTAGGCCTGTGCCTGAAAACTGGCCCAGCATCATTGCCGCTGCTCTGTAAAGACAGGTCTCACGGAGGCTGTGTGGATGTGAGGGCAGGCATGGCCCTAAAGGGCAGAGGTTTTGAACACTTCTCATTTTTAAAACACCCTCTTCTCTCTGTACTGGGGTGTCCCCGTACCCTGCCCTGGCCCACACTCCAAACCACCTCTCTCCTTCCTAAAACAGGGTTCCCGGGGTGGCCAGGCAGGAACCCACCATTTCAACCCACCTCCAAACTTAAAGCGTCTCCCCGATGATGAGTTCTCATCCCACTGACTTCAAGGCCAGCGTCTTCCTGAGTATGGCTGCCTGCCCTGGCTTCCACCCTCCCCTCTTTGGGAGGGTGGATTTGAGCTATTTTAAAACACGTTTTCATCTTCTTTCCAAAACCATATCTGAGAAAATATACTTCTGATAAATATGTATTAAACATGATGCCTTTAAAGATGATCAAACCTGTTTTTCAGCCTTATATGTGTCTTTTTAAATCGATTTTGAATTTCTAAAGGCCTTCGTAGTCATTAATTACAATTAACTCCAGCGGGCGTCATGCCCCGTGCATTCCTGATCCACTACAGGAGGTGCGTCAGGCCACCTGACAGATGCCCGGCCGCGCTGGGTGACTTGGTGCTGGTAGCGGACAGTTAGGTAATCCCTGGAGCCCCCGGCCACCTCCAGGAGTGGCTGCTGGGCTTGCCTAGCTCCCCTGGAATTCGCCCTTAACAAGCCACAGTCCCCATGGAGAGTCACCATGCTGAGGAGCAGCAGGGCCACCTGTGGCCGCCAGCAGCAAGCTCAGGCCCTGACAGCGGGCGGAAGAGCCAGGATAATGGAATGAACGTCACACGACCTGAGAATCCTCCGATTAATCGATCAGCAAATTAATCCTCACACTCCTGGCAAATTGGCCCAGATGAGGCTGTGTGGTCACCCTGTTTGGGGAGGTCACCTGTTTGTGTGGTCACCCTGTTTGGGGAGATGGCTCCTTGTTTTCCAGCACATGGGTCTCTCTCGAGGCCTGGTAGCTCAGTGGTGGTGCCACCTGGCCCTGAAGGCAGCAGCCCAGGACCCAGCACAGCCCATGGATCGCACGTGGTGGGACTGGCCTGGTCCTTCGCTCCTGCACCTTCAGAAGTCACCGGCTCCCGGAGAGGCCTGTTGTCAGAGCTGATGTCGCCGCAGGCTCATCCCCGTCTGGGCGTTAGAAGACAGGGAGGCGTGCGCCCTGCTCTTTCATCCTCCCTGACCTGCTACTGCACAGCCTGCCAGTCCGCAGTGGAGATGGTAGGTGGAAGCCTCACATATCCAAAGATATGCCTTGGGGAGGGGGCGGGGGCCACAGGCCTCTCCTCCAAGGACGGTGGCTTACATTCCCAGAGTTGCCCTTTGTTTTGTTCTAAACTATCTGCTCATTTCCCTCCTGCTGCCTTCCTGTGTTCTATGGGCTGGATTCCTTTGACGGGTTGAAACACTAGAGCTTGTTATTTTATAACTTACAAGTGCTCTGTCGCCTGGAGAAGGACCCCAGAGAGCAAGCTCCCATTGGGTTGTCCCACCCTCTGAAGTGACAGCCTTTGCAGACCCGCTCTCCAGCACCCCCGGGGCCAGGAACCTCCGTTCAGCCGGTCTCTCCTCCGACCCTGCATCCGCACACTCGCTCAGCTCCACTCACAGCTCCCATCTACCTCTGAGGCTTCCCCGGCTTCCCACTCAACTGTGTGCTTATAGTCTTCTGCAACACTCGATCGTCACGTCGGCACGTCTGAAGCAGGAGCATCCTGTGTCAGTTCACTCTGCTCCGTTGCCTATCAGTCGGAAGCACACTCCCAGCTAATGGGGTAACAGAATTACCAGCGCCCAGGTCCACGAGAGCACCGTCCTCGCGCTCTCAAGCCCCTCTGCTGCGCCTGCAGGGTCTGATCCTCATCACCAGGCTGTGGCTCAGACATTCTAATCCCCACGTTGGAAAGAACAAATTGAGATTCACAGAACAGGATCAAAACCCAGGATTGATACTGTTTCTACTTTTCAAAAAGGAAAGGCTGGAATTGGACCCAATCTATCCATAACAATGCAGAAGCTTCTGGAATCTGGGGCTCCCAGGAAGATCAGCAACGGGGAGATGCGCGCCACTCACCCAGTTCACAAAATCCAGTCTGGAGTTAGGGAAGGAGGTAGACACCAAGCAGGACGGGGCAACTCCACCACCTCTCTTTAGCTCACGCTGTTAAATAGTCTGGGGGAAATCTGCGCATTATGGTACCCGTGTGAAGTCCTGTTAAGAACAACCTGAGGCCATCATACACCGACCAAATTACAGAACTGACGTTGTTCAGAGGTGGTGCCTGCCATGCTGCACCCAGGTAAAAAGAGTTGAGGCAAAGCGTGGTGGCCACCCCCGTGATCCCAGCAGCTCAGGAGGCTGAGGCAGGAGGCTCATGAGTTCAAAGCCAGCCTCAGAAACTTAACAAGGCCCTAAGCAACTAGCGAGACCCTGTCTCTAAATAAAATACCAAAAGGGGGGGGGGGGTTGGGCTTGGATGTGGCTCAGTGGTTAAGTGCCCCTGGGTTTGATTCCCAGCACCACAGAGAGTTGAGGGGTGGAGGATCGGGGAGAGCAGGCTCATGGGGGTGGACCTGGGCGGCACTACTGTTCTCACCAGAACTCCAGCCATGCCAGGCACACCCCAGGTCCATGCAGCACTCTGAGATTCACCAACCTGCCAGGGTGTGACTCAACCCCAAGTGAGCCCCAAGGGTGGGGTAGAAGCTGCAGCAGCACACGCCATAGGCCACAGCAACGGCCCCCGCACCCAGCAAGGGACACCTCAGGCCACTTCACTGCAGGAATTTAAGACGTCATGAAGGCACCAGCAGAATGGAAAAGACTCAGGGAGCCCAGTGCGGACGGCTCGTGTACAACAGGACTATGATCTGCTCATTCACCAAGCTAACTAGGATGCAGGGGAGACCATCAGCAGGACCAGACAGGCAGGCAGCCTGACTCACTCTGATGGTGCTGTGAAGGGCCAGACTCTGTGTCATCACTGGGAGGAGGGCCTGGTGAGGATCAGTGACTCAGAGGGGGTCTGCCTGGGGTCTCCCGGGAGCCAAGGGGACTAGAGACGGTATTTCCATCAGGAGCCACATGCTCAGGCCAGAGAGCCAGGAAGCTGCCCTGTGAGGCTCCGTGGTGGGTCCCTCCGCACACCTCCCTGGTCCTGAAGATGGAGGCAGACAAATGAGTAGGAACAGTGGCTTCCTCCCCCGGAAAGTGCCTGAGCGTTTCCATGACCCCTTCACCCCGACTTAGCACCCTGGACCTGTGTGGCCAGTGGGTCTGTGGTCCACCACACCAGTGCCCAGAAGCAGCACCTGCACCCACCCTGAGCAGGCAGGGGCTGCCAGCAGCACGGGGAGCCCCGGGCAGGCAGGGCCACCTGGTCCCCCCATCTGCCCCCTGGTTCACCCCGTCTGGCCCCCCTGGTCCCCCCCCGTCTGCCCCCTGGTTTGCCCCGTCTTCCCCCCCAGTCCCCCCTGTCTGCCCCCCTTGGTCCCCCCCCCGTCTGCCCCCTGGTTTGCCCCGTCTTCCCCCCCCCGTCCCCCCTGTCTGCCCCCCTTGGTCCCCCCGTCTGCCCCCCTGGTCCCCCCATCTGCCCCCCCGGTCCCCCCTGTCTGCCCCCCCTGGTCCCCCCCCGTCTGCCCCCTGGTTCCCCCCGTCTTCCCCCCCAGTCCCCCCTGTCTGCCCCCCTTGGTCCCCCCGTCTGCCCCCCTGGTCCCCCCATCTGCCCCCTGGTTCACCCCGTCTGCCCCCCTGGTCCCCCCGTCTGCCCCCCTGGTCCCCCCGTCTGCCCCCCTGGTTCACCCCGTCTGCCCCCCCGGTCCCCCCTGTCTGCCCCCCCTGGTCCCCCCCCCGTCTGCCCCCTGGTTTGCCCCGTCTTCCCCCCCCCGTCCCCCCTGTCTGCCCCCCTTGGTCCCCCCGTCTGCCCCCCTGGTCCCCCCATCTGCCCCCTGGTTCACCCCGTCTGCCCCCCCTGGTCCCCCCCCGTCTGCCCCCTGGTTCGCCCCGTCTTCCCCCCCAGTCCCCCCTGTCTGCCCCCCTTGGTCCCCCCGTCTGCCCCCCTGGTCCCCCCATCTGCCCCCTGGTTCACCCCGTCTGCCCCCCTGGTCCCCCCGTCTGCCCCCCTGGTCCCCCCGTCTGCCCCCCTGGTCCCCCCATCTGCCCCCTGGTTCACCCCGTCTGCCCCCCTGGTCCCCCCCCGTCTGCCCCCTGGTTCGCCCCGTCTTCCCCCCCCCGGTCCCCCCTGTCTGCCCCCCTTGGTCCCCCCGTCTGCCCCCCTGGTCCCCCCATCTGCCCCCTGGTTCACCCCGTCTGCCCCCCTGGTCCCCCCCCGTCTGCCCCCTGGTTCGCCCCGTCTTCCCCCCCCCGTCCCCCCTGTCTGCCCCCCTTGGTCCCCCCGTCTGCCCCCCTGGTCCCCCCATCTGCCCCCTGGTTCACCCCGTCTGCCCCCCCTGGTCCCCCCCCGTCTGCCCCCTGGTTCGCCCCGTCTTCCCCCCAAGTCCCCCCTGTCTGCCCCCCTTGGTCCCCCCGTCTGCCCCCCTGGTCCCCCCATCTGCCCCCTGGTTCACCCCGTCTGCCCCCCTGGTCCCCCCGTCTGCCCCCCTGGTCCCCCCGTCTGCCCCCCTGGTTCACCCCGTCTGCCCCCCCGGTCCCCCCTGTCTGCCCCCCCTGGTCCCCCCCCCGTCTGCCCCCTGGTTCGCCCCGTCTTCCCCCCCGGTCCCCCCTGTCTGCCCCCCTTGGTCCCCCCGTCTGCCCCCCTGGTCCCCCCGTCTGCCCCCTGGTTCACCCCGTCTTCCCCTCCTGGTCCCCCTGTCTGTCCCCTTGGTCCCCCCGTCTGCCCCCCTGGTCCCCCCATCTGCCCCCCTGGTCCCCCCGTCTGCCCCCCTGGTCCCTCCCATCTGCCCCCCTGGTCCCCCCATCTGCCCCCTGGTTCGCCCCGTCTTCCCCCCCTGGTCCCCCTGTCTGTCCCCTTGGTCCCCCCGTCTGCCCCCCTGGTCCCCCCTTCTGCCCCCTGGTTCACCCCGTCTTCCCCCCCTGGTCCCCCGTCTGCCCCCTGGTTCACCCCGTCTTCCCCCCCCTGGTCCCCCCCTGTCTGTCCCCTTGGTCCCCCCGTCTGCCCCCCTGGTCCCCCCGTCTGCCCCCTGGTTCATCCCATCTTCCCCCCCTGGTCCTCCCCATCTGCCCCCTGGTCCCCCCGTCTGCCCCCGAGGTTCCCCCCGTCTGCCCACGCGGCTCTGCCGGCTCCATGTCCTGACATGAGGGAGACGGGGCCAGGCGGGGTCCTGGGTCAGCCTCCCAGCTGCACGCTGGGCCTCCCGGGTTCTGGGTCTTCCCTGGGCTCCCTGGGGAGGGCAGTGAGGTGGCCGGAGGTGCCCTGTGAGCCAGGCGGGTGGCAGCAGGCGTCTTCACAAGTGGCTGTTGAGACTTGTTGGCAAAAGATAGCTGAAGAGCTTCTGGGGCAGGCTCGGCAGGGGGCGTCCTCTGTGGTGGGCAGGAGGTCCTGCATCCTCACGGCCCCTCTGGGGGGGAGGAAGTGGGCCAGGAAAGCAGAACAGGCACAGCAGTAGCGCTGCAGGGCCGAGCAAGGGCTCAGCGAGGTGGCCCACAGAGCCGGCTGCAGGGAGACTGCCTGCTCAGCAGAGCAGACGGCCCCACGAGGAGGAGGAGAGTCCAGAGGCCTGAAAAGACCCTCGCCCTCCAGGGTCGACCCTGACCGCCAGGACCCTGACTGCCAGAGTCCAGGAGAAACACAACATCAACCCCTCTGGGCCTCAGCCTCCCTTCTGCAGAGCTGCCCAGGGTGCTCTGGTGACAAGGGAGGTGAGCCCTGCGCCCTCAGAACAGGCCCAGCGAGGTCCCGGCCCCCAGGCGCCTCCACCTGCAGACAGGTGCGGGGTGAAACCCACAGGTAGGAGGAGCCCCATCCTCGCGGGACTTTATAGTCATCACACAGACGCCAGGCGGGTGGGGACTCTGGAGAGGATGCAGGCTTGGCCAAGGCAGGGAGGCTCAGGAAGGAGTCCCTGAGCACTGAGGCTGTAAGAGGGGAGGCCCTGATCCAAGGAGGGAGGTCATTCTGGCAGAGCCAAAGGCGTGAACCAAGGCCCTGTGGTAGGAGGGCCTAAACCCTGTGGTAGGACGGCCACTGCTGCTTGAGACCGGACAGCACAGGGGTGTGAGGCCAGAGGCAGGCCCTGGCCATACCCACCGGGTCTCAGAGCCAGGAGAGTGAGTGGACAGAGAGAGATTCTGCAAAGATGACGGCTGAGGAATGTTCAGAGCTGATGAAAGACATGGAGCCCCAGAAACAAGAACGCGGTGAGAGGAGGGAGAGAAATCGCAGAATACCTCATCTCTGAAGAGAGCAGAGGACGGGCGGGGACAGAGAACCCAGGTCAAGTCGGGACCGCGGGGTGGACTGGCCCAGATCGTCCGCCTCTTCAGATCCCTCAGCTCTCTGGTAAAGTTGGAGGTCGGCACTGCGGTGGGCAGGGTGAGACCCACCATAAGCCGTAGAGACTGAGGGTGAAGACAGAAAGAAACTCTGTGCGCTTCCCACACCGCGCGGGTTTTCTGCACCGTAACAGGACACCGGGAAGGATCTCCAGAGGAGGATGGAGCCATTTGGCTCTTGGTTTCCGAGGTTCGGCCCCTGGTCCTTTGGCTCTGCTGACTCTGGGCCGTTGGGCAGCAGGAGGGCCGGGGGCTCCAGATGAGCCGCGGCCTCGCAGGTGAGCTCACACGCACCCCGAAAAACCTGGGGGGAAGGAGAAGCAAACCACCACTGTGGGGGGCAGGTCCCTCGGGGCAGGTCCCCTCAGAGTGAAGCAGAGGTGTGGCCCTCCTGAGAAGCCCTGTCCCCTAAGACCTGGGCAACTCCTGGAGGGCAGCGGGCAGGACACTGGGGCTCCCCCATCTCTCTGGCAGCCAGCTGGGTGACCCAAGCAGAGGCCCAGAGTGGTGCCTACCAAGCTTCTCTGGGGCCAGGGTGAGGCCACCCACTTGGAGGTCCCTGCTGTCCCAAAGCCCAGCTCTGGAGTCCACTCTGCAGTACCATGGAGGGGAGGACAGCTGGCCCTGTCCCTGGCTTGCCACCCTTGGCCAAGAGAGAAGGGAATGGCCAGGTGAGGGGGCCCAGGTGATCTCACTGGAAGCTGGCCTTTGCTAGCTGGGGACAGGGACATCCAATGGTTAGCGCCTCGCAGGGTGAGCTCACATGCATCCCCTGAACTTCCTCCTCCCCACACTCCCCCACTTGCGTGGAGAGCAGGGACCTGAGGACAGCGGGCAGACTGGTCAGGCTGGCCAGGCCCAGGGCAGGAGGGACGTCCTCGCCAAGGTGGGGCAGACCATGGCCACTCTCAGGCCCTGCCGTCCTGAGGCCACAGAGCTCTGGCTGCGACCACCAGCCTTCTCAAAGTGCAGCCAGGAAAGGGACAAAGGGACAGGTATCATGAGGCGACACAATGGCTGTCCCCAACTCTCCATGCCCCCAGGGACAGAGCTCTTTGCACCGCAGAGGGAGGTGGCCCAGAGGGAGGTGGCCCCTAACCCAGGACGGTTACCCAGTCTCGCAGACCCGAGGACAGGGCGGGCCTTTCCAGATGTTAGAGAGCAAAGGACTACGGCACCCGGAGCCCCCTGCAGAGGGCACCCACCAAAGAGCTGGGGAGAGAAGGAGGCCAGGGACACAGCGCACGGGAATGGAGCAGGAGAGGGACAAATAGCCCACTGAGTGGACGAAGGCACAGTACCCCAGTGTGTGATGAATGCACAGTACCTCAGTGTGTGGTTGAGGCACAGTACCCAGTGAGTGATGAAGGCGCAGTACCCCAGTGAGCAAATTAAGGCACAGTAGCCCAGTGAGTGATGAAGGCACAGTAGCCCAGTGAGTGATGAAGGCACAGTACCCAGTGAGTGATGAAGGCGCAGTAGCCCAGTGAGTGATGAAGGCACAGTAGCCCAGTGAGTGATGAAGGCGCAGTACCCCAGTGAGTGATGAAGGCACAGTACCCCATTGTGTGATGAATGCACAGTACCTCAGTGTGTGGTTGAGGGCACAGTACCCCAGTGTGTGAATGAGGACATAGTGCCCCAGTGTGTGGATGAGACACAGTTCCCCACTGAGCGAATGAAGGCACAGTACCCAGTGAACATGTGCACGACCAAGCTCCGAGTGCATGTTGAGCAGCGCCAGGACTCAGCCGCCTGAGGATCCCAGCTACACCAGTACCTCCCCCGCCGTGGCAAGGGAACCCCGGGTCCAGACCCAGGGGGGCAGACGCTGTCCTCTGCATTCTCTTGCAGGGAGCCCCCTCTTCCTCCATAAAACTGGGAAGAGAGACTTTCAACAAGGGTCCCAGGCTTTCAGTGTCTCCTTTGTCTCGTTCCTCATTCTCAGGGGACTTAGGAGCTAGTACCTCTCGTGGCTGAAAAATGACGGGAGGCTCAGCTCCTGCCCCAGTTTCACATCAGGTCATTCTCTCCTGTTCGATTGAGTTAAGCTCTACAATGTTCACCTTTAAAGCCTGGTTAGACCGGTCACGCAGGGTAAGATGGCGCCCCCTCCCATCCCCAGGGCTCTCTGGCAGTGCGCCTCGTTCCTCCCCATCATGACGCCATGCTGGGTGGCTTCCAGGAGGGTCGGGGGCCTGCAGCCTCCCTTGGCCTTGGGACCCTCACCTCCGTCCTCCCCGTGGGCAGCCTGTCAGAACCCAGAATCCCTCTGTGAAGCCGAGGCCACGTGGCAAGGCCTCGCGGAGGTTGGCGTCTGCCTGGGTCCAGCCTTCGAGTCAGTCACCCACACCTGGCCCCGGGCATCTGGGTAGAGGACGTCCCCTCCCAAAGATGCCAGCACAGGCAGTCACCCCAGCCCCCACCAGGGAAGTCTCCCTGCTGCAGCCCCCAACATCATGAGCAGAGTCGCCTGGACCGTCCACCTCCAGACTCACAAGGTCATGGCCACCCAGCTCTGGGCCAAGTCCACACGCTTGGGGCTGTTGCACAGCGTCAGACGGATGTCGGCAGCTGGTGGCTCCTTCTGAGTAGTGGGACCCGGTGCCACTTGCCGCCTCTGCTTTGTACACGGCTGCGTTTTCCTCGTCTTTGGCGGGTGTGGTCTTTACCGTTGGTAGGTGCGCTCTCTGGGACAGCGGGCTGTCGTCAGAGCGGATCCACCCGAGGGCCTCTCTCCAACTCCGTGTTTGGCTGCCCGGTGTGACTTCAGTGCCAGGTGCAGCACGAGGCCCTCTGTCCTGGGCCACAGAGAGTGACCTGCAGAGTCGGACCCCTGGTGCCAGTCAGCTGCCCTGAGGACAGATAACCCCTTTGGCAGTCCTGTGGCCTGACTCTCCGGATAAGCACTTGTCCCCAGCCCCCTTGGACTCTGCTCAGCTGGACGGAGGCTCAGGCCTCGGGCAGTTTGCATGCAGAGCTTCATTCCCCAAAGCTCAGCGTGGTGGGCTGGTGTGTGGCAGTGCCCCTCCGAGGGACAGCCATCCTGTGGTCGGATGCCTGTCCCTCGGCACCAGAGGGCCACCCTGATTCCAAACCTCTCTGCTCCAAATAGCCCCCTGACTTAGGCTGCTCATTCCCCTAATCATGGAAAAGCTGTTATGAATTCGCTGTTTTATGTAAGACCCATATCTCCACGCTGCTCTGTTAATGGGACCAACCCCAAACAAAACAGAAAGAAAACAGTAAGTGGTATCAATCTGTGGTTCGTAGAGGGAAGACGAATCCTGCCAAAGTGTGTTTACAAATATGCTTATTAATAGGCCAGGTGCATTAAAGAGAAGCTCAGCAATCATCTTCAGATTGGATAAATGAATCCAGAATAAAGGGACCCGGTGTAAATGGACTCTTTATGTTCCGAGGTGTTTTTCTGCAGGCTGGAAAGTTTGTCCAGAGCAGGAGCACCAAGGCTGAAGCCAAGGCTCAGCAGTGAAGTCAGACGCCACGGCCTCCTCCAGACACCTCTTCCACCAGGCGCTCGGCCCTGGGCAGGTTACATGACCACCTGAGCCTGGGGGTCGTTCCTGGGACCTGGGGTGTGCAGAGGCCAGCATGCCCCGGTCAGCCCCTCCAACTCAGTGTCCTGTGGCCTCGCCATGATGCCGACCGAGCCCACGGCACGAGGAGCTGGCCAACTCCAGAATTCAGGACCCCCCACAGAGGGGCTGTCAGGCATTCCCCAGCACACCACTGCCCCCAGCCCAAAAGAGGAGTTGCAAGGCCACTAAAGGGTGAGGCAGGGGACAGCTGTGGCTCAGGACCCATAAGTGTCCCTCACTTACTCTCCAAACAGGGCGGAGGCTCACAGGGAGCTGGGACCTGCTCAGAATGACAGTCACAGTGGCAGAGCAGGACCCAGACTCGGCCCCTCTGCCCTGCGGTCACCTGTCACCTCACCACGGGGCCCTCTTGTCCACTTCCCCTGGCCCGGAAGGCAAAGTCTGAACAGCAAAGTGTCCGTGAGGGTATGTGGCCGGGAGGCGAGGCTCCGGGCAGGGTCCCTGCCCAGCTGTGGCATGTGGGCTATGGCTACCACAAGAACTGCGAGGTCAGATGAGACCCACAAACCCTCGCAGCCCTAAAGGAGCCCATGGCTAAGCCACAGGAGAAGAGTTTCACAGAGAGAAAGCACCTCCATCGATCTCCCCATCCACTGCACAAGCTGCAGAGCCCAAGTCTTTTATTTTTATTTGGGAACAGCCCTCTGAATTAAGGAAATAACTTTACAAACTCGAGCTTTATGTTTTCTTATTTTAGAAGTATTCATTGCCTCAATATGTTTCTCCTATGTACTTATATAAAAGCATTTTTTCTCTCTCACTTGCCAATTTTTAATGATTTTTTTCTTTCCTTCCACTTACAACAAAGCAATCATTTCAAATTAATTAAGTTTTCATTAAAATGTATTATTGTCATGTCCCAGCGCCTGAGCAGTGGTTCTGTTTCTGGGAGATCGAGCCTGCAAAGGAAACAGCATGAATTGTGCAAACAGACAATTCCAATGAGCTTCCCGCCTCCCGGGAGTCCCGAGGGGAGTCTGCACACAGTAGGTTCCAAATACGCGCCTGTGAGAGGAACCCTGGCGGTGATCATTATTAGGGCCATGAATAAGGAGAGCAGGGACTTTGAAGAGCGTCGCTGGGCTGCGTGTGGCCCACAGGCTGCCGGGATGCTCTGGTACACCTGATTGTCTCCTCTTTCATTTCTTAATGAGAAAACCCAGACCCAGACATCTGGGGCCCATCACCAAAGATCCCAGAGTTGCCCCGGAGCTGGGTCTTTGCCACTCCAGGTGCCATGAGAGGGGACGTGCAGGAAGAGGGCTCTGAGCACCAGAAGTTAAAGGTGTCCCCTAAACCAGGCCCTCACCCCCTGACCAGGGTGGCGCTCTCTGAGTACAGCTGTCTTCTGTCCGAGACCAACGGGCTCCATTCAAACTCAGAGTCGTTCTCATGCTTACACACAGCCAGAAGCACAGAAAATGGAGACACAGAAGGGGAAACGGCCCCTGTTACTTAGGAAGGGGCGGATTCCCCTCTACCCTGAGGGCCACTGAGCCTTCTGCGGTTGCTGCCCTTGACGGCTGTGCCAGCCGCTCGGGTGGGAGGGGGAGGGTCTCGTGGAGCCCCAGAGCCCTCAGCCCTCAGTCTGTGAGGAAGGCCAGGGAGACACGGACTCCGGTGATGGGCATCTCGAAGGCTGGGGCCTGAGCCGCCCCGAGGGAGCAACCTGAGGCCTGGGAGCAGTCCCGAGAGGACCCCCAGTGGCTGGGTCCACAGGCCGGGCCGCCGAGGGGGCCAATCTGGGTTCTTTGATTCCATTTTGCTTGTTGTTGGGCTTGTGAGCCGCCTGCTCTGGCCCTGCCTTCATTTCCCATTTTGGTCTCCTCCCCAGGCACCCGGGTCTCCCGGCCCCTGCCCTGCCCTGTCACTCTTGGAAGGTGCTGGCCAGAGCCCTAACTTGTGGACTGTCATAGTCCCACCAGTAGGACAAAGGCCACAAAGTCCTCCATGAAGGACACCAATGGCCCTGTGCCGTTTCCTCCTGCTGAAAGGCAGAGCAACGTGGCGGCCTGGAGAAGGAGGCGGCCACAGTGTGTGCCCTGCGTCCAGCAGCCACGGACACACCTCCCCTGGTCCAGGCCTGTCACCCACCTGGGGCTCAGCTGTCAGCTCTGGTCCTCACTGGGAAAGCCCCACCGGGTGGGTAGCATCACCAAACCCTGGTTACACCCTGGCCGGACTGGGGCCAGCCCCTGCCCCTTGACAGGAAAGTGAGACTGGAGCCAAGAATGAGTCACGCCTCCCAGCGCCTGGACTTGGACCACTGGGGTGAGGGGCTGCAGGAGGCTGCAGGGGCAGGGGACACTCTCAGGAGAGGAGGAATGCAGCCCGTGTGCCCAGGACCAGGGGGACGGAGAGAAGCTCCCGTCATCCTCCTGCTGTGACCCCCTCACAGGACGCTCAGGAGCCCCGTGACCAGCTCCTGCTCCTCATTCAGTCCAGCCAAGTTTGTTTCCGTCACTTGCAAGCAGATGGTTTTCATGAATACCATAGAAACGGCGCCAGGGCAGCACCCGTCACAGGATCGGGGCTCAGAGACATCGCCGCCATCTCCCGCCCCACCCGCTGGGAGGAGGCCCGCTCAGTAAGTGCCACCTCAGCCCCAAAGGGAGTCATTGCCCCTAGTAAGGCTGCACAGGACTCCAGAGCCCACTCAGATGTGTGGAGCATCTGGGCTCCTTTGAGCCGGCTGAGGTTCCACGAAGCATGAGTGTCCCTCGGAGAGCCTGAGACAGCAAGTGCACACGAGGGAGGAGGTGACAGGAGCCCGGGCACGGGCACCTGGCTCCCGTGGCCTGCACCTTCCTAAGTCACAGGTCTCCTGCCAGGGCCCTCCTCCTTCATCCACTGCCACCCAGGGTCACACCCATCCCCCACGGTGCTCCCAGCCAGCCCTTGCCCCTGCTCCCAGAGCACCCAGCTGAGAGGGCAGACCACGCAGGCCAAGGTCAGAGCCAGGGCCCTCGCCCTTCCCCAGGGCCAGCCCACATCAGGGATGCGGTGAACCCTTTGAAGCAGTGGCCCAATGGCTGAGATGCAACCCACAGAATTTATACTTCTGATTCCTGTTGACATCATTTAAATTACCTCTGATTTATCACTAACCCAATATGCATTGTCATTTCTAAGTGATTACAGAAAATATTGTACGCTAAGTGTGATTACATCAGGAGCAAAACTCCATCGAAACACCACCTCTGCCTTCAGGAGACGCAGTCAGGCGGATCGATGCCCACTGATTTTTTGAATGTGGGCATGTTGAGAGGTCTCGGGCCCCCACCACAGCATCCCGGCCATAAATCCCCCTCCGTTAGAGAGTGAGGGGCTCACGGGCAGCCCAGGCTCCCTCACACCCTTCACTGGAAACACAGCTTCCTCCAGAACCCAGCTCATCCTTTGCCCAGCACCACCTTGGGGCCAGCAGGGGACAAGGGAGCTCTGGGTAAAGAGTTCAACACAGTCCCTGCCCGACACGCACAGGGTCAGCTTCCTCCCGGGCAGCCTTCATCAAACACTTCATTTACCTTCACCATCCAGGGCCAGAACTGTGCGGAGCACCCTGAGCAGTACAGGAGGCAAGCCACGCCCACCACCCCGACCACGTCCACCACCCCTGCCCAAGCAGATCCATCAGAAGCGTCTCACACAGGGGTTCAGTCACATAACTGGCTCAAGCTTCTCACTGGGACAGAGTAGCCTCTCTGAGTCTCAGCTGTGCCCTTGGCAAACACCACACCTACCTACCTATCCCACCCTCACATCGCAGATGGACAAGGAAACAGCAGGTTGCAGAGAGCTGTACGGGAGTAGGAACTGGTGTTATTCTAGAAGGTCAGTGAGTAACAGAGAACAAAGTCATCCACTGAGTCTCAGATGAGCAGGAAGGAGAGTCCAGAGAAATATGTATCATCCCACTCACTTCCTAAAAGAGGAACTACTTATAATTACATGGAACTAGTAGTACAAGCAGTAAAAAACAATATAATCCATCTGCATGAGACAGACAATTAGGAGAAGGAGACAGGGGTGGGGCAGTTTGGTACATGGTGGGTCCTCAGAATTATCTGTGGCATGGATGAATTATAAGAGATATGGAGGCTGGTGAGAAGCTGACAGTGAGGGATAGGAAGGACCCACAGAAAAGACACCACAGGGACAGAGGACATGGTCCCCGTGTGAGATGGGCAGCCCTGGACAACTGGGACAATCACAAAACTGCTCTAGAAAGAAAGGCAAACACAGAATAAAATTGTGTGGAGGGAACAGAAACCAACCCCAGCCCCCACACCACAGGAGTGATCCAAAGAAAACAAGATCAATAATCAGAACAAGAAATGACTCTGGATGAAACCAGAAAATGTCCCAGACTTTAAAATCATTCTGCTCAACATGCCTAAAAAGAGAGAGCCGAGGTGAATGAGGGAGAATGCACTTTTTGAAGAAGAAACTATAGAAAAATTTAAGGGGCATATAATAACAGCAGATCTTTTAAAAAAAATAATTAGAAAACTAGCCAGTAAAATATATAGTCCTTGAAATAAAATGTCTGCTCAAAAGAGAACATTTTAGGTGGAACAGAGTTAAAGAGAGAATTAGTGAATTGGAGGGAATACTGAGGAGTCACCTAGAGAGCTGTCGAAGACAAAATGATTGACTCAGTGATGTGGATGTGGCTGTGCGCACACACACATTCTCTCTCTCTCTCTCTCTCTCTCTCTCTCTCTCTCTCTCTCTCTCTCTCTCTCACACACACACACACACACACACACACACACACACACTGCATTCCACCAAGTCCACATGCATCCTTCACATACTGATGTGTCTGAAATGGAAGTCACACTGCAATCAGAGCCACTCCTTGTAGGTTGGAGAGACGAGCCCCAGGCAGAATCTCCATTTGCCCACCAGTTGCTTGAAAGTACTACTGATTAAAATCAAAATTCCGTGTGTTGGGCTCGAGGTTTAAAACCTCAGGGGAGTGCATCAGTTTTCCCCGCTGCCCCTCCTCGTGGTGGTTCTGTTTTGCACTTACTGCAACAGCAGGGCTGCGGCCCAGGCCCACTTCATGCAGAGCTCTCCCACAGGACTTCTCACCTGGCACCGTTCTTTCTCTGCGGTGCATGAAACAAGGCTCCCTCCTTCCGCTGGTGGCTTCTTGGGTCAGGTGAAATGCACTGATCTGCAGAGATGGAGGATGACCAGGAGACCTCAGGAGATCCCAGGTGTATCAGGTAACAATTCCAGAAGAAGAAAAGAGAAAAGCACTCTATGAAGAATTCATTACTTAATTGTTTTTGCACAATGAGAGAGAAAGAAGTCCTCCGTTCAAAACTGCCTTATAGTAAAGGGCAGGAGAAACCAAGAAGACCCCACAGGAGACGCACAGGAAAGACACTGCAGCACAGCCGGAGACAGGAGAGAGTGCAGCTGTAGGGACACAAGCCCGGTGGACGGGTCAGCCATGATGAGGTCAGCAGAGATGGGCATGTGTCCTCCAGCTGAGGACACAGTCTCTACTTACACTAGTGACACAGCTACGCAAGAAAAAGAGTCTAAGCACCGAGAACTCACCCCCAGGGACACTCCCTGTAGGTGGCTGAAGCTCAGCTCTGTGGAGCCATGTCCCGTGCAGGCTTCCAGCCCCTCTGTACCTGGGGACGTGTGTATCTGCGCCCAAAGGCTCAGTTCAACGTTTCCAACAAAACAGTAATTGAGGCTCCGAGCTCTGTCCCAAACACTGCTGGTGTGATGTTGGCGTCGACATGGCCCGTTCTGAAAGGCTCACCCACACCAAGGACAGGCAGGACACCCACAAAGGCCACGCTGACCGCGTGCCAAATGCTCCCCTTGATGGTCCCTGTGATGTGACAGAAACTTCAAAAGAAGGAGGAGGAAAGCCCGAGCTCTCCCAAGACCTCAGGTAAATAAACTGACCACAGTAAACATCAAGAGAAGCCCCGAGACACCTTGCCGTTGGTCCTCCAGGAAGGTGGAGCGGCCCCTCTGAAGACCCACCAAGCCCCTTCCTCAAAGCAGCCTCCAGATGGACAGTGGCCTCACACCTTGCCCACAGCAGCCCTCTCACCTCAGCCCCCTACCTGCCCTTCCACCACAGGGACCTCAGCAGGTGCCTCTGTCTCAGAGCCCCACCCCCCGGGGGGGAGATACCTGGCCATCGTGGGAACCTGCCTGGAGTCCTCTGATGACCTCAGTCTGTGTCTTCAACAAGTTGCCACAGGATGGGGTGGGGGCTCTGGGGGCGGAAGGCTGGAAGGCGGGTCTCGGTGGGGAGCTGGCCAGGCCTCCTCAGGCTGCAGACGACCAGCGACCAGCGTCTCTGCAGCCTCGGCCTGGCCCCACAAGGGCCCAGCTCACAACCCGCCCCTCCCAAGGGCCTGCCCACGAGTACATTCACTGGGATGAGGGGATCAGGGTCCCCATGTGGCTTTTAGGGGCCACGACCACCCAGTGGGACACAGCCTGCATTTTCCTAGAGCTGTTTATTTCTGTGTCCCCCGCTGTGCCGCACGCTGTGTTGGCAGAGTGGAGGGATGTGCACCCCTGCAGAGCTGGGTTCCTGCACACGGTGAGTGACGACGCTTAAACACTCCACGTCCCCAACACGCCAGGGTCTTCGTTTTATGTAGCAGTTTTCTCTGCCTTCGCTACATGCAGGAAGTTGGTTCGGCGTTTTGAATTGCTGTGTAACGTGTTATCAACGCTTCCCTTCTCAGATGATGAGAAATACGCTCCTGGTGGCCACACTGTCGTGGAACTTCTGATCCGCAGGAGTTCACCAATGCCTCGGTGGACACAGGGCCTGACCCGCGGGGGCCGGGCTTCAGAGGAGCGGGCACTTCAGGTGGAATGCTTAGAATGAGAAAGAAAGAAAGCACGAAAATAAAACGCAAATCACCTCCAGACTAACAAAGAAAAAACCTTCAGAGAGCTCTGCTGGCCCAGCAGGAGGCAAGAATAGAAAGGAGGCAAGAAAAGGAGTAAACCAGACCTGAGGGTCGCCATCAGCAACCCAGGACCCAGAGGGCGGAGGCCCGGGCACAGTCCCCAGTCACACTACTGGAGTTTTAAACGTGACTCGTGCCTGACTGTAAGAAACCTCTGAAGGCAGGCCACACAGAGAAGCTAAAGATTAAAAGGCGGGAAAATATGTACAAGAAAATACGACATAAGAAGGGAGTAGCAAGACAGAGGGGATGTGATAAAGAAGCACAAAAAACCTCCAACATGGTTTGAAATGAAATTTCATGATAAGAGAAATCAAAAATAATGAAAACCACCAACGCAGGGAATTTTCCAGACCCACAGGTATTGAGAGGTTTTTAAATCTATAAGAAATGACTATACAAATAAGAGTGTTCAAAACTCACCTAGGCGAGCGGAGGGACTGGAGCTCCCAAACCAGTAGAGGGGTGTGGGGGGACAGGTGGCAGAGGACACGGGCCTCAAGACGCATGTGAAGCCACAGTGACCAAGAGTAGGTGGCACAGGCAGCAGGAGGGACCTGGGGACCAGGCAAGGGGAGGGTCTAGGACCGACAGGTGGGTCTGGCCAACTGACTTTCAACAGTGTGCAACGGCCACCCAGGAGGAGGGCAGCCTTCCCCACCACCCCATCCAGAGGCCAGGGAAGGGTGGGGAGATGCTGGACCCCAAACCTGGTACCTTTCATGAAAAATCACTGAAAGAGGGCCAGAAACTCACACTTAAGATCTGAACTGTCAAGGTTCTGGAAGCAATCAGAGTGGAAAATCTTATGACCTTGAGTCCAGCAAAGAATTCTTGAATGGAATCCATAGCAGGAAATACAGAGGAGACTTCGTGAAGACTAAAACCCTCCGTTCTGTGGAGGCTGGACGGGAGAATGGAGTCCAAGGCCGTCACCTGGAGAGACGTCTGCGATTCATAGGCCTCAGGAAACCTAGATCTGCAACACCACAAAACAGCACCCCTGCCCATCAGGCAGAAAAGTCCGAGCAGGCGCCTCACCAAAGAGACCGGGAGGGCACATGAGCCCAAGGGCAGGTGCTCAGCTGGTGGGTGACCAGGAAAATGCAAGTAAAACCACAGAGACGTGGTGCACCGCCAGGAGTCGCAAAACAAGACGAAATCAAAACCACAGCAGGGGTGTGCCCACCCTGAGCAACTGGACCAGGACGTGGCTGCTGGGAGTGCGCGGGAAAGAGGCGGGCGGCTTCTGACTGAGGTTGTACCCCCAACACACCACCCAGCCATCCCGTCCCTCCATGTAAGGAGAAATCGCACCCCGAGTCCCCAGGAGAACCTGAACAAAGAACTCCCCAGCCCCAAACGGAAACCACCCAGACTCCCTCCACCAGCGGCCGACAAAGGAGAGCGCTCAGCAGACAGTGACCTGAGCTGCGGTTCCTGCCACGCGGGGCGCGCAGATGGACGTGCCCAGCAGATGCCGTCAAGAGGATGCACACGGTGTCACCCCAGGGACGTGACGTGACAGCCTGCAGAAACACAACTGTGGGGTGAACGCAGAGCACTGTGGGCTGGTCTCCAAGGACAGGCCAGGGCGTGGGGCCGCCACAGCGATACCCTTAGGTGGAACTCGTAGTTCTATATAATTAAAAGAGCAGAGTTTACTGTACGCGGACTTTAAAATAAACTTTTAAAGGAAGGAAATATATCCAACTTAGATGCCCAGACTGGGTAAGACGGGAGAAGAAAAGAAAATTATGAAGCAATCTTACACAAAGAGTAGAGAGAGAGATACAAAGAAGGTACCAGCAATTCATAGGTAGCATCGTAGATCATTACCAGGCAGGGTTTTCACGGGGATTCTTAACAGTTCAATGTAAGAAAATCTATCATTGTGCTTCACAAAAGTAACAGAATAAAAGAACACGTATAATCAGCAAGACAGATACAAAAACGGCACTTGATAAAATCCAATGCCCATTCAGGATGAAAACACCTCGCAAGAATGGCCGCTGTGCTCTGGTGCAGCGGAGACGTTGACCTCCTGCAAACGGGGACGCCATCGCATTCAGCCGGCAGCCAGAGGAGAACACGCTCCTCAACAACTAAATAAAACCCGGGGGAAGGAAGGGACAAAGATCTCTGCAATTTGGGAGCCGTGGACCTTATGTATGTAATCAGCCCGAGTTCCCCCTGAACAGGTCGGGGGTGGTGGTACGTTCAGAGCTGTGTGACTGTCCCTGCCATCAATTTCCATCACCTGTCACATAGTCACCGCTGCCCACTTCCCTCACTCCTCTGCCACTCAGTCGGGCCTGGGCCAGTCTGCGTCCTGCCCTGCGGATAGCTGACCCCAGGCATTTCATGTGAATGCCATCATGGCCTCTGGCCTCCGCGTCCAGCTCTTCTCACTGAGCACCAGTTCCAGGTCCACCCTGTAGTAGCACACCTGGAGCTTTGTTCTTTAACGTCAAGCCCTCTTCCTCAGATGCACGCACCATGTTCTGTCTGTCCATCCATCGGCTGGGGCATCTGGGTCCTGTCCACTCTTGGCCCTGGGGATGTGCTGGTGGGCTGTGTGTGGGTGTCACGTGAGCCTCTTCCCCTGCTCTCAGGAACAGGCCCCGGGGCAGGACTTCGGGGCCATGGCCAGTCCCATGCTATGGCCTGGGAAGCTAGGAGAGCGTGAGGCTTCGGGCTGTCCACCTAGTGCCCCTCGCTCACCTGGCGCACGTCTCCTTGTTCCACACATCTGCGGTTCTCAGAGACGCTCTGCTCGTCTTCGGTGAACATCTTTGCTTTACTCTCTCTGATGCTGTCTTAGAAAGGTGGCCTACGTCTGTGTGAGGCTGTTCTTTGCAAAGTTTCAAAGTAAAATTGATTTTGCGTCTCACTTAGAAGCGGTGGACATAGGAGCTGGACGGTTCTGTGGTTGAAGCCTTCCATTTCCTGTGTTCAAGTTCACGGCATTGGCAAACTGTGATGGTTTCAATCCCTTCCCATCTGGATGCCATTTACGTATTTGTTAGTTTGTTTGTTTATTTGTTTGTTTGTTTGTTGTTCTGTAAAGAACTTCAGCACAATGTGGATGCGAGGACACATTGCTACAGGAACTCTTCCTCATGGGGGTAAGAATAACACAGGGTACGGCCACCGTGGAGGAAGGAGGGCAGCTTCTTATAAAGCTGAATATGTTCTTATAATCGGAGGCAAAAATCTCAGTCCTAACCTTTACACAGTGAGCGGAATTTATGTTTTCACAAAAAAAAAAAAAAACCTGCACAAGAATCTTGCTTATAACAAATTTATTCATAAGCACCCAAAACAAGCCGCAGCCAACTTTAATAACTATGATACATCCATGCAAGTGAATGTCATTCATCGATGAAAAGAAATGAGCTATCAAGTCACAGAGCAACCCAGGGGGACCTCAGGGGCATACGGCTGAGTGACAGAAGCCAGGCTGAACGACTCCAACCACACAGCTCTCTGTAAAAGCCACCCACTATCAGCCAGGAAAGACGGGTGGCTGCTGGGGCTGGGGAGGTGGAAGGTGAGCGGTGGGACCGGGCCTCGAGGTGGGGATCCTGTCCTGAGCAGGTCTGCAGTGAGAGGCCGCACTCGGTCAAGGGACCTCTTCTCTCTATAAAGTACCCCGCCTAGGACATCTTGTTAAAGAAACCAAAAACAAAGTCGCAAACTATGGGCTCGAGTTAATAATAATGTATCGATATTGGGTCAGACATTGTGACAGATGTGCCACATGGTGGGGGATGTCCACAGGCGGAATGACAGCGGGGGATGTGTGGGAGACTCCCTGTACTTTCTGCTCAGTTATGTTTTGGGGTTTTTTTTTTGTTTGTTTTTTCTTTTTTTGTCTGTAAATTTAAAACTGTCCTAAAAATAAAGGCTGTTAGTGTACAAGAAGGTCTATGCAGGACGCGTATGAAAATGTGGTTAAACAGGAAAGTACACCATGGTCATTCGAGAAATGAGATCATGAGGATGCCTTTACTCCAAATCAGCCCTCGCCCCTCCCCAGTTCCAGCCCAGCCGCTGCTCTGTGGCCCTGATCAGCTCATCCTGAAACCCACCTGGAAGAGCTAAGGCTCCAGACTGGCCAGGAAATGCTCAACTGAAAACCGCAACAGGGTTCGTCCCACCACAGGCGCTGGCCACAGAGTGAGTGCCCTGTCGGGGGGAGGAAAGCAAGCAGCCCACAGTCCCGCGTCAGCGGAGACCCGGCCTCAGCAGAGACCCGCTGGACCCACATAGCAGCCCACTCCACCTTCCTGGAGAGGCGGCCACCCACCCGAGCCTGTTCACTCCAGGGTGGACCACAGTGAGCTGGACCACGAGGGCCCTGGCTCGGGAGGCAGGTAACAAGACCCCGGCTTGACAGCCCCCGCAGCCCCTGCACACAGTGCCCCACCCCCAGGGTGAGCCAAGCTCCGGAGGCAAAGCCCAAAGTCGGGGAGAAGAAGGACTCATTCTGTGAGCCCCGGGAAGGAGGGTCGGGTGCAAAGACAAGAGAGCCCCGGCCTGCCTCTGTCCTGCTGAGCGCCCTGCTGGAGGCTGCTCTCCTGAGTCCCACCGAGTGTCCCCAAGGGGCTTCCTGGCACTTGGGCCTCGGTGACAGTAGCAGCGGGCACCACTCTGGTCCAGAGCGGGACCTGTGCTGTGGCCGCCATGGTGGCCTTGGCTCTCGAGTCATGTCCTGCGGAAGTTCCAGCACAAATGTGTGAGGAGGAGGACGGAAGTCCCCCCGCTCACCCCACCACCCCAGCCACGCCACCACTGGCAGCCCAGCCCAGCTCCAGGAGGGCGCCCACTGCACAGCAGCACCCGGGGCCCTTGGCCGGGCACACCCGCTCCTGTGGCACGGAAGGCCTCCGTGGCCAGGGGACAGCGGCCTTTATAAGATCATGAGAGATGGCGCGGGACCTGGAAGCAGAAAGAGGCCTCACACTCAGAGAGGAGGGAAACTTGTTCATCAAAGACGCTCCGGGGCCAGGGAGGAAGCCTGTCGGCCACGCGACTGTGGTACCACGAGGGGCACCTGCATGCCATCCTGCCATCTGTCAAACAGGACCAGCATCTAGGACTCATTTGAAGGAAACAGCTTACGAGCGGTGGGGACTGGGAGATCTAAAGCCCATGGGCCTGCAGGAGGGGCTGCCATAGGCTGGAGGCCGAATGGCTTCTTCTCTGGAAAACCCGTCTCTCTCATGGGGCCTTCGACTGATTGAGCAAGGCCCACCATACCAGCCAGTTGAGGACAGAGGCTAACCACGTCTCCAAAACACCTTCAGAGCAACATCTCCATCTGGGTTGATAAAATAGCTATACTCGAGCCCAGCTGTGTTCATACGTGAAACTATCCATCACAGCAAACAGGTGTTCAGAGGGACAATGTGCATTAACCCCAAGGCAAACCATCAGACGGGCAGAAGGGTGTGTCACTGAGGCCTGGGGGGACTGACTCTGTGCTCTGGCTGATGACGCCCACCATGGGCCTAGGCAGGCTCCCAGGTAGCAGGCAGCTGCGGCTTTCCTCTGGGGCTCCACAGCCAGGTGACTGGGCTTGGCCTCCTAGGTCTGCCCCCTCAGCTGTGTGACCTCAGAGAAGGTGGTGTGTGGTGTGTGCCTCACCGCCCCGCTGGGAAACAGGGTGCCGATGGCCGCAGGTCCCAGGGCTCCTCGAGGATCCACGAGCGACACAGCACAGGCAGAGGCCCCGGAACATGTGAGCAGAGAGGCCCACGTGCAGCCATTCCAGGGCCAACTCCCGAGGTTGAGCTGCACATGCAGACGTCCAGGGCAGGGCACCATGTCTGCCCTGCGATACAGGAACAGCCTCAATACCACCAGAGCACAATGACAGCCAGGTCCTGGCGACCAGCGCCAAGATGGCAGCACCACCCTGACGGGAATTGAAATTGTGTATAAAGAGAGGACATCAGTCCATCCACCAGACCTCAGGAGGACACTCGATCCCCCAGACCTCAGACACAGGGTGACACTCCATCCCCCACACCTCAGGCACAGGAGGACACTCGATCCCCCAGACCTCAGGCACAGGAGGACACTCCATCCCCCAGACCTCAGGCACAGGGTGACACTCCATCACCCAGACCTCAGGCACAGGAGGACACTCCATCCCCCAGACCTCAGGCACAGGAGGACACTCCATCCCCCAGACCTCAGACACAGGGTGACACTTCATCCCCCAGACCTCAGGCACAGGGTGACACTCCATCCCCCAGACCTCAGACACAGGAGGACACTCCATCCCCCAGACCTCAGGCACAGGGTGACACTCCATCCCCCAGACCTCAGGCACAGGGTGACACTCCATCCCCCAGACCTCAGGCACAGGGTGACACTCCATCCCCCAAACCTCAGGCACAGGAGGACACTCCATCCCCAGACCTCAGACACAGGAGGACACTCCATCCCCCAGACCTCAGGCACAGGGTGACACTCCATCCCCCAGACCTCAGGCACAGGAGGACACTCCATCCCCCAGACCTCAGGCACAGGAGGACACTCCATCCCCAGACCTCAGACACAGGAGGACACTCCATCCCCCAGACCTCAGGCACAGGGTGACACTCCATCCCCCAGACCTCAGGCACAGGAGGACACTCCATCCCCCAGACCTCAGGCACAGGAGGACACTCCATCCCCCAGACCTCAGGCACAGGAGGACACTCCATCCCCCAGACCTCAGGCACAGGAGGACACTCCATCCCCCAGACCTCAGGCACAGGAGGACACTCCATCCCCCAGACCTCAGACACAGGAGGACACTCCATCCCCCAGACCTCAGACACAGGAGGACACTCCATCCCCCAGACCTCAGGCACAGGAGGACACTCCATCCCCCAGACCTCAGGCACAGGAGGACACTCCATCCCCCAGACCTCAGGCACAGGGTGACACTCCATCCCCAAGACCTCAGGCACAGGGTGACACTCCATCCCCCAGACCTCAGGCACAGGAGGACACTCCATCCCCAGACTTCAGGCACAGGAGGACACTCCATCCCCCAGACCTCAGACACAGGAGGACACTCCATCCCCAGACCTCAGGCACAGGGTGACACTTCATCCCCCAGACCTCAGACACAGGAGGACACTCCATCCCCCAGACCTCAGGCACAGGGTGACACTCCATCCCCCAGACCTCAGGCACAGGGTGACACTCCATCCCCAAGACCTCAGGCACAGGGTGACACTCCATCCCCCAGACCTCAGGCACAGGAGGACACTCCATCCCCAGACTTCAGGCACAGGGTGACACTCCATCCCCCAGACCTCAGGCACAGGGTGACACTCCATCCCCCAGACCTCAGACACAGGAGGACACTCCATCCCCCAGACCTCAGGCACAGGAGGACACTCCATCACCCAGACCTCAGGCACAGGAGGACACTCCATCCCCCAGACCTCAGGCACAGGAGGACACTCCATCCCCCAGACCTCAGACACAGGAGGACACTCCATCCCCCAGACCTCAGACACAGGGTGACACTTCATCCCCCAGACCTCAGACACAGGAGGACACTCCATCCCCCAGACCTCAGACACAGGGTGACACTTCATCCCCCAGACCTCAGACACAGGAGGACACTCCATCCCCCAGACCTCAGGCACAGGAGGACACTCCATCCCCCAGACCTCAGGCACAGGGTGACACTCCATCCCCAGACTTCAGGCACAGGGTGACACTCCATCCCCCAGACCTCAGGCACAGGGTGACACTCCATCCCCCAGACCTCAGGCACAGGGTGACACTCCATCCCCCAGACCTCAGGCACAGGGTGACACTCCATCCCCCAGACCTCAGGCACAGGAGGACACTCCATCCCCCAGACCTCAGGCACAGGAGGACACTACAACCCCAGACCTCAGACACAGGGTGACACTCCATACCCCAGACCTCAGGCACAGGAGGACACTCCATCCCCCAGACCTCAGGCACAGGAGGACACTCCATCCCCAGACCTCAGACACAGGGTGACACTCCATCCCCCAGACTTCAGACACAGGGTGACACTCCATCCCCAGACCTCAGGCACAGGAGGACACTCCATCCCCCAGACCTCAGGCACAGGGTGACACTCCATCCCCCAGACCTCAGGCACAGGAGGACACTCCATCCCCCAGACCTCAGGCACAGGAGGACACTCCATCCCCCACACCTCAGGCACAGGAGGACACTCCATCCCCCAGACCTCAGGCACAGGAGGACACTCCATCCCCCAGACCTCAGGCACAGGGTGACACTCCATCCCCCAGACCTCAGGCACAGGGGGACACTCCATCCCCCAGACCTCAGGCACAGGAGGACACTCCATCCCCCAGACCTCAGACACAGGGTGACACTTCATCCCCCAGACCTCAGACACAGGAGGACACTCCATCCCCCAGACCTCAGACACAGGGTGACACTCCATCCCCCAGACTTCAGACACAGGGTGACACTCCATCCCCAGACCTCAGGCACAGGAGGATACTCCATCCCCCAGACCTCAGACACAGGAGGACACTCCATCCCCAGACCTCAGGCACAGGAGGACACTCCATCCCCCAGACCTCAGGCACAGGAGGACACTCCATCCCCCAGACCTCAGGCACAGGAGGACACTCCATCCCCCAGACCTCAGACACAGGGTGACACTTCATCCCCCAGACCTCAGACACAGGAGGACACTCCATCCCCCAGACCTCAGACACAGGGTGACACTCCATCCCCCAGACTTCAGACACAGGGTGACACTCCATCCCCAGACCTCAGGCACAGGAGGACACTCCATCCCCCAGACCTCAGGCACAGGGTGACACTCCATCCCCCAGACCTCAGGCACAGGAGGATACTCCATCCCCCAGACCTCAGACACAGGAGGACACTCCATCCCCAGACCTCAGGCACAGGAGGACACTCCATCCCCCAGACCTCAGGCACAGGAGGACACTCCATCCCCCAGACCTCAGGCACAGGAGGACACTCCATCCCCCAGACCTCAGGCACAGGAGGGCACTCCATCCCCCAGACCTCAGGCACAGGAGGACACTCCATCCCCAGACCTCAGGCATAGGAGGACACTCCATCCCCAGACCTCAGACACAGGAGGACACTCCATCCCCCAGAACTCAGGCACAGGGTGACATTCCCATCCCCCAGACCTCAGGCACAGGAGGACACTCCATCCACCAGACCTCAGGCACAGGAGGACACTCCATCCCCCAGACCTCAGACACAGGAGGACACTCCATCCCCCAGACCTCAGGCACAGGAGGACACTCCATCCCCCAGACCTCAGGCACAGGAGGACACTCCATCCCCCAGACCTCAGGCACAGGAGGACACTCCATCCCCAGACCTCAGACACAGGGTGACACTCCATCCCCCAGACCTCAGGCACAGGAGGACACTCCATCCCCCAGACCTCTGACACAGGGTGACACTCCATCCCCCAGACCTCAGGCACAGGAGGACACTCCATCCCCCAGACCTCAGGCACAGGAGGACACTCCATCCCCAGACCTCAGACACAGGGTGACACTCCATCCCCCAGACCTCAGGCACAGGGTGACACTCCATCCCCAAGACCTCAGGCACAGGGTGACACTCCATCCCCCAGACCTCAGGCACAGGAGGACACTCCATCCCCAGACTTCAGGCACAGGGTGACACTCCATCCCCCAGACCTCAGGCACAGGGTGACACTCCATCCCCCAGACCTCAGACACAGGAGGACACTCCATCCCCCAGACCTCAGGCACAGGAGGACACTCCATCACCCAGACCTCAGGCACAGGAGGACACTCCATCCCCCAGACCTCAGGCACAGGAGGACACTCCATCCCCCAGACCTCAGACACAGGAGGACACTCCATCCCCCAGACCTCAGACACAGGGTGACACTTCATCCCCCAGACCTCAGACACAGGAGGACACTCCATCCCCCAGACCTCAGACACAGGGTGACACTTCATCCCCCAGACCTCAGACACAGGAGGACACTCCATCCCCCAGACCTCAGGCACAGGGTGACACTCCATCCCCCAGACCTCAGGCACAGGGTGACACTCCATCCCCAAGACCTCAGGCACAGGGTGACACTCCATCCCCCAGACCTCAGGCACAGGAGGACACTCCATCCCCAGACTTCAGGCACAGGGTGACACTCCATCCCCCAGACCTCAGGCACAGGGTGACACTCCATCCCCCAGACCTCAGGCACAGGGTGACACTCCATCCCCCAGACCTCAGGCACAGGGTGACACTCCATCACCCAGACCTCAGGCACAGGAGGACACTCCATCCCCCAGACCTCAGGCACAGGAGGACACTACAACCCCAGACCTCAGACACAGGGTGACACTCCATACCCCAGACCTCAGGCACAGGAGGACACTCCATCCCCCAGACCTCAGGCACAGGAGGACACTCCATCCCCAGACCTCAGACACAGGGTGACACTCCATCCCCCAGACTTCAGACACAGGGTGACACTCCATCCCCAGACCTCAGGCACAGGAGGACACTCCATCCCCCAGACCTCAGGCACAGGGTGACACTCCATCCCCCAGACCTCAGGCACAGGAGGACACTCCATCCCCCAGACCTCAGGCACAGGAGGACACTCCATCCCCCACACCTCAGGCACAGGAGGACACTCCATCCCCCAGACCTCAGGCACAGGAGGACACTCCATCCCCCAGACCTCAGGCACAGGAGGACACTCCATCCCCCACACCTCAGGCACAGGAGGACACTCCATCCCCCAGACCTCAGGCACAGGGTGACACTCCATCCCCCAGACCTCAGGCACAGGGTGACACTCCATCCCCCAGACCTCAGGCACAGGGTGACACTCCATCACCCAGACCTCAGGCACAGGAGGACACTCCATCCCCCAGACCTCAGGCACAGGAGGACACTACAACCCCAGACCTCAGACACAGGGTGACACTCCATACCCCAGACCTCAGGCACAGGAGGACACTCCATCCCCCAGACCTCAGGCACAGGAGGACACTCCATCCCCAGACCTCAGACACAGGGTGACACTCCATCCCCCAGACTTCAGACACAGGGTGACACTCCATCCCCAGACCTCAGGCACAGGAGGACACTCCATCCCCCAGACCTCAGGCACAGGGTGACACTCCATCCCCCAGACCTCAGGCACAGGAGGACACTCCATCCCCCAGACCTCAGGCACAGGAGGACACTCCATCCCCCACACCTCAGGCACAGGAGGACACTCCATCCCCCAGACCTCAGGCACAGGAGGACACTCCATCCCCCAGACCTCAGGCACAGGGTGACACTCCATCCCCCAGACCTCAGGCACAGGGGGACACTCCATCCCCCAGACCTCAGGCACAGGAGGACACTCCATCCCCCAGACCTCAGACACAGGGTGACACTTCATCCCCCAGACCTCAGACACAGGAGGACACTCCATCCCCCAGACCTCAGACACAGGGTGACACTCCATCCCCCAGACTTCAGACACAGGGTGACACTCCATCCCCAGACCTCAGGCACAGGAGGATACTCCATCCCCCAGACCTCAGACACAGGAGGACACTCCATCCCCAGACCTCAGGCACAGGAGGACACTCCATCCCCCAGACCTCAGGCACAGGAGGACACTCCATCCCCCAGACCTCAGGCACAGGAGGACACTCCATCCCCCAGACCTCAGACACAGGGTGACACTTCATCCCCCAGACCTCAGACACAGGAGGACACTCCATCCCCCAGACCTCAGACACAGGGTGACACTCCATCCCCCAGACTTCAGACACAGGGTGACACTCCATCCCCAGACCTCAGGCACAGGAGGACACTCCATCCCCCAGACCTCAGGCACAGGGTGACACTCCATCCCCCAGACCTCAGGCACAGGAGGATACTCCATCCCCCAGACCTCAGACACAGGAGGACACTCCATCCCCAGACCTCAGGCACAGGAGGACACTCCATCCCCCAGACCTCAGGCACAGGAGGACACTCCATCCCCCAGACCTCAGGCACAGGAGGATACTCCATCCCCCAGACCTCAGGCACAGGAGGACACTCCATCCCCCAGACCTCAGGCACAGGAGGACACTCCATCCCCCAGACCTCAGGCACAGGAGGG
This sequence comes from Spermophilus citellus, assembly GCF_964194105.1. Taxonomy (NCBI): domain Eukaryota; kingdom Metazoa; phylum Chordata; class Mammalia; order Rodentia; family Sciuridae; genus Spermophilus; species Spermophilus citellus. Next base: position 134,768,469 of record NC_138197.1, on the reverse strand, counting down.
CACTCCATCCCCCAGACCTCAGGCACAGGAGGACACTCCATCCCCAGACCTCAGGCACAGGAGGACACTCCATCCCCAGACCTCAGACACAGGAGGACACTCCATCCCCCAGAACTCAGGCACAGGGTGACATTCCCATCCCCCAGACCTCAGGCACAGGAGGACACTCCATCCCCCAGACCTCAGGCACAGGAGGACACTCCATCCCCCAGACCTCAGACACAGGAGGACACTCCATCCCCCAGACCTCAGGCACAGGAGGACACTCCATCCCCCAGACCTCAGGCACAGGAGGACACTCCATCCCCCAGACCTCAGGCACAGGAGGACACTCCATCCCCAGACCTCAGACACAGGGTGACACTCCATCCCCCAGACCTCAGGCACAGGAGGACACTCCATCCCCCAGACCTCTGACACAGGGTGACACTCCATCCCCCAGACCTCAGGCACAGGAGGACACTCCATCCCCCAGACTTCAGACACAGGGTGACACTCCATCCCCCAGACCTCAGGCACAGGGTGACACTCCATCCCCCAGACCTCAGGCACAGGGTGACACTCCATCCCCCAAACCTCAGGCACAGGAGGACACTCCATCCCCAGACCTCAGACACAGGAGGACACTCCATCCCCCAGACCTCAGGCACAGGGTGACACTCCATCCCCCAGACCTCAGGCACAGGAGGACACTCCATCCTCCAGACCTCAGGCACAGGAGGACACTCCATCCCCAGACCTCAGACACAGGAGGACACTCCATCCCCCAGACCTCAGGCACAGGGTGACACTCCATCCCCCAGACCTCAGGCACAGGAGGACACTCCATCCCCCAGACCTCAGGCACAGGGTGACACTCCATCCCCCAAACCTCAGGCACAGGAGGACACTCCATCCCCCAGACCTCAGGCACAGGAGGACACTCCATCCCCAGACCTCAGACACAGGAGGACACTCCATCCCACAGACCTCAGGCACAGGGTGACACTCCATCCCCCAGACCTCAGGCACAGGAGGACACTCCATCCCCCAGACCTCAGGCACAGGAGGACACTCCATCCCCCAGACCTCAGACACAGGAGGACACTCCATCCCCCAGACCTCAGACACAGGAGGACACTCCATCCCCCAGACCTCAGGCACAGGAGGACACTCCATCCCCCAGACCTCAGGCACAGGAGGACACTCCATCCCCAGACCTCAGACACAGGAGGACACTCCATCCCACAGACCTCAGGCACAGGGTGACACTCCATCCCCCAGACCTCAGGCACAGGAGGACACTCCATCCCCCAGACCTCAGGTACAGGAGGACACTCCATCCCCCAGACCTCAGGCACAGGAGGACACTCCATCCCCCAGACCTCAGGTACAGGAGGACACTCCATCCCCCAGACCTCAGGCACAGGAGGACACTCCATCCCCAGACCTCAGGCACAGGGTGACACTCCATCCCCCAGACCTCAGGCACAGGAGGACACTCCATCCCCCAGACCTCAGACACAGGAGGACACTCCATCCCCCAGACCTCAGGCACAGGAGGACACTCCATCCCCCAGACCTCAGGCACAGGAGGACACTCCATCCCCCAGACCTCAGGCACAGGAGGACACTCCATCCCCCAGACCTCAGGCACAGGGTGGCGGCACCCGAGGTTCATAGGTGCAGTGTAGTCTGGCCAATGTGTCGGAGGGTTGATAGGTTTTTCTGTCCTCCAGGACTGTGACTGGCCCTCAAAGGGTTTCCCTGCTTTGTGGGGCAGCCACGGGTGGCACCTCAGCTATCGGGCCCCAACCCTGCTCCAGTTAACCTGTTCTCAAGGACGGACAGAAGCTCTGTCAGCGGAGACGTCCCTGCTCCGTAGGCTGAGCTATTTCAGTGCTTTTTTTTACTCTCTTCTGCCAGTTCTCTGCTCCAAGTGAGCTGCACCATGAAAGTGGATGTAGGTGAAAGGCCACTCTGTCCCTGGACATCGTGTGGAACAAGCCGAAGAACAAGGACACCAGGGGTGTCCACTCGCCCAGGTCCAGCCTCTGCTCCGCACCTGCAGACAGACCCTGACCTTCCAGCACCTTCCGCTCACCTCAGGCGCTCTCCATGCTGACCACCGTGGCTGAGGCTGCAGGGCCTCTGAAGATAGCACCAAATGACGTTGGAACTTCCTTCCTGCCCCCGTAAGTTCCCCTCCAGGCCTTGCCAACAGAGTCGCCTATCTTCAGGCAGGGCACCCCAGGCGCAGGGCCAGCATCTCACTTCCCCCCAGCACTGCCACGCCCCGAGGGGTGAGGACTGAGCCCTGGGGCCCCCAACCCTGTCACTCAGCATCTGCTCGGCCCCCTGCAGCCAACAGACCTGGGCTGGCCGTCAGCACAGGAGCCCCAGGGAGCAGAGCCTGGCTAGCGGGAAGGGGCTGCCTCTCACCGGCAGGAGCTCGGCCAGCAGTGCAGACCAGAGTGTCCCCTCTATAGAAGCTCATGGACCACAGGTACAGACCTCAGGGTCTCCCAGGGAGGCTCCCGAGCCCCTCACCCTGCCGCAGTGAGCAGGGAATCGAGGGAAGGTCCCTGCTAGAGCTGCCCACTGCCAGAACGGTCCCAGGGCTTTCTTCATGGACTCAGCTCTAGATGCCACCGATTGCTGGGAGGACCTGGGGAGGCTCTGCTGCCCGCCCCACGGGAGCCAGCCAGCCTTGACCGTGAGCTTCTCCTGAACCTGCAGCCCCGGGGTCTTTCAGGGAAGCCTCCCTGCCCAGGCCCAGCGGCACCCTACCCAGACTCCAAGGAGGCTCAGAGACAAACTTCCCGTGTTGGTGACGCTGTACCCAAAGCAGCCTCACTTTTAGGGAGGAAGTGCACGGGAAAGGGGTCTCGGTGGCTCCCAGGTCTGTGGTGCCCGCTGAGGTCTAGAGCGGAGGTGCAGGAGGCGGCGTGTCTGCGTGACAGAGCCACACGACTGGAATGACAGGAGGCAGGGGCGCGGGCCTGCAGCGGCAGGATCTCAACAGAGGCGAGATTCATCAGCCTGTCACGCTCCGAGTGTGCTTACAATAAAACCTGACATCACGGGAGTTTCTAGAACAAATATTTATTTGTTTTGTGCACTGGCTTTGGGACCGATCCATCTCCGAGTGGCACCGTGCGCGTGGATAACAGCCAACCCCTGAGCGTGGCCTCCAGAAAAGGTGGGGCCACCCTGCCGGCCAGGACCCAGGGTTGGAGCCACAGGGCTGAGCACAGCCCACCCCACCTGGTGCTGGGGCCGCCATCCTGCAGCCCGCTGGCCAAGGCAGAGCCCAGGAAGGGCGTCTGGGGCAAGAGCCTTGGTCCCTGCATCGCCAGCCCCACTCTCTGCCTTGGCACAGGGGACAAACTTCTCAGTCTCAGCTCCTGGGCGCCTACTGTGCTTGCGGCATGGCCATCGGGGGTGCCTCCAAGCAGAGGGCTCCGGGGGCCTGAGCCTGCAGAGGGCTCGGGCCACTGCATCAGGAGGAGGCGTGGGAGGGATTTGGGAAGCCAGGGTGGCACTGCCCGGCCAGCTCCTGGTCACATCTGTTCTGATGATGGCGGGTCCCAAGGACACTGTGGGTCTCAGTGTGTGAAGGGAGCGGAGGAGGCGGCCCCTGCCGAGCACCCCGCTGTGGAGCTGCTGAGCTCAGGGGCCCCCGCCACTCCCCACCATCTTCCACAAAGAGCCTTGACCCCATTCTACAGAGGAGGAAAGGGACACAGCTGTCCAAGGTCCTGAAGATAGCACCAAGGAGTGTGGCGCCTCAGAACCCTGCTGTCCCCCAGAACCCAAGGACACGCGCTTGGGGCCCCCGCCGGGCCCCACCACACCTGCGTCAAGCAGGCTGACAGCAGGGACACTTGAGACACAGTGGGCTCCGGACGGAGGGTCGTCTCGGAGGACGGGTCTGAAGTCGGCAGGCTCCAGCTGGCTCAGGAGACAGATCCAGAAGGACCTTTGATCCTCGCACTTCCTGGATATTCCTTGGAGAGTGTCTCGGGGTGCTGCGGGTGAAAACCCAGCAGGGGCTCAGAGGTGGTGCTCTGGGGGACACACGGGTTCCAAGGACCCTGTGGCTGGGAGCCCGAGCCCCCCTCCCCCTGCTGGGCCCTCCAGGGTCTCTCGACAGGCAGCTGGAGAAGAGCAGCAGGGGGCGGTGGGCACGGGGAGTAAGCAGACTGCCCAGCGCGGAAAGGACCAGGGGCTCTCAGGCCCAGCATGGCAGGAGCCGAGGAGACCCTGCCCAGCTGGAGAGTCCCCGGGAGAACTTGCAGGTCAAGCAATGCTCTGGCCAGCACCCCAAACCCAGGATGTGGACACTTCAGTAAGGTCCCCTGCTCAGAAAGCATGCCCGCCCTGGAGCCGAGGCTCCAGGCCTGCAGCCTGACGGAGTCCAGCTCCCTCTGCCGCCGTGGAGGACTCCTGACCTTGCTCATCTCCAGAAGGACCCATGACGGTGGGTGATGAGACAATCTGGGATGTCCTGAGGGGTCCCGTTCCCTGAGAAGAGCCCGACCCTGCAGCTCACCCCGGCGTGAATGCTCCCAAGCATGAGGGGAGCACACCAGGTCCCTCCAGCTGACCTCGGGGTCAGCCGTGGTGATGGGCAGACACCTCTGGTGGTCCCCAGGTGCGGTGAGCAGTGTGGGTCTTGCTGGTCCAGCCCGCCCCAGGCCGGCCCTCCTCCCCACGGGGCTCGGGTGCCACAGACCCTCCGTCGACTCCCAGACTCCCCTGGCTTGAAGCCCCTGCTCCTGCAGAGTCAGAGGAAGAGGGCAGATGAAGGGGCCTGTCCCCGTAAGTACTCCAGAGGACACACTTAGACAAAACAGATCCTTCTATTGGAAATAAACATCAAAACTGTTTTTAACAAATGGGACCGTGGCTCTCAGCAGAGGTTCAATGACATTCAGGCACGTGGCGCTGCCTGGTGCCCTGGCGAGGCTCCAGCTTCCCCAGGGGGTAATCAGCCCATTCTCGTTGTTAGGACGCAGTCTTTAAAACTGAGTTATTCCAGGACATCTCGGAAAACAGGGGCTCTTTTTTTTAATATTTATTTTTTAGTTCTCCGCGGACACAACATCTTTGTTGGTATGTGGTGCTGAGGATAGAACCCGGGCCACACGCATGCCAGGCAAGCGCGCTACCGCTTGAGCCACATCCCCAGCCCCGACAGGGGCTCTTCATCTCGCCAATTATGAAATACGCCGGCATCGCCGGCTGTTGGAGGAGCAGATTCATCATCAAAGGTGACGCGGCTGGCGGCTCGTTCCCGGGGTGCCTCCTGGGGTTCTCCACCTTGCAAGTAACATGGGGAGGATTTAACGGCTCCGTGGTGGGGGAGAGGCTGCCCAGCCGCCTGTCGGGACAGATGGATGGAGGGCGAGGAGGCTGCACAGGGGGACCGGGTGCAGGAGGGAGGTCCAGCCACTCGGAGGTGACCCGGCCACGCTCACTGGCTCCCTCCACAGTCAGTGCCCACACGCTGGGAGATGCAAAGAAGCCTCCAGGGTCCACACACAGGACCCAGGCTGAACAGACCACTCTGTGGACACATAGGCCAGTCATGGCCAAGGCCGGGCGAGGCTGGGTGGTCCTTGTGGCAGACGTGACTTCCCCTGGGGCTGGAGGATGCACAGGAGCCCCGAGAGCATGCAAAGGAGAAGGTTTCCAGACAGAAAGAGGACGTTCCCAGGCCTGAGGCAGGACATTGTCCAAGAAGCTCCGCATGTCGGGCCCTGGCTGGAGCACACCTGGGGCAGACTCCAGAGGGGCCAGTGACGGGAGGCACAGGGCCTTCCCATCACGCTGGGAACCTCAAGCACACTGGGGTCATGGAGTGACTTGAAGAGAGGGCAGGGCCACCAGGTCCCTGACCACCAAAAGGACTGCCGGAAGCCAGGTCAGTGTGGAGGCTGAGGGTGGTGCCGGGGAGCTGACGGCCGTGGACACAGGTAGGGCAGAGCCCACAGGAGGGACAGGAGGCCCAGCCCTGCCAGCACCAGCTGTTCCCGTTGGGAGACAGGGCGGCTACAGAATTCAGAACTAGAAGGGACCCCATAGGGGCTGAATATTATTCTCCCAAAATCCACATCCACCTTGGAACTCTCGACATGACTTTATGGGTAAGTAAGTCAAGGACCTCAAGATGAAGTCACCTGCATCAGGGGACCCTAAATTCAATGACCGGTTGTTGAGAGCCACAGCCAGTTGGAATGGCCCCTGGCACTTTGCCAGAAGTCATGGTTGAGAGGCGACCATTAAGATGATGCTGGATTGATTCAATTGTATATTAGACCTTTACTGCCCCGTAATAGGATGGCTCTTGCTGCCTCGGATGCCCCGCTACTTTGGAGTTCCCTTTGAGTTCTTGCGGGGTTCCCAGAGTGAGTGCACGCGCAGCCCAGGGAGGGATTTCCGGTTGGGGGTTCCTGGAGGAGCCGCGTGGTGTTCGGGAGAGTTCCCGGGGAGCATGTATGGAGTGTGCTGGTGGAGTTCAGAAATAAAGTTTGTTCCTGCTTGAGTGGCTCGTGATTTGTGCCCAGCCAGACTGCGGCAACCGGTGTCTTTGGGAGGAGAGAGACACGGGCACACAGACAGAAGGCCACGGGAAGAGGGGCAAAGACCGGAGTCACGTGACCACAAGTCAAGGAGCCCCTGGAGCAGAGAGGCAGGAAGGACCCTCCCCGCAGCCCACAGAGGAGCAAGCCTGCCCTCCATGCTTCCACCTCTGGGTTCGGACTCCAGAACCTTGAGAGAGTAAAGATCTGTTGTCTTAAGCCACCACCATGTGGTCATTTGTGACGGCAATGCCTGGACTCTTGTCCAGACCAGGAGACCAGACATCCAAGAGCCAACTCTGCACGGAGGCTGCTGAGCACCTCCCCTGTGGTGACCCTCCTGATGCCTCTTTCAGGGAAGGGATGGAGGCCTCAGCCTGAGGTGGACACCAGGACACCAGGACATGATCACCGGATATCATTCTCACAGGAGGGACAGCCACAGGCGTCAGCTCCAGGTGGGGCCAGGTCCTTCACCTCTGAGTCTCCTCCACAACCCAGACAGCTACGGAGGGTGAATGAGAACAAGAAGGCTTGCCCTCAACTCCGCGGTCCACGAGGACAGACTGGGCAAGGCCCACCCTGGGCAGAGCCCACAGGGTCTGCTGAAGCAGCAGGACCAGATCCAGCCGGCTGAGGCCCGGCCCCACGCCCCAAGGCGGTGTGATCTGGGTGGGCCTGGAGGGTGGGGAGAATCGGACTCAGATGGACAGGAGTGCAGGGCAGCTCTTCCAGCCCAGGGCTCTGCAGGCCTCCGCCACACAGTAACCTGTGGGAGACACTCACTCCCTCTAATTGCAAAAATTAACCTGAAAGCTCTACAGATTTCCTTTTTCTCAAAGAGCCCAGTTGACCTTTTCCTAAAACCCTCTGTTTCCAGTAAGAGCCAGCCCCAGAAGACCTCTCCCACACCAGGGATATCTGCAGGGCTGGGTGGAGGGCCCGAGCGCCCCTCCTGGCTGCCCCCTACTGAGGATGTCTACAAGTCATCTCCAAAGTCCGTCAGACTACAGCCACCCATGGAGGGACCCGCGAGTTTCTGTCGGTGTCATCTTGGTAGAGAGCCATCTGGGGTGTTGGTGGCCAGTCTTGTCCCTGCAACCTGGGGTCAGGGTTGGGAGAAAGTGAGAGCTGCCCACTCTCGTCCCCAGCCTGGCACGGCTTCTCTTCTGTGGATGCTCTGGACGCTGGCTCTCTCCCTTGACCTCTCCCCTCCCCTCCCACAGCTGGGCTGTGTCTCTGCGCCTCACCTGCCTGCCAGTGAGGACCCTCAGTGGCTTCTCCCACGCCCAGGGCAGAGTGTGGTCCTCAGATGCCAGCAAAGCAGCACCTAGTGTCACCAGAAGCCCTGTCAGTCACAGAGTCTGTCCCCCTGATGGGTGGAGACCCCAGAAGCCCCCAGAGATGACGTCTGTGAATCTCAGCTCCACACCCCGGCCACCAGCGTGGCCACCTCTGGACTCTCCTCTGAGCACGGGTAGATTCCAGAATCCTGAGAGGTTCCCACAAGACAGTCTGCAGCGTGCTCCCTGGGGTCCATGGAGGGCAGCTCTGAACACTACCTGGGACGAGGCTCAGAACTTGAGGCTTTGCCAATTACACACAGGGCAGTGGCTGGACACCTAGCCAGATCCGGCATGTGGGGCAGCCAGAGGCTGGTGAGCTCACCTCTGAGGGCAGGTGGGTGCTGACGAACCCAGCCGCTGCACCCAGGGCAGTGGGCACTATGGGACACACATACCAGGTGGACAGTGTCCACACTGAGGCTTGTCAGCAGCTTGAGGGCAGGACCTGGGGTTTCTCAGCAGCGGAGAGCAAGGAGCATGTGGCTCAGAGCAGCCTGGCTGGGCACCCCGCAGGGCACAGAGGTGGGAGGGCCAGTGGCCAGTGTGATGCAGAGGGTATCATGACACCATGGTCCCACCAAGCATGTGGCCATCCATGAGGCCACAGGGCACAGGAGCATGGGGACAGGCGGCGTCTGCATGCGACTCGGGTCAGCGTGGGGAAAGGGCAACAGCTAAACCGACGGGGGCTCCGACGTGCCCCTTGGGCTCCGGCAGTCCTGAACTAGGAGGGAGGGGCCACGCTTGTCACCAAGTTGTCACACACACATAAGTCCCCACTAGGAAACCGCTGGCTCCACATGAGTTGGTTGAGTGCCTGTTACAAAGCTCTGTGCTGGTGTCGTTATAACGTCCACATCAGATGGCCACAGCGGGGCTGTGTAGACGCTCCAGAGCCACTGGCCAGCATGAGCAACATCGACCCTCAGGACCTACAAAGTGGACCCCAAGGTGGCCGACCCTCGTAGGGGACACTGCGATGGCTTCGCTGGGTATGCCAGCTTGTCCCAGCAGACCCTGGTGAAGAACTGCTCACAGCAGCAGGAAGGCCAGCTGTCCAAGAGCAAGTCCCCCTCCCGTTGGACTGAGCAGAACCAGAAATGGGAATTAGACACGGAAAGACATCTGTAGCCCCGACGCCCTGCCTGAGGGCGGCCACGGCCACCGGGCATCCAACAGAAGCACGGCAGGCCAGGGAAGGCCGCTGGGCAGGAAAGGGGGCCAGTCTCAGGAGGACAGACCACCGTGGAAACCAACATGCCCGTCTGGACCGACAGCGGTGCACAGGTGTGTGACAGCAGCACCTGGCGCCAGGTTGGCAGGGTCCCCAGCAGGAGCAGAGGCCGAACTGGGAACTCAGGGAGGCCGTGACTCGGCCTCGGGGTGTGCTGGGGAGCAAGACGGACAGCCCTGCAGAGACCGCAGGGCCAGCAGCCTCCCACATGATGCCCACCACCCACTGCAGCAGGAAAACTCCAACCCGGGGAGAGGTGGGCGCAGATGGGAGCCCCAACCCAACAGAGAGGGATGATCAGGAAAAGACGGGGCAGAGAACGACCCAGCTCCGGGGAACCTGCCCCGGGGCACCCACTGCCGGAAGCAGGCAGTGTAGCCGCCGAGGGCCAGGCGCTCGGCCAGGCCAGGGCAGGGAGGAGAGCGGTGGGCGGGCGGAGGGCCAAGGACAGATGTGGAAAACAGCGCGTCCACTCGCCCTTCCCGGGTGTCGAGGCTGAGGCACAACAACGTCACAGAGATGACCCAGCACCATCCATAGGGATTCTCAGAAGTAAAAAAAAAAAAACAAAAACTTATGTCTACAAATCAAGGCCCTTGTCTCATGAAAAAAGTGCAAAAGATGTTAATAGGTTGCTGGATTTTAAAAATAAAAAGCCTTTGGGCAGCGGGGGAAACCCAGCCACGCACAGCAACGCACTGGGCCAGCCCGAGGTGTCACCCGGTGGCTTTCTGGTGTGACCCAGGAGAGGGAGGCCGGCAAATCCTCCTTGAGGAACCCAAGGCCTTGAGCCAGCCCTTCCGCCTTCAAATGCAACGAAATAGACACACGTTTAAAACCCAAAACCTACTGAAAATCCTCAAATGGGCCCAACCCAAAGACAGTCCAGAGGACAGCCAGGGACAGCCCGAGGACCTCCGTGGACAGCCTTGGGCAGCCATGAACAGCCATGGACAGCCACGGACAGCCATGGACAGCCCTGTGGACTGCTGTGGACAGCCAAGAGACAGGCAGGACCCGGGAGCGAAGGGCACGTGTTAACCCTTAACTGGGGAAACAAGACTGAAGCCAACATTTCAGCAGAGAAGGCACCAGTGTGAAAGAGGACATCAGCTTGACACATCCTGGCTGGAGAGCCAGGGGAAGGCGGGCGACCGTCACCACATGTCACCACCAACGGGGAGGGAAACGCCCAAATCTGGTAAACCCACTAACAAGTGGACGCGCACGGGGAATTAACAGGTGCACACGTAGATGTACACGTTAAGGGGCGTGCACGCACACGTCAGTGCGTGTACAGTTACGTTTATGGATGTGCATCCTCACAGATGCATGAGTGTTCGGGGTTGCTAACAGTCACACACAGACATTTAGAAGTATCAAGGTAAAAGCTGTGATATTTAAATACAGCCAAATAAAGCAGGATCAGGGACCGAGGAGAACTGAGCCGTCTAACCATTCATCACGTAGTGTCAACAGAGGACAGAGCCGAATGTGGAGGGACAGAGATCCCCACCCAAGAGATCACCCAGAGATCACCACATCCAAGTGATAAATACGCAGAGAAAACCATGAACCCAGAGAACCTGTTGTGAGAAGTTCTTCAGGCAAAATGAAAAGCAGAGCCAGCTCCAGACCCGCCCCACACAAGACAGGCTCAGCTCCAAGGGGAGGAAGACAAGTGGACCCCGGAGGACAGAGCCGCCCACGCTCCAGACCAAGGCCTGCAGGACAAACACACTGAAGAGTGCTGCGACCACAGCCCGGGCCAGACAGGCGTTATTTGAGGACTTTATATAAAACAAAGAAGTCACTTTCTATGACAAGCAGAGCCACACATTGGAGGTCCAGCAGTTGGGTGTTGGTGTGTCCTACTGTGCGTCATCCTACAGAGAGCTCAGGGAGCAAGGGAAAACAGCAGGAAACCAGCTCAGGCCCCCAGTCCCCAGGGAAGGGAGGGGTCCAGGGAGGCCAGGCCCTGGGACAGCACTGGAGGTCCTTGGAGGGAAGGGGCCTGGAGTCACTGGGACCCCCACCTGCCCGCCTGGCCACAGTCCACCCGGCACAAACCGGAATCCACAGGAGAAAAACAATGTGATTCCAGGAAAGTCGTTTTAAATCTGAATGTGAAGGAATTTGCAGGGCAACCAGCCGTCCTGCCTCGCAGGAGGCCCAGCTGGGAGGGTCACTTGAGCCCAGGAGTTCAAAGCCAGCCAGAACACACAGCCAGACCATCTCAAAAACAAAAGGCATGGATGGAGTTGGGAAACGTCATGCTAAGTGAAGTAAGCCAGACCCAAACACCAAAGGCCAAGTGTTCTCTCTGATATGTGGATGCTGATCCATAATGGGGTAAGGGGGCGGGCAGGGGAAAATGGGGGACTTTGGGCAAAGGGGAGGGTGGGGTGGGGAGGGGGAATGAGGGCAGGAAAGATGGTGGAATGAGATGGACATCAATACCCTAAAGACAAGTGTGACTGCACATATGGTGTGGCACTACACCATGTACAGCCAGAGAAATGAAAAGTTGTGCAGCAATTGTGTACAGTGAATCAAATGCACTCTGCTGTCATGTATACCTCATGAGAATAAATAAATAATTTTTTTAAAAAAAGGCAAACAGGGAGAGCGTTTTGCATCTTAAACCAAGTGCTAACTCTTTTTACTTCTTCATTTAAACAAAAGAGTCCTTCAGATCAATAAGACCAAAAGCACAACAGAAAATGATCAAAGGATATGAACAGTCTACTAAAAAATACTAATGAGTCTTAAACATATTAAAAATGTTCAGAGTCACCCGCACAACACACGCACCATCCTGACACGAAAACTACAGGAGCTACCAACCAGCCAAGACCTGCTGGTCAGGGCGCTCCTGCGCAGCGCTGGGGACGGGCTTGCAGGGTTGGGCTGGGAAAGTGCAGACTCTCCAGGTACTTCAGAGGAGGGAGGCTTAATGGGGGATTACAGGCTCACAGAGCTGTGGGGAGAGAAGAGGTCAGGAGCGCTGGGAGCACTCAGAATCCAAACAGCGTGGGCACGGGGAACCCCCCTGCAGGCCTGCGCTGCGTCTCTCGTGGCAGTCTTGACCTCGGGTTGTGTGTGCAGGGAAGTGGAGCTGTCCCACGTTGGTATGACTGTGACTTCACAGTGACCTGAGGCAGCTGGGCCTGAAGGCCCTGGTGGAACCCACCCGGCCTTCCCTGCAGGGCAGCATCATCTCCAGCCTCATCACAAGTTGGCATCTCTTTCCATTGGTGTCCAGATGTCACGCCTCACTGGGCCCCCACGGGCCGAAGCCAACAAGATCCCTGGTGGCAATGGAGGCAGGTGAAAGTCGTCTGGAGGCCCTGATCCTGGGAAGCAGAGGGTGCACCCACAAGGGGAGGAACAGCAGATACGTAGGGGAAAATGTGTCACCCGGTACAACCCTGTGGGTGGCACCACCATCGATTCCCCTCCCACCAGGAAGGCAGGAGTCCACCAGGAAGTTATCCTACAGGACCTTCGCACCTCCCGGCACTGTTCGCGCTGTCCAAAGACTGGGAATGCCACAAGTGCCCCAGGTAGGACTGGTAGGTTGGTTATGATGTGTCCCCAAAGGCACCGAGGCAGCTCCCACGACAGCGATGGCTCCATTTCCAAGATACAGCATTGAGTCGCTCAGTCCATTCCACCTGTCACATTTATCTGAAAAGCAGACTCTTGTATAAAAATGAAATTGACCCTTTATCGATGAGCCTGCTCTCTCCCTCAGTCGGGAGGAGGGACGGCGGTGGGAAGAGGGAGGCAGAAGGAGCAAAGCCCACAAGGACAGACGAACCAGGAGCCGCTGGCTGCCCTGGCCCTGGTGGTCGGTGCTCTGCAGGCCAGGCCTTCCCCCCCACCCAGGCTCAATCCCGCACACTCGTGCCCGAAACCTGGAGAAGCCGACGGAGGACCCAGGGGAACAAGGGGTGCTGATGCCTGGCCCTGCCCCATGTTCCAGAGACAGGCCAGCAGAGGACAGCCCACACACTGCCAGTGGCTGCTGCCTACTGCTGCCCCGTCACCCAGACGGGCAGCCCCGTGGCCACTAGAGAGGAAGCACACAGGGAGAGTAAGGTCAGGAGCTTTCGAAGCACTCAGAATCCAGACTCTGCGTGGCCGAGCCGACTCAGGACGACTTTCTGAAAAGAAGGGTGTGGTCCCATTTTACATCCACGTTAGAAATATCGAGAGATGGTTCCTCGTCCAGGGGGGAATCCAGTCATCCAGGCAGCCTCGCGCTGCAGGGGACAGGAGAAAGGGCACCGAGTTCTGAACAGCCATTTGGACGGAGGAGTCAGCACCGTGGGGGTTCACAGCACCTCTGGGAATCGGAACAGAAGGCCATCATCACCAAAACACTGGCCGGGAGGGCCCTGTTGCCCCTCTCAGAGTTATTCTAACAAAAAGCAGAAGAAAACTAAATTTCCAAAAATTGCCCAAAGCGCCGTCTCACGGTTCTCGGTCATCACGCGTTTTGGTTACGCAGGCTCCAGCAGCGTGAAAACACTCGCAGAACAAAGTGGACAAAGCAGGTCACCAACAGCCCTGTGTGCTCTGAGCACAGCCTGTGCCAGTCACCGGAGCCCCAGGGCCGGGGCAGCACCCAGGGAGGTGCCCTGCCTCTGGGGAAGCTGGCCACGGGCCCCTGCAGCTCTCCACACAGCAGACCGGTCCCAGGGAGCAGGGTCCTGCAGCCCCTAGATGTGGGATGCACCCCACAGCCCAGCAAGGCAGCACTGCACCCTGCTCCAGCCCAGGAAAACCGCTGGCAGCAGGCGTCGCAGGCACAACTCCCACGACTATTGAGTGTTGGCCCAGGACTTGAAGCCAAGTCTGCTGGGCTCTGAACCGTCTCTCCACACCCCACGCAGCGTCTCAGCAGCTCCCAGCCCCCCTGGGTCTCCAGCCGGGAGTAGCCCCTGCTGACTGCTGTTTTCAGATCCATCTGATCTCCGTCCTACTCCAGGTCGGGATTTGCCGAGATTCCGATGCCTTGCCAGGTCCCTTTGTATTGCCTGAAGACATTTCCTCCTTGGTCCAAGAGCCCCACCCCCATGGTGGGTCCAGCAGGTTGGATGTGCCTCCAGCCTGGCTTCTGAGCGACTCCCATTTATTTTCGCATGGCACACTGACCACAGGACAAGTCTGGTGGCACAGCCTGGGCCAAGACGTGCCACAGAAGGAGGGGCCAGCGGGCTGCGCAGGGAGGGCCCGGCAGGCTCCCCCTCAGGGAAACGATGCCCAGAACATCCTGCAGGAAGGAGGGGACACGGAGAGCCCCCACTCTTGTCCCGGCTGCCTCTCTGCTCATTCTTTCCCCCCACAAAGGACTGGACAAGTCCAGGGGCACATACTGGGCCACCCAGCACCTGCCTGCAGAAGAGCAGCACCGGCCTCCTCCAGACCCTCTGGCTCCTTCTCAGTGTGCAGTGGTGCCTGCAGCACCGTCTTAGTCTGCTTCCTGCTGCTGTGACAGAAAAGCCACCAATTAGGCAATTCATGGAGTAATTTATTCCTCACGGTTCTGGAGGCCGGGAAGGTCCATCCTGAGCTCCAGCCTCTGGCAAGGTCCTTCCTGCTAGTCATCTCTGTGGTGGACAGCACCTTGTGTGGCCCAGAGCAGGAGGGAGAGAGCTCACTGCTGAATGACCACCCACAGCAACCCACCCACGTCCTCACGGCTGCCCCAGTCCCTTCCCCAGGAGAAGCCCCCGTGACCTCATGGCCTGTCATAGGCCCCAGCTCCTAAGTCACGATGCTCTGACATGTCAAACACCCCTCCCCACCAGAGGTGGAGGGTGTCCACCCCTTAATCTGGGCTGGACTCAGACTGCATTTTTCTGATAGAATGTGGTGGACATGAGGACACGGTCCCAGTTCTGAGCCTGGCCCTCGGGAGGCTGTGTTCTCTTGGAACCTGCCTCCCACGGGGACAGCAAGGCTGGGGCAGCTGAGGAAAGACCCCCACTGCTCTCACCGACAGCCGCAGACCCAGACCAGAGCGGCCTACCTAAGGCTAAACCCCAAAACTCGTATGTGCATAACGGTGGGGACACTAGAAATGTGCCTGGCATCTGGCAGTCACTCTGTTGTGCAAACTCTAAGGTAGCAGGACGTCACTGGGTCATGAAATCTACGAAGCCCCCATTGTAGAGAGGGCCAGGACTTTACATGAGGAGGCCCCTTCGAGGCCAGAAGAACCGCCCAGCCGAGCCCTGCCCCATGGCAGCCCCTCTGGGTCATGAACTAAACCTTTGGGTGTGGTTTCAAGCCACTTGGTTTCCTGGTGGCTTCTGACCCAGCGGGAGCCACGTGAGGAACTACCCAAGAGCAGGGTCACTGTCACTGAAGGGCACCCCATTCCTGCTCGGCCTCCTCCCCCTCCCTCTCTCCAGATGCAGGTGATGGAGTCAGCCCACGCTGGCGCCTCGGGGAGGCTGGCCCGCTTCCCCGTCCCTCCCTCTCCTTCTGCCATGCCCACCTGCAGGGCGAGGGCCTTGAGGTTTGCAGTCTCATCCTTCCCTAGAGGGCAGGCCGAGGCCTCAAGCTCATCTGCCTTCCAGCAACCAGCAGGGATAGGGCCCAAGACCCAAAAGTGGACGAGGGAGACAGCAGCCCTGATTGAGCCTCTGGCCCAAGCTTCACGGTCCAGCCCAGGTAGTGGAGCAGGCCTTGGGCTGGGGCGGGACACCCACCAGCTGTAAAATGACACGTCCCACCTGGTGGTGTTTCTGAGTTACCTCCCCAAAGCCAAGGCATGAGGGCAGGAGAGTCAAGGCTGCCAAACCCTGTCAGAACCCCGGCTCGACCCCTTCAGAGACACGGAGTCCCGCTCACAGGTACCGGGGTCTGACACTAAGGCGATGTCAGGGGAGAGCGTGGGGACACATGTCCAAGGGCCACGGCTGAAGAGCAGGGCTGGGCAGCTGTGAATGAGCAGGGCCAGGCCGAGGCGGGAGCCCCCTGGCTGGGCCCCTGCAGGGCCATCGGGACGTGGACGGGGGACAGACATACAGGGGCTGGTGAAATCACTTCCAATCATCCGAGGACAGTGAAGGTACAAAAGAGCTTCACTTCAGTGTGAAAGTCTTACTTTCAAGCCTCACTTTGAAAAGGCCTTCATTTTCAAGTTGAATGTGGGATCTGTTGAAAAATAATGGAGAGCATCTTCCTCCCGGGACTTCTCTTTAAAGCCGATCAATAAACCATTCGGATGCTTTAACATAGATTAACCAACTCAGCGAGCCAAGCCAGGTGAGCTCCGTCCCTGGACAGGAGGCGTCTCCTCTCCGAAGCCCAAGGAGGAACCCGAGGTCTGCAGTCCCGAGGTCTGGGGTGACCGGAGGCTGGTTGCTGCAGCAGCCTCTGTCCCTGCTGCAGCCTGAGTCAAGGGGAATCTGTGACACCCACCTCAGGACCGCCGCTTTGCGGAGAGTTCCTTCCTGCAGACCTCTGCTCCTCAGCCTGCGCTTGGAGTGAGGAGGAGGCAGGGAGGGAGGGAAGGAGACAGCAAGGTGCCCAGCAGGGCGGCCACTCCAGAATGGCCTTCCAGAGTCTGCTGGGCACCCTCGGCAACAGAGAAGGGCACAGGGCCACCAGACAGCTGCACCCTGTCCTCAGGCTCCAGCTCCACAGGTCCCATCAGAGGACCCACACTCTCCATCACACTCACACACACACACACACACACACACACACAATGCTCACATGCACATTCACATGCTCTGATACACACACGAGAGCACCACGCACACACATACACACACACAGCCAGACACCCACACAATCTGACACACATTCACATGCACTCACACACACATATACACACTCACACACACAATGCTCACACTCTCACACACTGACACGCACTCACATGCACACACTCACGCACACACAACCCAGCCCCTGCACACCAGAGGCCTCAGTGGCTCTGCTCAACCTGCCCCTGAAGAACGGGCTTGGACCTGCAGAGCGGCGGTGAACACATGACCAAGATGCTGACTCGAGGCCCCGAGGACTGGGCTGAGGACCAGGCTCGCCAGGCTGGATGGACTTCAGTCAGACGGCAGACTGAACTGTCCCCATGGAAGTCCTTTCTCCAAGCCCAGGCCCAGGGAACATCCAGGAGGAGCCTGGGGAACACCAGCTCCAGTACCGTCCGGCCGCATGACCACCAGCCCCCAAGCCAGGCAGGTCCCAGCAGCTGGAGACCAGGAGAGACCGGGGTGCAGGCACAAGTGTCTGAGCCAGGGGCAGGCGGCCTGTTGAGCAACCCCAGCCCTGGCGCCCCCCTCTAGATGAGAGAAAGGCAAGCAGGCGCCCCCACCCTCCTCCTCTGCTGCCGGGACTCGGAGTTCAAGGTGAAACGAAAACAGAGGCCCCCGAGGGAAGAGGCCGCCTGACCCACACGCTCCGCAGAGGACCAAGGGCGTCCTGGGGGCTGCGACGGACCACGGGGAGCGTGGTGATCACAGTAGAACCGGCAGAAAGCAAAATGTGCCGCTTGGACTGCCCCAAGGGCACGTCCCTGTGGCAGGAAGTCCACCACCTGGCTGTGCAGCCGTCCCCGCACCCCTCACGGAGCTTTGTCTTCCCAAACTTGAACTCGGCCCCTATGAAACACAGACCCTCTCCCCTACCCCGCCCTGGCACCCCCGCTCCACCTCCCACCTCCATGAACACGGCTGCTCTAGGGACCTGGGGCTGGTGGACTCACGTCACTCAGCACGGTGTCCTCAAGGCCAGCCACACTGAGGCCCCTGCCGGAACTTCCCTCCTTTTAAAGGCTGCATAGTGATCCACTACAGATAGACCACACTTTGTCACGGACACGCCATGGCCTCCTTCTCTAGGCGATCGTTGATACCGCTGCTTTAGACGTGGTGCAGAAATGCCTGCTGACAATCTGCCTCCCATCCTCTGCACGTGCCATGGCCGACTTCACGCTCTGCTCGACAAGGAGGCCCAGATCGCAGGTTGAGCATTATTTTCGGGTACATTTGTGTCTCTGGATGAGACTGGCATGGGAACCTCTGGGTGGGGAAGGGCGGAGAGCCCTTCCCACTGTGCAGCATCCCCCAATCTGCAGCCTTCAGGAACAGAGTGGGGAGGGTGAATTGGCCTCCACCTGCAGAGCCTGGGCCCTGAGTGGAGCACACCTGGGCCAGGAGCTCCACCTTCAGCTCCCCAGGCCCAGCCCCGCCCACTCTCCTGGGTCTCCTGCAAACAGAGAAGGTAGGGTCCTCAGCCTCCGTTACGTGTTAGCTGACTCCTTACCACGGGCCTCATTCCAGAACCCTCCACCCACACACACACTCACACTCACACACACACACAAACACACACTCACACTCACTCACACTCACACACACACTCACAGTCACACACACACTCTCACACATACACACACACTCACACTCACACACACACTCACTTGCACACACACTCTCACACTCACACTCACACACTCTCACACACACTCACACACACTCACATTCACACACACACACTCACACTCACACACACACACTCACACTCACACACATGCACACACACACACACACTCACATTCACACACACACTCACATGCACACACACACTCACACACACTCACATTCACACACACACTCACATGCACACACACACTCACACACACTCACACTTGCACACACACTCACACACACTCACACTCACACTCACACACACACTCACACTCGCACACACTCACACTCGCACACACACACACACACACACACACCCTAGGAGGCCGTTTCTCTAGAAACCCTGACACAGACACACACGTTACCTACGTAACGCTGTGTGTGCCAGGTGCCATCTCCACGACCGTCCACTGGGGAAACTCTTCACCTCCCTGGGGAACCTGAGAGGAAACCTGTGCCCCCTGCAGACAAGGAATGAAGCAGACGGAGGTCAAGGAGCACACCAAGGTCAACGGTGCAAAGGTGAGCCCCGGAAGGTGACCCAGGCCCCATCATCTGTCCACAGCCCTAAACAGGCCTGGTGACATCAAATGGCTCAAAAACATCTCCGTGTTGGATTCCCTGGAGTGGGTGGGGAGAAACCATGCCACAAACAGCCAGGTGGGGTCACCCGTTGGCAAGGCCCAGAACCAACATGTGGGACCCAGCCCACCCTGCGGCACAGGCTGACCCTCGCCAGGCAGGTGACCACCGACGCTGGAAACTGAAATGGGTACTTAAGTCATCCTGAGGAACAGCCCTCAGAAGCCCCCAGCTGCAAATCAGAAGCGATACTACCAGAGAATCAGGCTGAGACCCTGCCCCGTGTTGAAGACTGAACCCTGGGAAACACCCGCAGGAGAGCAAAGAGCTTTATCTAAAGGTTAGAACAGGCAGAGAGAGAAAGGGACAGAGGCCCTCAGAGGAGGGGCCCAAGGTGGCGCCCAGGAGTGGGCGTGTCCCGCCCCTTTACACATTCCAGATTCCCCCCACCCCACCTCTTCCTTCTCTGGCCCACAGTGACCAGATGGTGGGCCAAGGTGGAAGGGGCCGCCCAGGAGCACAGCGGGGAAGGAGAGGCCCAGTGCGCTCATTAACGAGCCCTGGCAGGAGGACGGTCCCTTGGAGGCTGGTAGCCTTGGCAACAGATGAGGAGGGTGTCCTGAGAGCATTAGCTCTGTCCACAGCAGCTGCTGACAGTCCTCGCCCACCCTGGGGCCTTCTGAACTTGACCTCTGCCCTGCAGGCTTCCCACTCCCAGTGCTCAGGAGCCTCAGCCCCTCTCCACGGCCTCCACCCACTCGGTTTCCCCTGCAGACGTCACAGACTCTGTCTCTTTTTCTTTCTGAGTGACGTGTCCTGTGTTGATTCCCTCTGCCTGTTTCTCCGTTGCTGGGAACTTTGACTCGGTATCGTGGAGACAGCTTCACTCTAGTACCCACACGGCCAACTTCCTGACCCGTCTCTGCCCTGTCCCCAATCGGGACAGGGCCGCCCCTCCCCGCGCATGCTCCTCCGGGTCCTCTTGGCTCAGCCCATCCCGGCTCTTCACCCGACCTCCTGCCCTGGGAGGCTGATGCTGGGGGTCACTGTGGGCAACAAATAACAGTCTGATCAGAAAGACGGGCGATTCAGGAGGAAGGAAGGTAAAATGCTAACGTCTCCAGAGCCCTTGCCCCTCCTCCTCCACCTGTTGCCAAGGCGACCGGCTCCAGGGAACCCTTCTCCCGCAGAGAGCTGTGGGAGTAGTTAATGCTCCTTTCCTGCCCATTTGGGCAGCACAGAGGGGCACCCCCGGAAGGCTTCTTCCCCAGATTCTACTTCCTTGGATGCCCAACTCTGGGGCCCCTTCAATTTGGACAAGTCTGTCTCTGTTCTACCTTTAAATAAAACTGGCTTTCTACGTTGGCCTCGGTGTTTAGTCTCAGGTGTTCAGTCTTCGTCATCTGGGGAAACAGGACTCGGCCCGGATTCTCGTCACCAGCATCACCGCCTCCCTGCCTCCTGGCACTCGCAGGACCTGTTTCTTCCTCCTGTCCAGACCCTCAGGCTCCCAGGACAGTGTGCACTTATTTGCTCAGTGAGTAACTATGGGCACCTGCCCAGAGACAGGCTCTGCGCTAGGCCCTCCAGGGCCATGAAGGCCAGGACCGGCCACCACAGCCAGCAGAATTCCAATGGTGAGCCAGGGCCTCAGAAATCCAGGTAAAGCCCCAGAAAAGAAACCACCATTGTGCATTTGGTGTCCCCAAAGAGAAGAGCAAGGAGTGAGGGGTACATTCATATTTACCCACATTTGAAGAAATCCTGGTGGGAAATTGTCTAACTGACCAAAACCACCACCCACAGGTTGGGAGTCTGGACAACGCCAATCAAGAGAAACACGGAGAACCGCAGGTGGTCACCTCCTAATCAGGGCATGAAAGAGAAGGAGAGCAGCCCTGAGCTCTCCAGGGATGCACCGTCACTCGGAGTAAAAGAACAACTGGGGTGGAGTGAGCCTTCTCGCCTCCGGCCACCAGGAACCATCCAAACACACAAAACAACCGCTCAATGTGCTGCAGCCAAGGGCCATGCAGGGCAGACCCCGAGACCCAGGGAGGAGATGGGGCCAAGTCAAAAACACCCGGCTCTCCAGGACAGGGCAGCTGTGCTGATGGGTGGGGACAGGGTCTGGGGCTGCACAGACACACAGACCCTCCCGTGAGCACAACAAAAGAAAACAGAAGGCAAGAAAATCCTATAAAACGAAGTTAAATAAACACTTTCTCAGGTAACTAAAAACTGGGAGAATTTGTTGCCAGGAGACCTGCCCTGAAAACGATTATAAAAAGTTCTTTAGGTAAAATAGTGATACCAGGAAAAGACAGTTCACAAGGGAATGAAGAACAGCAAAATGGTAAATATGCAAATAGAATCAAAAAACCTTTTTCTGATTTTTAAACTTTCTTTTGAAAACTTACTCTACAGCAAAAATACATATTTGTAGACTGATAACAGACGTAGAAGTAAAATACATAGCACGACTTGCACAACAGAGAGAGAAGGAGGCAAATGCACGAACTGCAAACTCCAAGGCAACCACTAAGAATTGAAAACAAATGTCACAGACAAAATGCCAATAATGCAGGTAAAGTAGAATTATAAAGAATAACCCAAAATAAGGCAGGAAGAGAAAGAATCAGTGGGACAAATAAGAAGCAGGGTAGATTTAAATAGCAGGGTAGATTTAAACCAACCATGTTGATACTCACATTAAGTGTAAATGCCATTTAGGACGTGATTCATCCACAACAATCTTCTTTGAATTTAAAGTCATGTAATGTAAAAAGATTAAAATTAAAAGGATAGAAAATGTATGCCATGAGCAACACCAAGCATAAGTGTGATTTTTAGCAGGGATAAGAGGACCATCCGTGATGATGAGCGGGTCAATCCCGTAAGTGGGAACAAACCTAAAACTAGAGCTTCAAAGTGCACAGAGCAAAAACTGACAGACCTGTCATCATTGGAGGCCCCAGGACTCTTCACACAGCGATTGTCACAACTGTGGGCACAGCACCAGTGAGCACAGAGAAGACCCAGTTAAACACTGTCATCGACCAGCTGGGCCTGGGTGATACTCACAGAACCCTCCACCAAGGACAGGAGAAGCACCTTATGTCCAAACACACAGAGAGACCAGGACAGAACACACACTGGGCTGCACACCTCCACACGCCTTAAAGAAACCAAAATGGCATTAAAACACAAGTTTTACAAAAACAATTAAATTGGAAATCAATACAAAGAGATTTGGGGAAATCTCTCAGATATTTTAAAATTAAGCAAGATACATCCATATAATCCTTGGATCAAAGAAGAAATCCCAAAAGATATTGGAAAATAAATTTTGCAGAATTTTTTTAAAAAAAGGAAATTATCAAAATTGGGATGCAGTTAAAGCACTATACAGAGGAAAATTCAGAGCTTTCAATGTTGTTATTGGAAAATTTAAGAGGTTCAAAATTGGTGAGCCTATGTTTCACTTTAAGATGTTAGAGAAAAAGAATGTTAAATATAAAGTGATTAGAAAGAAAGTATAAAGTTTGCAGCAGAAATAAAGTACACAAAAAAGGAAGATAGAGAAAATCAATAAAATCAAAAAGAAAAATGGAAAATCAATAAAACCAAAATCTGAGATAGATGCAGTCTGTCTCAGCTGACGTAGACCATAGAGAGAAGACCCAGCCGCCGGGTCGGGAAGGAAGGACGCCCCGTCACTACAGATGGCCACTGTCAGGAGACTCACATGGAAGAGTAGGAAAAATTATGCCAATAAATCCTTCTGCTTTGATGAAATTGACAAACTCCTTGATCCACTCAAACTACAAAAACTGACTAGAAAAGAAATGGAAAATCTGAACTGCCCTAGAACTATTAAAGAAATTAAGTCACAATGAAATATCTTGCCACAAAGATCACTCTAAGCTCAGGCAGCTTCACTGAAAAATTTGTTTTACAAATTAGGAAAAAGTAAAACCAATTCTCCTGGATTCCTTTCTAGTGGGAGAGAAAAACTGCATCTCAATTCATTTTGAAAATCCAGCCTTAACCATTGCTAAAACCTGGCAGACACATCTAACCTGAGTAAAATGTCACACAGTGTCTACAACTATTGAAACACCACACGGCATCCCATCCACATGTACAATTTCTATTTTTATGTATCAATCAAAAATACATTTAAACGTTTTTAAACTTCATAAAGACATTATTTGATATGTACCAACCAATATTTTCCATGAATATAGATGCAAAAACCTTTAGCAAAATCTTAGCAAGTCAAATTCATCAATATGTTAAAATTGGATTCCAGGAATATAAGATTAATTTAACATTTAAAGAGGAAGGTATTCAGTATGTTAATGGGAGACAGGGAAAACTCCGCCCTACTCAACAGATGTACAAAACCCTACAACACCGTTTAACACCCGTTTCAGATAACAATTTTCTGCAAAGTGGGATGAGAAAAGAACTCCACCAAATAATACGGAGCCTCTGCCAAAAACATGCTGCTGACACAGTGTCAGTGATAAGAGCCTGCATCCTGGAGCAAATCTTTACCCCTCCCACATCAGATAGAGCACTAACCTCTAGGGAATATAAAGCACTCAAAAACCTTAACACCAAAAATACAAATAACCCAGTCGATAAATGGGCCAAGGAACTGAACAGACACTCCTCAGAAGAGGATATACAGTCAGCCCACAAATATATGAAAAATGTTCATCATCGCTAGCAATTAGAGAAATGCAAATCAAAACCACTCTAAGGTTTCATCTCACTCCAGTCAGAATGGCAGCTGTTAAGAATACAAACAACAATAAGTGTTGGCGAGGATGTGGGGGAAAAGGCACACTCGTACATTGCTGGTGGGACTGCAAATGGGTGCAGCCAATATGGAAAGCAGTATGGAGATTCCTTGGAAAACTGGGAATGGAGCCACCATTTGACCCAGCTTTCCCACTCCTTGGTCTATACCCAAAGGACTTAAAAACAGCCTACTACAGGGACACAGCCACATCCATGTTTATAGCAGCACAATTCACAATAGCTAAACTGTGGAACCAACCTAGATGCCCTTCAGTAGATGAATGGATAAAGAAACTGTGGTGTATATACACAGTGGAATATTACTCAGCATTAAAAGAGAATAAAATCATGGCATTTTCAGGTCAGTGGATGGAGTTAGAGAAGATAATGATAAGTGAAGTTAGCCAATCCCAGAAACCAAATGAGGAATGTTTTCTCTGATGTAAGGAGGCTGATTCGTAGTCGGGTAGGGAGAGGAGCACGGGGGGAATGGAGGGACTCTAGAGAGGGCAGAGGGGAGGGAGGGGAGGGAAGGTACATGGGGTTCTTAATGACGGTGGAATGTGATGGACATGATTATCCAAATATGAAGACACCAATTGGTGTGAATATACTTTGTATACAACCAGAGATAGGAGGAATCGTGCTCTATATGTTTAATAAGAATCGTAATGCATTCGGCTGTCCTGTGTAAAGAAAACATAATGATTTAAAAAAAGAAAAGGAGCACCGACACCATCCCCGGAGGGGACCAAGGCCAGCCACCTCCATCGCTCCGGCTCAACGTGGTCTTCGGGTCTGGCTGCTGCCCGCAGATGAGGGACAAAGGAAGGATCCAGGCTGCCAAACCGACTACCCTCCCTCAGATCCCAGCTCCTGCTGCTGGGAGGCGCTCCAGGACGTGTGCGACGGCGCCAGGGACTCGCAGGGAAGAGTAGGCGCCTGTGTGGCAGCCGCGCTCCTGGTGTGCATCTACGCCAACGGGTGCCTCGGTGTGCGGTGCCTGGCAGCTACCTTCAGGGCCAGCCTCGGAGCGCGGCTCGGAGGGCTCCCAGGTGAGCGACGGGAACAGGGTGTGAACCCACAGGGAGGGCTGCTCCCCCAGGGGGCACGGCAGGCGGCGGGCAGGCAGCAGGCAGGCAGCGGGCACGCAGCGGCACGCGGGGCCCAGATGCCCCAGGGAAGGATCCAGATTTAGCACCTGCCACCGGTTCCCCCAACGCAGAAGTCTAGACAGAGTGGCCCTCCAGTGCCAGTGAGCAGGTGGGGGCTGCGCAGGGCTGAGGTCAGCACAGAGACTGGCCCCAGGGCGGGGGACATTCGGGCGATGGAGACACTCTACATTCTGCTGGTGGTGGCCGCACTCAGAGACGGCTGTCAAAATCCATCCACTGCACCTCAGAAAGGATGGCGTTGCTGTGTGTACAGTATCCCTTAAGGGAGTGGCTTTCAGAGTGACCGAAAGAAGATATGAGAAAGCATAGGAAGAGATGCTCAGCCTCACTGGGCCCAGAGAGTGTGTGTCAGAGTGACAGAGAACATCAGTCCACACACACTCAGGAGGCCAGACCCCGGGGGCCAGACCCAGGGGGCCGACAGCCACCAACACAGCGCAGTTGGGGGTATCCCGACCCCGTGGTGGTGCGAGCCTTCCTAACCTTTCCTTACGGAGCTCAGCAAAACCAGGACTAGGGTGTCCATTTCCAGATCTTTACCCAAGAAAATGAAGACGCACATCCCCACAAAGCCTTTCCCCGAGTGTTGACGCAGCGTCATTCCTAATGACCGAAAGCGAAAAACAACCCAATACCCATCAACAGGCGGATAAAGAATCACCGCCTGTATTCACACAGCAGAAGCCAGCCGCCAAAGGGCCCGACGAGGAGCACGGGGCACACACATCGTGCCCAGCAGAAGCCAGACGCCAGGGGGCAGGTGGCACCGGATTCCATTTGTGCAGAACCAAGACCCACCGGCCACCATCTCGGCAAGGAGGATGACACAACTGCCCAGAAGGAGGCTCTGGGGACATTGCTGGATTGAGATCCCACTACTTTGCGTGTGGCATGTGTCAGAACTCGCTGGTCTGTATTCTGCATCCTGTTTAATTTATTGTATGCAAATTGTACCTCAGGGATAAAGGACCAGGAAAAATGACAATCTAAAAATGTGAGGAAGAAGTAAATATCACAAAATGTAAGAGGTTTTTATTCAGGAAACCACAAAACATGATTGAGAAACGTGGAAACTCTCAGAAATGGAGAACGCACGCTTGCTCGGGTTGCAGGGCACAGCGGTGCACGGATATTGTCCCTCCACCTTGAAGGACTCTGCACAGCACCAACCAAAATCCCCCCAAAACTTCCTGTGGAAGTTGGCATGCTAGTTCTGAATTTTATGTGGAAAATCAAAAGGCAAGAAGAAACGAGACCCTGTTGACCAGTCAGAGAGGCAGGGGGGCTTCCTCTGCCTGCCGCCCACCACTGACCACACAGCCCGGGAGCAAAGTCAGGGCAGGGTTTACAGCCATGGAAGGGAAGGGAGCCAGACGCAGACCCAGCGTGGGCACTCCTGCTCTGCAAAATAACCAGGAGATGAGGCTCTGCGTCCATCCGTCACAGGCACGGGGAATCAAGTGACCCCAAAGTCCCTCAGACACAAAAATCAACTCCAGACAGACTGAAATCCCATCGAAAGTCAAGGCACTTGATAAAGCCTTTAAAAGATGTAGAGAACATCTTTGTGACCTTTTGGATAGGAAAAGATCTTCCAACAAGATTGAAAATGCAATAACCATAAAGGAGAAGTTGGATACATTTGGCCACATAAAATCTAAGCATTTCTATTTGTCCAAAAACACCAGCCAGAGAGCCAAGAGGCAAAACAAGCATTAGCAGGAAATATTTGCAGCACATATAACCGACAAAGACCCCATATATAATATAGAGAAGGCACTCCTGCAAGTTCAGGAGGAAAGTGCATCGGACACTTGAACAAGGACATCCTGAAGCACATCAGCCCCCAGCCCAGACCTGCAGGCCACCAGGAAAGCACAGTTAGACCTTCAGAGGGAAGTCACAACAAACCCCTCAAAAGAGCTGACTGCCAAGACCAGGGGACGCTCACGCAGCACCTCTACAGGGAACCATCCGGAAGAGTCCGGGATGTCCCAGAAAGTCAAGGGCGTACCTCGTACTCCATTGCCAACTAGTGTGCTCCCAGGTTTCCATTCAGAGGGAAAATCTGCATGAACATGGCAAGACCCAAATGCTCTTCAACGGCAAAACAGATAAATAAATCTTGACACCCAGCAAGGAAAAGCAGCACATTCCAGATGCACACAGCATAATGGATCCATCTTCAAAACAGCGCGTTGAGTCAAACAAGCCAAACGCAAATATACGGACCGCTTCGTTTCATCTACATAAATATTTAGGTCGTGCAAAACGGAGCCGTAGTATTTAAAGACACCTACCCATGTGGCAATGCTATGACATGCTATAAAACAAAATCAGCTCCATAATCAGGAAGCGACTGCAATAAAAAGGTGGGGTACATAGAACACGGCCCTCCGTCTCTGCAGGCCTGCATCAATGGACCGAGCCAAACTCCCCTCCAGATGCTTGGGGGGAAAATCCTGCTCTTCTTGAACATCATACAGACAGTATTTTTCTCGTCATTGTTCCCTAAACGGTACCTTACACCTTTGGTCCACACTACGATTCCTGACGGCATTCCCAGGGTGTCGGACATGCTCTGGAGCAGCCAACGTAGGCAGTAGGACCGCCCCACCCCACAGCCACAGGCTGTGCCACAAACAGACCTCAGCACCCACTGGCCTGGCATCTGCAGGGTCCCCGAATCAAGTTTCCCTTGTGCTTTCTTTGGTGGCAGAAGGGGAGGCAGGCCAGGGGTGGTCCTGGTGGCCGTCCGGGAATAGAAGACAGGCCCCAGCTGGAGACCCTCCAAGGTCAAGGGAGGCTTCTTTCCTGGGAGGGGACTTGTGTAGCCCACCTGCAGCTCCCCCTCACGCTCCAGCCAAGCAAGAAGACAGAGACCCAGGAGGCGGGAGGGAGGTAGGGGAGTCACCCTGGAGGAAAGGAAGCCAGGGCACACGGTGGACTTAGGTCAGCTCAGGTGACTTCGGCAAGCTGGGGTGGACTTAGCTGGATCTTAGTTTCTGGACAGTTTGTCAGAATATGGGTTCAGGACACAAGCTGATAAGCTCAGGGGGGGGGGGTTCCTGCCTGGTGCCTTCCCCTTTCTAAGGGGAAGGAGGAAGCAGCTGCGGGCTCCACCCCAGGGCTTTTGGAGCCCGGCTTCTCCACACCCTGGGGCAGGCACAAGAGCAGGTCTCCCAGGCCCACCCCAGCCGTCGGGGAAGCCCTTCCCACAGTTACCAGGGCGGTCGAGGCTCCCCAAGCCTGGGAGACCATGAGTGCCCACAGCGCCCACCAGGGTCTAGAGGAGACCACCTGGGCTGGCAGCATCACGTCCCTGAGGAGAGGCGTCTGAAGGAACAGCATCCCTGTCACCAAAGGGAACCTGGACCCCCACCCAAGAGTGAAACACTCAGTGGCCAGGCTCAGATGGAGATGTGCAGACAGTGCAGCTGCAACGAGGGAAAGAGGGAAGGATTTATTCTGAAAACTCCAAGTTCAAGTTCTCATATGCAAAATACGCCTACAGATCTGAAGTGGTGAAATCAGGGGACGCGGCAAACACCAGCTGCCTTCAGCTTGCTCAGAGAAACCGGGTCAGACACCCAGCACCCACCGCTCCTCACAGCCGAGCACCCGCCACCCCAGGAGCGCTGGGCTTCGGCTCTGCATCCACAGAGCTCCCGCTTTGCAAAGGTCCTGAGGCAGTCACTGGCTTCAGAAAGAGCTGACCTCCCGGACATCTTTGAGCGCCAAGATGAACTTATTCGAAAATTGCAAGAAACACATGAAAATAGGAAGATGTTTAATGATAGAGTTTATGGACTCAAAGCAAAAATGTCATCAATACAGCGCACGATGGTGTTCAGTGGGGGTTCTCATTCGAATCCTCGGAAGAGTTATGAATGTTCCGGAAGCACCATCTGTGGACGGCAAGGAAAACGTCATCGTCATTTTGAAATATTTGATATAAAAAGTTCAATTAAATTCAAAATCCATTTTCATCATCACAAAAAATTCCAACATTATATTTGTTAATGAAAGAAAAGGATGAGTCGCTTCCCTGGGAGACTGAGGGCCTCCGAGTTCAACTCCGAGAGACAGCTGTCTCGATTCGGGTCAGTGGTGGGAGAGATTCTGCCACGGCCATCAGGGATCCAGGGCCACTTGTCCCAGCCACTTGCTGGAGTTTCCTACAGCCATGGGGGAGGGGAGGTCCACCCAGAAATTCCCTGGGGCCATTTCAAATGCCTCCAGCCCCAGCACTGTCCCCAGGGGAGACAGGACACAGCAGCGACCGGCTGTGTCCCAAGGCCCATTCCAGGGGCCCTGACCCTCTGAGCCCGGAGGAGACCTGGAGCACCCCACAGAGGGCGTCCCCTGTGTGTCTCTGGTGGTGTCTCGTGGAGCCCGTGGGTCTCACCTTCGCCACTAGTGCTTAGTGCCCCCCTGCAGGCGGGAAGCTGAGGCCCAGAGAGTCGGCCTCACAGTGAGGGCTGGGGCTGGGTAGCCTCGAGTTAGTGGGATGGCTGAGCACCCGAGGTGGGC
The DNA here is from genome assembly GCF_964194105.1 of Spermophilus citellus. Classification (NCBI taxonomy): domain Eukaryota; kingdom Metazoa; phylum Chordata; class Mammalia; order Rodentia; family Sciuridae; genus Spermophilus; species Spermophilus citellus. Next base: position 134,738,751 of record NC_138197.1, on the reverse strand, counting down.
CAGTCTGGGCCATGACCTGCCGTGCCAGGCCCTCAGCCCCACCCTGCTGCCCGCAGCACCTCGACATCCATCGGGAGGGAGGCCAGGAGCAGCTGAGGGTCAGGCAGGGCCAGCAACGTGCCTGCGTCACAGCAAAGGACGTCTGGCCTGGGAAGGGATCTGGGGATCCCAGGCCACACGCCCAGGCTCTGGCTCACAGCCACCGACTCCTGAGGCCTCAGCAGAGCGAGGGAGGCAGCCATCACCAAGCCCAGGCTCCAGAGAGGGCAGGCCAATCGCACACCCAGCATGCCCCCCAGGGAGCTGGACAGGCGCAGTGACAACACAGTGCGGCAAGGGCTACAGCACCCCGGGGACACGGGGCCCGACCCTGGGGATGCTTGATGGGCAGCCACGGAGCAACCAGGTGTGGCCGGGTCAGCAGTCAGCCTTGCTGCCTGACAAATGGCTGCAGAACCCAGACGCCTCCAGCCAGAGACCCCGATCCCCACACCCTGGGTCCTCAGGCCCCGCAGCCCGGCTGACCAGGCTGGCTCAGCAGGGCAGTTCTGCAGCAGCAGCAGGTGTCCGGGCCAGATCTTCGTGAGGGTCGGGGGCAGGGTGCTTCCTGAGGGTGCCTCCTGGGCCCAGGCTGAGGGCACAGAGCCCACCCTGCTGTGGAGTAATGAGCACAGGGGCCAGGGCAAGCTGGACCTTCAGAATGCAGGTGCCAGGGCCCCCATTCCCGGGGTGGGAGGAGGGGCAGGGACTCGGAAGAGATTTCCAGCATGTTCCAGAGTGTTCCAGAGACAGGAGGAAAGAGGAGGGCAGGAGGAAGATGGTCCCCTGGAGAGCCAGGCCCTCGGGGGGCTCCCAGTCCACAGCAGGGAGAGTTTGGAAGGAGGATTTGGGGGCACAGGGACCAACGGCTTGTTCCACGTGGTCTTGGGGCCAGAGAGAGCCAAAGGCACAAAGAGCACGGCCGCTCCCCGTGAGCCTGGTCCCCCTGCCACCTTGGGCTGCAAGGACGGGGCAGGGGCCTCCCCCTGAGCCCTGGTCTCCAGGAGAACATGGGCAGTGGCCTTGCTGACAACTGAGAAGCCCGCGGTCTCTCCTCTCACCCCTAGATGCCCAGCGGTGGAGCGACGCAGAGCAGGGCTGCACGCGCAGCCTCGCTGGGTCTCCGGGCAGACCCCACCCCCAGCCCGGTGTCTCCAGCACACCTATCACGGCACCAGACGGTAATCAACTCCCCAAACCTCCAGAGGAGGCCAGTCTCCTCTGATTCTCGTCAAATCCCCTTAATTATGAGCTTGCAATTGGCCTGCTCACCGACTCGGCCGGGGAGGCGGCCGTCTTCTGCTGCTCCAGATGAAACAAAGTGTCATGGGCCCAGGGTTTCCAAAAAGAAGTGGGCTTCGTGGAACAGACTCTTGCTCAGAGATCGGCGAGGGCCTGAGCCCGGCTCCGGGTGGAGCCCCTGACCGCCAGGCCCCGCCCACCCCCTGCCCCACTCTGGGGAGAACCTACCCCCTGCACCACCCCCGTGGGAGCAGAGAGGGCCGCAGAGCCCTGCGTCTCACCTGGGCCTGACAGCTCCCCGGGGATGAAGTGGAAACTCTCGGAGGGGTGGCCTTGTGACTGGCTCCCCCCGTCACACCCGGCCCAGTGCTTTGTCCATGTGAAGACTGGCCTTCTGGAGGACCTGAGTCCAGAGGCAGCAGAAGCCAGCTGGATTCCCGCTCCCACCACCAGGAGGCCCCAACAGCCCAGCCAGGGTCAGCCAGGCCTGGCCCAGACCCAGGGCTGGTAAATGGTGGCCTCTCTGAGGTAGGAAGGGGCGGCTGGTGTCCACACAGGCCAGCGGGTGCAGAAGCCACTCACTCGGCCTCTCACCATGGAGTGGCTCCCACCCAGGCCTGGACTCCCAGCAGCTCCCTCTAACTGGAGGGTCCGCATGAGAGCTGGTGCTCAGTGAAGCTGGTGCCCAGGCAGTGTCCCCGCCAGGCCACCTGTGCCCACCTCCACTCCAAGAAGTGCCAGGAGTATCGGCCCAAAGCCCACCCTAGAAGGACCCCAGCCATGCCCCAAGTGACCCCAGGGCTCTCGGGCCCAGAGCGAGGCTGCCTCTCCACAGGACAGGGGTCCTTCTGATCTGGCCCACTCTACCTTCCAAACCACGGAAACCTCCCGGACTCGCCACTGCTTTTGGCACCCTAGGCACACGCAGCCTGCTCCCCCCACCCCGCCAGCTCCCGCCAAGCTCCCAACAAGCACCCGCCGCCTCTAGCAGCCAGCCCCAAGTGCCCCTCCCACGTCCTTCCCTGGTGACCACTGGCCATTGCCAATGCCCTGCCATGTCCCCAGAGGGTGTCAGTGCTGCTCAGGGTCTCAAGTGGGAGCCCGAGCCTCAGTGTCCCCACCTCTAACATGGACTTGAGTTGGGAACCTTCCTCGCTGCACTGTCACAGGATAGAGGCCATCTTGGGAGGGACGGTGCTAGTGTACATGCTGCAGGTGATGAAGGACAGGCAGGACGGGCCCTCAGAGGCAGTGCAGCCCCCACAGGTCCCCTCCCCACCACCGCTCCTCCCTGCAGCCCCCGCAACCCTGCTGACTTCTAAATCTGCGACCCAAGAAAGTGTCCAAAGCGGAGCTCAGCGGGGGACAGAGTGCAGGAGGCCAGGGCCCAGGCAGCCCTGCTCTGCCAAACCAGTGCCCCGCGCCGGGTTTTCCACCTTCCACCTGGACACTCTGAGCTGCCTGGATGCAGCCTCCCAGCCGGTCCCCGTGAGATAATTAGCCCGTGGCCCGCAATCTCTGCATTTTGAAATTCATCCTGAACTCTCGCAACCCGCTGGGCTTCATTTCAAATGCCCGTGCTCCTCCGTCTTCCAAGCTGCCTTCATTAATTCTCACACCAGCCCGGGCACAGCGCCCGCCTCTCCTCCCAGGGCCGCCACCGCTCAGCCCTGCAAATTGATCGGTGCCCCCTCCCCCCCCCAGTGTTTGCACAACGGGAGATGGCCCGTGTGTCCACGACCCAACGATTCCTCCTTTCCCGTCAATTTGCAGAAAGCTCGGCTCTGCGGCGGAGGAAGGTGAGCTGGGATTAATTGGCAGAGCTGAAGAGGACCGTCTTGCCCCAGAGTGGGCGGGAGGCCACGGACACGTCGCCGTTTAATTGGTTACATGTGACCCCATCCTCTTTTTTTTACTTAATTCTAACTTTTAACATTTGAAGCCGCATCAATATTAATTATTGCTGACTTTCTCTGAGTCACCTCTCACCCGGGAAAGGCCACGTCCATTTCTCAAAGGGAGGAAGATAGACTTGCTGAGCGCCAGGGCTGGGAGCGACCTTGGAGCGCCCGACAGTCTGCAGGTGGGATCTGGGCCTCTCAGCCTCCGCCAGGCACCACGGTGCCATCTCCTGTCCCACGTCTATCCTCACATCTTCATTTCAAAGGGAGGAGGGACAAAAGAAAGGACCAGGCACTAAGAGACGGACAAAGCCACCCGTCTGGTCCTCGATTCCTCTGGCATTTCTCAGGGGCTCTGGAAGGATCATTTCTTGACTCTCCCAAGGGGCGGAGTCCAGGACTGCCACAGGGGACAGCCCGCCCTCAGGTGGGCTGCCCCTGAAGGAGGTGTTGAATTGGCTCCTGGACCCTGGAGCCGTCTGGGCGGGGCACCGGGAGAGGAGTCCTGCTCCACCGCAGCTCACCACGGGGTCAGGAGTCCACCCAGACCCTGGACACCCAGCAGCTCCCTCTAACGGAGAGTCCACCATGAGAACTGGTGCCCAGTGAAGCTGGTGCCCAGGCAGTGTCCCCGCCAGGCCACCTGTGCCCACCTCCACTCGCCCACCATCAGGCACAGGCACTGAAGACCCCGATGACTCAGGGCCAAGAGGAGCCCGTGGGCTCGTGAGTGGGACAGGACCCCTGCAGCCACTACCTACAGGGACTGCACTGCCACCTCGCAGGGCGCCCCCAGGTCCCCTCTGTGGGCACATTAGAGAGGGACACAGAAAAGACCCTGAAGTATGGCTGAAGCACAGGCGTAGAGCCACTGGCACCGCAGCCTGGGGACTTCCAGGCCACGGCAAAGCCTGGCCCCGTCCCCATCTTCAAGTACACGGGCAGGCAGGGTCCTCACTCCCCAGAGCCACTGGGGGCTGAGGCCAAAAGGAAGAGCTTTTGAAGGTTGGGGCTGCAGGAAGGAAACGGGGGAGGGGCCGTGTGGGCCCCGAGGCTCCAGGAGGGACCCCCAGCCAGAGCATTCACCCACCTCCCCAGGACCACCGCAGGAACCAGCCGCTCTCTCATCCAGGGCAGGACACTGCGTCCCACCCTGCACCAAGACCCCTGCACGTGACCTTATTTGGAAAGAGGGTCATGGCCACCGTGGAGTAGGTGGGCTCCACGTCCAGGGTGCCTGGTGCCCTTCCAGGAGAGACTGAGGCTCAGCCAGAGTCAGAACGTGGAGACAGAGGAGGCCGTGGTGATGCAGCCCCAGGCCACAGAGAGCCAGCAGCCGGAAACTGAGAGGAAGGCCCAGGCCAGGGGTCCCCAGCCCTCGGGGAGGGGCACGTAGCCCCAGGGCACTCTGAAGTCCCCTCCAGAGCAAGGGGAAGGCCACCCACCGTTTTAAGCCACAGACTGGGGTCTGACAGCATCCTGAGAAAATTGATCTAGTGTCCACAGGAGGAGCTCTGCTGACCACAGGGACAGTCATGTGAAGTCCATCCTGAGGATAAGCAGACAGAGGACAGAGGTCGACAGGCTGCCCGGCGTGACCAGCTAGCAGGCAGCCTGACCAGCCCTGCTCTGTCCCACACCCCAGCCGGGCCTCCACGCCCAATGCCCGCGCTCAGGTCACAACGCAGAGGCTCCTCAGGCCCAGAGACACGCTGGGCAAGAGAGCCGTTGGCTGTTCCCAGACGGGCAAGAGGGTCGGGATGGGGTGGTGCAGTGTCACCCAGACCAAGTACCCACGAGAGCCAGGCCACTGGTGACACAGGACTGACTTGGCCGTGGGACCAGGGCCTCTGACCAGACGTGGGAGCCTGATCCACAACGGGCCCCTCGGCACCGGCCTCAGGTTTCAGGCCTGAGTCTTCCAGAAACTTCCCTCCCTGGCTACAGACCACGGTCCTTGGAGCCGCCTGCTCTAATTGCGGGCAGCGTTCACTCCCACAGTTTCAGGGCCAACAGTTGGGCTAAGTGGCCGTCCCCAAAAGCCATTTCCTGCCTGGCTGGGTACAGAATGTTCTTTCCCTCTAAGTAAAATAAACAGGTCTGAACTCATCGGGCTTTTCTATTTGCCTCCTCTGAAGCCTTCTAGCTCCTGGGTTTTTATACAACCAAGATTTATCGTGTCGATTCTCCCCAGCGCAGAGCCCCACGATAATGTTAATAGATGGCTAGTTTTGTCGATAAATCCCTCCAGCAGGGGAGAGGAATATCTATTTCAGATGAGTTCTCCAGAGCTGAATCCAGGCTCCGGGCGGTGAGGGCACTCAGGCCGGACATCTCCACTCCACAGGCAAGGGCACTTCCGCAGAGCCTGGCCCGCGCCCACCTCCGCACCTGCTACCAGGCACCAAGGCCCACGCTGGGGTAAAGGCAGCCCGGGCACGTGCCCCAACTCAGGGGCCGGAGACCAGAGGGCACTCAGTCCCCAGCCGCTGGGTGAAGGGCCAGTCCTGTGGCCTCTCCCCCGTCCTCACGTCCCCACAGCCCAGGCCACCAGGCACGCTCTCAGGATCAGCACTGGCCACACCCTCCCTGATGCCTGGAGGCCATGGAGCTGTCCTTGCACCCAACCCCCCTGGGGCCGCTGTGTCCCCTTGGTCTCTGCTTCCCTGTCCGTCAGCCCGGAGGCCAAGCACTCATCCTGGAGGCTGCTCTCCCTGAGCAGGAGCCCGGGAGCAGGGACAGCCCAAGTTTCCTGTCTAAAGCAACAGGTCAGTGAGGGAGCCCTGGACACTGAGGCCCTGGCCACCTCTCTCCAGTCCTGGCATCTCCCCTGCCGAGGACACGTGGGTTCCTGAGCCCTGGCCCAGAGGCCGTCTGCCCCGTGTGTTCACGGTATTCTGGTTCCTTGAGGGCCGGCCTCACACCAGGCAGCACCCCAGCCAGCCCTGGCCAGCTGTCGGCACCTGGGTTCTGTCCAACCAGGGGGGCCCCCTGTGCTCTGCCCCTTGCCTGCCTGGCCGCTCCGTGGCCAGGGCTGCCACAGAGTCCAGGAAAGGAGGCAGAGAAAGGCAGTCACGGCATCTTTTCTTTGAGCAAAAATAAACCATTGCATCAAAATTCTTGGCTCAGTATGACTCGGGGGGGAGAGACGGGAACACAGAGGTCACCATGAAAGGGAACCTCTGATGGCCAGGCCCTGGGCAAGGCCCTCGCAGCCACGCTCACTCTGTGATCCTGTGGCACCCCGGGAAGTGGTTCCCAGCATGGACCGCGCTCGACCGTGCAGCCCGGGGGCAGAGGAGACGGAGCCCCCACGCCCGCCAGGTCCCACCCAGCGCCGTGCCAGGTGAGTGAAGACGGGGACAGAACGGAGCCAGTGACCCCAGGAGCAGCGCGGCTGACGCGTCCCCTCCACACTCCAGTCGGGGTTCAGCCCTGAGTGGGCACTGGGTCCACCAGCACCAACAGAATCTGCAGCCCTGGACACGGCACCGAGTCCTTTGGAACCTCAGTCTTTCCCCTGGATCTGGGTGGCCGCCATCACACGCTCCGCACGGCTTCCCCCCCTTCCCGTTCTGCTCGGCGTCACTTGGCAAGCTCATCTGCAAGGAAGGACTCACTCCGACAGCTGGGATGGGCCCTCGGGAAGATGGCCGCTGGCCTTCCTCAGGGAGCTGGAGCCGGACTCCCTGTGATCAGTAATGAGAGCTCATGGCCAGCAGCACCTGGCGAGGGCCTCGGCAGCTGTGTTCCCCCGTCCTTCTGCGTCACCGTCCTGGACGGTGGGGCCCAGGCCACCCTGTGGACCCAGCCTGCTTCCCTCACCTCCTGACCCCAGGCCCTCCCTCCCACCGGCCCCATCCGCCCAGCCTCCCCAGGGCCTGCCTCCCTGACCACACAGGGGCACCCGGCCTCCTGGGGCCCGGTCACTCCCTCTCCTGAGTGGCACCTGCCTCCCCACAGACCCCAAGCTCCGTCAGCAGAGTCCTCCGGGAACGAGCCAGGAATCACGGTCAGCAGCTGCGAAGCCCGCTAGCCTGGCTGGGGGAGAAGGGGCTTGTGGGGGGATGCAGGAAGGTCACCAGGGCCAAGCAAGCCTGGGCAGTCCAGAGGAGGAGGACCAGAGCTGCTCTGGGGCTGGGCAGCAGGGCACCCACTTCCCTGTGGTCACTGCCACCACAGAGCCAGCACGGTTGTCCTGACTCTCCACACTCCCTGGAGGTGCTGGCTGACCGGGCTCGCAGCCCAGGCCACCCTGGTCAGGAAGGTGCACAAGCACAGGGCAGGGGTAGGTGAGAAGACGGACAGACAGACAGAACAACAACGGTTAGTCAGGGGTACAACCAGAACCCTAATCCCAGTCCGCTGCTCCCAGGCCTGGATTCTTCCCATGTGGTGGGGGGATTGAGAGACAGTGGAGGGTGGATGGATGCATGGATGGACGGACAGACTGACCAGGGAACGGGTTGTGCCTTTGTCCACTTTCTGTTGCTATAACAAAATGCCTGAGGCTAGGTACTGTATAAAGAAAAGAGCTCACACTTTTGGAGACTGAAAATCCCAGATCAGGTAGCCCTACCAGTTTGGTCTCTGGCGAGGGCTTCATGGTGAACACCATCCTGTTGGCAGGAGCACCTCTGAAAGGCATCCCGGGTGAGACAGGAAGCCAGAGAGACTCAGAGTTCAGGCCCGAGCTTTCTAAAATCCACTCTCCCAGGAACTAGCCAGGGTCCCACCCCGGGTGACCTCTCACCTTCCATAGGCCCCTCCTCTCAGAGCGCCCCACCCCTCCCGACCACCCCACGGGGGACCAGGTCTCCAGCTGGTGAACCATATCGGTACCAGCGCAGGCTGACTGCGGGAGGGAGGGAAGGCCCTGAGCCGCCAGTGGGAAGGGCACCGGTGAGACCCTGGGTGAGTGGTGGGCAGTGCTGAGCTACTGGGCCTGATGCCCTTGTGGACCTGGGAGCCTGGCCACGTGGCCAAGAGAGGACCTGCTGGGGCAGGGGCCTGGCCAAGGGCGGTGCCGGGGGCCAGCTGCACCCCTGGCGCCAGCTCTCCCCCTCGTAGCTGGGCGCGAGCACACAGAGCCCCACCCCAGACCCTGGGCTTCTGGTTGGAGAACCCAGGCCTGAGCGGGGAGGAAGCACCCTGCTCCCCCGCCTCACACTCCCCCGCCCGGGGGGCAGGAGTGGATGCCCACAGCCGGGCGGGGGGCAGATCAGACCTCCAAGGCCGGGGCGTCCGCTGGCTACAGGCCCAGCTGGAGGGAGCTGGGTGAAGCTGGGGTCTCTGGCAGAACAAGCCCAGGCCAGCGGAAGGCCTGAGCCCCGGTCCCTGGCCCACTGGCAGCAGCTCAGCCGCCTCGTCACCTGCAGTGGCGGGTAAGGGGTGCCCGAGAGCCTGCAGGTGTTCCGAAGGTGAGAACCCAGACACCCGGAGCCCTGGGGGTGCCAGGGGTGACCGCCAGGGTGTGGTTCCAGCTGCCCTGCTGACGGGGTCACCGTGCCTGTCTGAGCCCCGGGGCCTCTCTCTAATGGGGGTGGTTCATAGCTGCCCTGCAGGACCCCAGAGTCATGAGAGGGTGCAGGTCCCAGGGATGGAGTCCTGTCCCCACCGCTGCAGGCCTCGCCCGTCTCCCCTCCCTTTCCCGTACCCACTTGGCACCTTCTGCGCGGTGTCCCCTGCCGGGACGCCTGCCCACAGTGTGGCTGGTGAAAACCCTGTCTCACAAAGCCCTCCCCACAGCCGCTCTGCCCGGACCCCCACCCCACCTGCCTGCAGCGCCCCTCGCGCTCCCGCAGAGGCCCTGGAGCACCTTCTCAGGATCACAGATCATCACCTGGGCCAGCGCCCTCAGAGCCCAGCCCCTGGGGTGCCTCACACACACCCCGGCAGGGTCCAGCAGGGGCTAGTGGGTCCCCCTCAGGACGGGGAGCTCTGGGCTAATACAGCCTGGGGCCTCGGGACCCAGGGGCCAGGGCATGGTCCTCAGGTACCTCACAGGTTCCTCAGGCCGGAGGACCAGCGGGGAGGCTCAGCCTCCAGCCTGAGCCTGGGAAGGTCACAGACCCCGCACACTGAGGGGACCTTCTCTACAGGCTCGTCCCTCTGATGGATGGGCTGCCGGTGACAGGGGAGACAAATGCTCCCCGTGAGTGACCATTCCTTGGGGGCCTGTGGATGCTGAGACAGGCTCCATCCATTAACGCCTCCGGAGCAGAGATGGAGGGGACCACTTCCTCTCCTCTTCCTTTCCCATCCGTCGTCCCCTAAATGCCACCACATCTGCTCTTTGCCAGCCACGCGTGGGGCTGCTCCGGGGCCCAAGGGGAGCCCCGCCATCCAGCCAGCCCACTCCTTCCCTGACAGGTCTCCACGCCCCGGGAAGGACCCCGTCCACCCCAGGCCCTGCTCTCGCAGGAGAATTTGCCGCAGTCTGGCTGGGCACAAATCACGAGCCACTCAAGCAGGAACAAACTTTATTTCTGAACTCCACCAGCACACTCCACACACGCTCCCCGGGAAGCTCTCCTGAATGCCACACACGTGGCTCCTCCAGGCACACACCACACCAACTGGAAATCCCTCCTCCGGACCTTCCCCAACCAACGTGAACCCTCCAGGAATCCCCAGGAGAACTCCAAAGTAGCGCGAGAACTCCAAAGCAGCAGGCACCCGAGGCAGCAAGAGCCGCCCCATGGCCCACAGTAAAGGTCAAATATACAATACAATCAATCCAGCATCACAGCGATTATATACAGCTTAACTCAAATCATCTCAATGGTTCGCTGGCGTCACTTTTCAAACATTCCCTCTGGCAAATGCCAGGCGTCATACCAACTGGGCTGTGGCTCTCAACATCTCCCCCCCCCCGCTGTTTAATTAAACACCAAGCATGTGGTTTAGGGACCGTGCCTGTCTTAGGTTGTCCAATACTACATATGGTCCTTACCCGTCATCGGATGAGCTGACCTCAAGGCATCAGCCTCCTGTCTTAGGTTGGTACCACTGCAATTGGATCTTACCTGTCACTGACTAACGGTCCAGCCTACAGCCACACCTGTGGATAGGCCTTGCACCAGTGGGGGGGTGAGGTTCTTTGCCTCACCTCTGTTGGCCCCCACATTTGGCCTTTGCACCAGTGGGGGGGTGAGGTTCTTTGCCTCACCTCTGTTGGTGTGGAAACACACAAACAGACCCCGACTCCAGACAATCATTGGGTCAGGACCTTGGTTCATCTCTCCGGAATCCAAATCGGCTGCTGTTCTTCCTGTGGAAACACACAAACAGACCTCGACTCCAGACAACCACTGGGTCAGGACCTTTCCATTGTCCTGTTAGAATATCCTTCCAAAGTACCTTGGGCTTATGTACATTTTTTGGACACATATGCCTTTCTGCAGCACTAAGTCCTGATGAATCCATATTTTAAAAGTTTAGAGTAAAAAGGGTTATTTTAAGTTTATCTTTGGGGGATATATATCCCTTCCCAATTCCCTCTTTTTGCTTTAATAAGTACATTTTAATAGTTTGATGAGCTCTTTCAACTATGCCTTGTCCCTGTGGATTATATGGGATTCCTGTTATGTGAGTAATGCCAAATGATGAGCAAAATTGTTTAAAAGAGGTAGAAGTATAACCAGGAGCATTATCTGTTTTTAACTGTTTTGGAACGCCCACAGTGGCAAAATTTTGTAAGCAATGAGCTATAACATCTTTAGTTTTTTCTCTGGCATGAAGGGAGCCCATCAAAAATCCGGAAGAAGTATCAACTATTACATGCAAATATTTTAATTTTCCAAATTCTGGCAAGTGTGTGACATCCAACTGCCAAATATGGTTAGGTATCAGTCCTCTAGGATTGACTCCAAGATTAACTTGTGGTAAAAAGGTCACACAATTTTGACATTGTTTTATTATATGTCTGGCTTGTTCCTTAGTTATTTTAAAATGCTTTTGCAAAGTATTAGCATTGACATGGAACCTTTTATGAAAATTTGTAGCTTCTTCTAGTGTAGAGAAAATATGTATGTCATGTGTAGTTTTATCTGCTAAATCATTGCCCAAACTAAGGGCTCCAGGCAATCCTGTGTGTGCCCTGATATGTCCTATAAAGAATGGATCTTTTCTGTCCCAGATTAGACTTTGTATAGTGGAAAACAAAGAGAAAACAGTAGAGGAAGGGGAAATCCTACCAGCATCTTCAAGGGATACTATAGCATTAACTATATGCTGACTATCGGAAAATAAATTAAATACAGAATCTTTAAACATCACAAAAGCTTGTAATACTGCATTAAGCTCTACCTTTTGAGCTGATTGTTTGGGTACTAAAAATGTAAAAGTTTGATCAGGAGTAACTATTGCTGCTGTACCATTATTTGACCCATCAGTGAATATATTTGGAGCATTCATGATAGGTGTTTTTCTTGTCATTTTTGGAAAAATTACAGGATGCAATGACCAAAAAGACAATAAAGGATTAGATGGTAAGTGGTTATCAAATGAAACATTAGATTTACACATGATTATTGCCCAAGTATTTAACTCATTAGCTAACTCATCAATTTGGTCCATAGTATATGGAGTAATAATTTTATTGGGAGAAATTCCAAACACTCCCTTTGCTGCTTTTATTCCTTTGAGTATTAATTGTCCTACAGCCTCAGGATACCTAGTAAGAATAGTGTTAGGAGAATAAGATAAATGTATCCATAATAATGGACCTTCTTGCCAAAATACTCCTGTAGGAATATTTTTTGTTGGTAGTACAATAAATAATAAAGGCAACCTTGTATAAATTCTATCCAAATGCATATTTTCCATATATGTTTCAATGATTTTTAATGCCTTTCTTGCTTCAGGTGTTAACATGCGGGGTGAATTTGGATCTGATGGACCTTTTAGGATATCAAATAAAGGTCCCAACTCTCCTGTTGGTATGCCTAGATAAGGCCTTATCCAATTTATGTCTCCTAATAACTTTTGAAAGTCGTTACGTGATTTGAGTTGGTCTACTCGTATTTGAATTTTTGGTGGACAGATCATGGTTGAGGATAATAGAACTCCTAAATAATTAACTGGAAAATTTAATTGTACTTTATCTATTGCTATCTCTAGATTATAATTTTTTAATAAGTTTGTAAGTGTGGCATAACATTCTAGCAATGTGTTTTTATCTTTATGTGCTGATAATACATCATCCATATAGTGAAATATTTGTAGTTCAGGATTTTGATTTCTAAGTGGCTGGATTACTTTGTTAACATAAATTTGACACATAGTTGGGCTGTTAGCCATCCCTTGAGGGAGTACTTTCCATTCATATCTCTGATCAGGACCTTCATGATTCAGTGCAGGATAGTAAATGCAAAACGTGGACTATCCTCAGGATGAATTGGAATTGAAAAAAAAAACAATCTTTAATATCTATAGCTAAAACATACCAGGATTTTGGCAAAGGAGACAATTGGGGAATCCCCGATTGAGCAGGTCCCATAATAACCATCTCATTATTAATGGCTCTTAAATCTTGCAATAATCTCCATTTACCAGATTTCTTTTTAATGACAAAAATGGGAGTATTATGGGGAGATACAGAAGGTTGTATATGTCCCTCCGCTAATTGTTGTTTGACCAGGTCATGGGCTACTTGTATCTTTTCTTTAGTCAAGGGCCACTGAGGAACCCACACTGGTCTTTCTGATTTCCAAGTAATTTTGATTGTCTCAGTGACCCCTTCTGAAAACCCAATCCATGTCTATTTATTCCTTGATCTATTTGAATTGATGCTGCTATACCTTGTTCTTGTTCTCCTAATCTTTTCTCTTTCCTAAAACCTTGTCTATCCCTAGTAGTGGACACATTTGGATTGATGTTATTTGTTAATGTCAAACCTAATTCATCTAGGACATCTCATCCCCATAAATTTATAGGAAGATGATCCAAAACATATGGCTGTATAGTTCCTTCACATCCTTCAGGATCCTTCCAATCTAATACCATTGCACTTCTATGGGGATTAGTTGCCACTCCTAGGCCTCGAAGCGTTTGAGTGGCTTGTTGTAATGGCCAATGTTTTGGCCATTCTTGACGAGAGATGATGCTAAGGTCAGCACCTGTGTCCAGTAGCCCTTAAATTCATGTCCTTGAATATTTAGTTTTAGCATTGGGTGAGAATCTAAATTTAAAGACAGCATAGCCCAATCTACACCTGTGGAACCCTATCCCCTGGAACCTCTTTCTATAGTACAACTGGAAAATTTATCATGCAGGCTGGGTATTATTAATAACTGTGCTATTCTATCTCCTGGTGAAATTTCTGATATACCCTTTGGAGAACTGGCTATAATTTTTATTTCACCTTCATAATCGGGATCAATTACCCCAGGACTTATCATAAGTCATTTTAGAGTAGAAGAGCTGCGTCCCAATAATAAGCCTACAATTCCTTGGGGAAGAGGTCCTTTTACTCCTGTGGGAATGAACTCCCATCTCTGGAGTTAGTACTGCTCTGGCAGAGGCGCAGATGTCAAACCCTGTGCTCCCTGTGGTTTGTCTGATGAGGGATTTAATGGACAATGTGTCCTGGGCACTACCCTGATGGGGTTGCTGGGTTCCTCCAGTGCTCCGTATATTTGTGGTCTTGGGCCCCGGAGCATTGGGCCCACCAGTCCATTTTTTGGCAATGGAGCCCAATGCTTTTCTCCACGATATTGTGGGTAAACACATGGTCCTTGTCCGTTTTTTGATAATGGAGTACCCTCTATGGTGGTTTGAGAACGGCATTCATTAGCCCAATGTCTCCCTCTACAGCATAATGGGCAAATACCCGGTATTCTACTCCTTTGATACCTAGTTTTGTTAAACCCTCCTCCAATGGGGCAACTCCTTTTAAAGTGTCCTGTTTGTTCACAATTGTAGTATGTTTTCGGCCTGGCATCTAAAGCCTGTTTTACTGCAGCTGCCACAACTTGCCCTTGTTCATTAATGTCTCTACATAATTTAATATATGTGTTTAAATCTCCATGTTTCCATGGTCTAATGGCCTCCTTGCACCATATGTTTGCTTGCTCAAAGGCTAGCTGTTTAATTAATGGCATTGCTTGCTCTGTATCCCCCAAAACTCTGGTAGCTGTTTGAATAAGCCTATCTACAAATTCAGCGTAAGGTTCATTAGCTCCTTGTATTACCTTAGATAATTGACCTTGTAAATCTCCACGTCCTTGTAAAGTCTTCCATGCCCTAACTGCATCTGCAGCAATCTGTGAGTATATGGCAGGATCATATACAATTTATTGCAGCTGACCCTCATAAGGTCCTTTTCCTAACAACATATCTAGATTTCTCTGAGGATAACCGGCTGCTGCATTTCACCTAGCTGTCTCCGTGCAAAATTCCTCATTGGCAACCTTCCATAACAGGTACTGTCCTCCATTTAGCACAGCTTTACACATACTAGTCCAATCTGCTGGTGTCATGTCCAAGTTGGTAATGGATTCGACCAAGCTTACAGTGAAGGGTGCTTGAGGACCATAGGTTGTTACAGCCTCTTTTAGCTGCTTCACTGTTTTGAAATCTAAAACATGGTGATTTCGCTGCCCTCTTGCCGCCTCAAATACAGGGCATGCTAATCTTTGAGGTCCTGTCTCAGGATCCCATCTATCAACTACGGGGGTTGAGGGCCACTCAGCATATGTTGTTTCCATAGGTGGAGCTGTTGGTTGGACACTTACGCCCTCTGGTGATAGAAAGGTGTTAGTAGCAACCTCCCATTGTAACTTCTCTCCGGATAGCCCCTCCTTCTCTAAACTTTTTTCTCCTGTCTGACTAACTCGAGAGATTTCTTCTTTTACTTGATATAGGATGTCTTCTCCTAGACTAAGCAAACAAGACTATACCAACATCCATAATGGTAATGTGCCAACTGGCAGAGTTCCTGGGCTTTCCTTTTGTATCTTCTTTAAATCTTCACCATGATGGTTCCATTGTGATATATTTAACAACCCCTCTTTAATGAACCATGGGCTACACCTTTGTATCGTCTTAACGTATGCCCTAACTGTTCTTGATTTTACTCAGATGCCTCCTTCCTCTAGCACTTTACTTAACGCCCTTTCGGTTTGGTTCTTATTAATTTTTTAATTCCATATTTCTGTGACGAAGATACCCCTCACTAAGATAATGCAAAACAAAACCGAGACAAAATGGAACAAAAATTCATTATATCAGCCTTCTATCCTCCTGAAATGTCCATCCGTCCTTTCTCCCTATCTGTTCCTCAGACACAAATAGTTCTTCCTCAGATGTGAGTGGTTTTTCTTCCATCCCACCCATCTCCAGGAACTGGCAACTTAAAACAAAATTGAAACAAAAGGAAAGAAGAATCTTTAAATGGTTACCCATCTCTTGCACTGCCCTCAGGAGCGAGCAGTTTACCTTATCACTTACGTCAGGCATTCTACGCACGGGCCACCAAATGCCGCAGTCTGGCTGGGTACAAATCATGAGCCACTCAAGTAGGAACAAACTTTATTTCCGAACTCCACCAGCACACTCCACACGCTCCCCGGGAACCTCTCCCAAACGCCACACACGCAGCTCCTCCAGGCACACCCCACACCAACCGGAAATCCCTCCTCCGGACCTTCCCCGACCAATGGGAACTCTCCGGGAATCCCCGCGAGAACTCCAAAGTAGCGCGAGAACTCCAAAGCAGCAGGCACCCGAGGCAGCAAGAGCCGCCCCATGGCCCACAGTAAAGGTCAAATATACAATGCAATCAATTCAGCATCACAGCGATTATATACAGCTTAACTCAAATCATCTCAATGGTTCGCTGGTGTCACCTTTCAAACATTCCCTCTGGCAAATGCCAGGAGTCATACCAACCAGGCCGTGGCTCTCAACAACAATCGCTGTGGAGGAGCGCAGCGGGCAGCGCTGCCCTGGTCACTCGCTTCCTGATCTCAGTGCCAGGTCTTCACAGGTAAAACCCCGACAGAACATCCCGCAGAGCTCAGCGTCCACACTGGAGAAGCAGCACAGCCGTGGCCAGGCTCTCAGGGCCAGAGTGGGGAAGGTCTTGCTGGGTCCATGTGAAGGCCAGGGGCCTGGAGGGTAGAGGGTACTGGGCAGGCATGGTCAAGGCCATCGCCGACTCTCCTGGTAACAAGAAGAGAAGAGAAAGGGGAAGACAGACAGGAGAGGGGAGGAGGGATGGCCGCAGGGGGTGGTGGAAGGACAGCACCAGGGCCGGCAGTGGGCCCAGGCAGGGCTGCCTCCCTCGCCAGGGGCTGGGCCCCCACTGCTGCCAGTCCAGCTGGTCCCCAGGTGCTGCCATCCTGGGGCTCAGAGCAGACGTGATGTGCCCTGCAGTGTGATTTGAAGGGCCCTGGAGTCCCCTCCCCACTGAAACAATGACCCCTCTGTCACCCCGGCACAAGGTCCCTCCTTCCCTCCTGGGTCCTGAGGGTCTGTGGTCCCTGGGACCTCTGAGAAGCTGCCCAGTCGCCCAGCAGAGCCCCCTGCTGCGTGTCCACTCTGCCTCCTGTAGCACACTCACGGAGGATGGGCACGGGCACTGCGTCCACCCCACACCATCGGCCGGCCTTGTCCTCTGAGCTGGGAACCCACAGACCCACCAGTCAGGGCTCGGCCTGGTCATGTGGTCTGGGGAGAGCAGAGGTCACGTGAACTCCTGCAGGTCGGTGGTCGGACTGTGGTCAGGCCCGAGCTGTCCCAGGGAGCAGAGGGGCTCTGCCTACCAGGGAAGGGCTGCCTCCCACAGCAGGGCACTGCGCATGGGCCGTCCAGGAAGGAGTGGGGACCCAAGCCAGCTGCCACCGCCCATGTGCCAGAGACCGGCAGGCCTTCAGGCATGTCCCCAGGAGTCAGAGGCCCAAGTCCGCCCCCGGGAAGTTCAGGCAGAGGGAGGGAGGCAGTCCCTTGGCCTCAGAGACCATCTGGTCAACGGCACCATGATGCTCAGAGTGCTCAGCCAAGGTCCCCTGGGCAGTGTGGGGACAGGGACCCCCAGTACAGGTCAGCCCACTACCTGTTGGCAAGGTGCCCCCCAGAGGGCCACTCCTCCCTCAAGCGTGACCCCGGAGGCCAGGCCCCTGCCCAGAGCACGTCCACTCCAGGCAGAGAACCTGCCAACTGCCCTCTCCAGGGGTTGGAGGGATGCCCCAGTCTCCCCGAGGCCCGTGACCTCTTTGTCACCTCCCCAGCTAGGCGCTTCCTGCCAGGGACTCTGCGGGGTGGGGTCACAGACAGCCCTCCCATCAAGGGCTCGGGCTTGGCGTGTCCCTTCTCAGGCTTCCAGCCGCAGCCCCCCAGGCCAGATGTCCGAATGAGACTCCCGATGGCACCGCCTGGCTGTGTGGGGAGAGGTCCTGCCTGTCCCCAGCTGAGCAGGCCTTGGAGGGGCAGGGAGGAGACTGTGTCCAAGCTGACAGGACAACAGCTGCCCATGGTCACAAGAGAGGCCTTGGACGCCGGCAAGGTGACCGAGGGCCCCAGATGGGAAAGGGGCAGGTCAGCCTCAGAGAATCCACTCCACCGGCCCAGTGACGGCCCCACAGCCACCGGCCCCCGGTGGGCACCCCTCTCCAGGAAGCGGGTCTGAGTCCACCTGGAAATCCTGGCTGAGACAGGCCAGGAGCCACTGTGAGGTGGAGCGGCCTCGCGGAGCCAGCAGGACAGGGGGAGCCCAGCGGGACTCAGGTTCTGGTCTCTGCTGTCAGGGGACAGTGGGGTCAGGGTCTTTCAGTGGAGCTCTGGAATTCTGAGAAGGGGGACGGGGACAACCGGAAGCCTCCACCCAGAGGGCAGCTCTGCTCTCTCTGAGCCTCGGGCCACACCACGTCCAGGAGGTGCGGCCAAGGCCCCCTAGCCCCCCCAGCCCTGCAGGTCCAGCAGGGGGCCTGCCCACCACCCCTCCTCACCCCAGCTCTGCCTCTGGGCTGTCCTAGAGTGGCCACCAGCTGGGAACCCCAGGCTCCACTCACAGAGGACACAAGTCAAACGGGGACTCTCTGGGTTAAGATCAAGGTGCCACAGGGCTGCACCCTCTGGGGGCTTGGGGAAAAGGAGGCTGCAGGTGGCAGCAGCTGATCCCACACTGGGGGGTTCTGGGAGGCAGGGCCGCCCCTGGTCAGGGGCGTGAGCGCTGGGATCAGCCCGGGCGGGAGTTCACACACCTGGAGAGATGAATGATTGACAGGCCACGAACAGCCCTGCAGCAGACGCCAGGGTCCCAGGCCCCACCACACGGCCTGCTCTGGGCTTCTGATGACCCTCCCTCTGCCTGAGAGTATCCCCCCTCTGCCTGGTGCTTGCAAAACGTCCCGTGGAGAGGGCACGCCCCCACCATGACCTTGGGCCAGACCACTTCCTATGAATGTGAAGGAAAGTGACAGGCGTCACCCCCAGCAGCAGCTCCGGGGACACTGGTCGCGGTCAGGGCCCAGCGTGGAGCGGAGCAAGGGGCACGTGGAGCAGACCCGCAGCAGGAGGGCCTGGGCCTTGGGTTCAGAAGCCACTGAGACCCGGGGTGTCCGCAGCACAGCCATCGAGGAGCCAGCGCGGGCAGCCAGCGCCCACACAGGACGCTCCGGACCAGGCTGGGCCCAGTGCCTCCGCGGAGGAGACAGGGAGGGCCTCGCTGGCTGGAGTCCTGCCGACGCTCGTCTTGACAACGTTGGCCCAGAAACAACCCCTTGTGAGTGGGTCCCTGAGGTCAGGGATGGTGACTCTGGGAACGTCCCCCTCAAGCTCTGGCTGCAAGGCCCTGGCGGCCACCAGGGAAACACGAGAGGCAGCCAGCTCCTCGGCAGTGTCCCTCTGCACAGGAGGCTGGCCGGGGGTGGGGGGACAGTAGACAGAGCCCACCCTGCACAGGGCAGGGGCACACGTAGGAGCTCACCTCCTGTGAGCGAGAGCAGACCCGCTGGGAACGGGGCCCCCAGGGCCAGGCCCTGACCTGTCCATCCAGCACAGGCTCCTGGGCTCTGCTCACTGCAGATGCCCTCAGTCCCTGCCAGTCCCTCGGCCACTCAGCTGCGGTTCTCTGTCCACTTTCCCGGCCTAGCCATCCCCGATGTTCTCCCAGTTACTCAGGAGTCGCCCACCGTGACACAGCAGAGCCGGAAGGACTTCCGGATAAACTGGCCGTTTCTAAGAACTGCCCAGAGCCCCAGACTCCAGCCCCTGGGGTCCCAGGGGCCGAGGGCTGGTGCAGCCCCCAAGGGAGCATGACAGACGCATCTCTCCTCCCTGAGGCCAAGTCTCCGCCCTCCCTGACCCAGTGGGAGTAGCATTCAACGCTGTTTTATCAACTTACCCTCAGAGCGGATCTCCCTGATCCAGGAGCTAATTGTATTGACATTAACCTGTTTGAACAGGGCTAAAGTGTCAATAAATCATTTTTTAGTAGCTCCTCTTATTACAGCACTTTGTTAATGTATTGCACTTGGAGTGACGAATAGCCGAGAAATCACCGCTTTCCTGTAATGCACTTTGTCTTTTAAGACTTTTCTTCCCTCCTCCTAGTTCAGAGGCTTCTCAAGTTGATTTAGAGGTGAATTAAGATGAAGGCCAGCCGGGTGCTTTGCGTTGGCCATAATCTTCTGTCCCCTTCCAGGGCTCGGCCACTTGCCTGAACCCCCGCCGCTACACAGCGCAGGAATTTGAATAATTGTAGTTTCTTCATTAGAGCCATCTGGGACATGGATGATCAGGGACTTATGGGAAGGGCTTGAAGCTCAGTATCATGAAGAACAAATTTTACTCAGGTGTTTGAAAATATCAAATCCATAGATGGGTGTAAAGAAATTAAAATCCCAAAACTTTCAGCTAAGACATTGCCAAAATTGAGCTCTGAGCTTACTGGCAGCCAGGGCAAAAAGAGAAATGCTTTCTGAATTTCATTTGTGTTTGGAATGACAAAGGAAGCAGGCTCTGGGGGCAAAGCTCTTTCAGGTTCTGAATTCTCAGAAGATCCCGTGGCTCTGGGTGAGGCAGAGCACTCACAGATAGACGTCAGAGCAACACCCTACCTCCCCCTCACCAGGCCCGGGAGCAGCCACGGCCACAGTTCCTGGTGATCCGATGGTCAGAGCTTCCCACAAGCCCCGTGTCTTCCCACTTTTCTTGATATTCTCTCTTCGAGAAAATCCCCCTTTCCCTAAATAAGCCACATGAAGAAACACCTCCAAACTGCCTCGGAAGCCCTGCTCAGAGGGGCCAGTCCCACTGCAGGCCAGCACTCCTGGGACCGTGGTCCCCGTGCCCGCCGCCCAGGCCAAGGCAGCTCCAACGGCCTGGGACCCAGGATCTGGGTGTGTGGCAGAGCCCGGTGTGGGCAGGCTCTGCCGGCCACCACCCCTCCGAGTGCCTGCACCCGCGGGACCCAGGCTGGGGACGGGAGGGACCCTCCTGGGGCAGATTGGACAGGACAGGCCATCACCCGGAGGCAGCGTGGAGGAACGGGAGGCAGCCTCTTTATTTACACTGGTGAAAGGTGCCGGCGTGGACTCTGGGTGGACCTGGTTGTTGGAGCACTGCGTCAGGACAGGGGTGTTGAGGCTGCTCAGGGTGGGGGGCATGGCCACCTCTCTATATGGCCATTTGCTGCCCAGGTCGAGGCTGGGTTCTCTGCCCAGGTGGCGAGGACCCCGAACCCAAGCAGCCGACAGGTGAGCCTGGGCCTGGGCTGGAGTCTGGCCTGGGCTGTTTGGCACTGAGCGGGCGCCATGCCGCTCCTGGACCAAGGCCTGGTAAAGCCCTGCTTCTCCCCTGCAGGGAGCTAAGGAGGCGCGTTCCTCAGGCCCCCATTCAGGGTTTTGGCCCAGGGAGAATGATTAATCCTGTTGCTCCCTAACTGACTTCAGGCGGCTGCGACACCAAACACCGACTCAGCCCCTTAATGAGCGATTTCTTCAGGCAAACTGGTCCCAGCCGCACTTGGAAGAAAAGAAGAAGTCAGAGCCACAGGGAAGGAGAGCGGAAGAGCTGCGGCTGATGGGCGCAGGCGACCGGCGGCCCTGCAGAGGGGGCCCAGGAGCCTGAGCAGGACCGCCTTGTCCCCAAGACACTCGGGGAGGGGCCACGGGCAAGAGGATCCTGCCCTGTGAGGAGGGACGGGCAGTTGGACAACTGGCCTGGCCTGGCCAAGGCGGGCAGCAGAGAATTGGAGCAGAGTTTGAAGCCAGGAGAGAGCCCCGTTGTGATCTGGGTCAGCGGCCGGGGAAGGCCTCCCGAGGAGGTGCTGCTGGGATTGCCCTAGAGGTGAGGGAAGGGCTCCTGCCAGCTGATGACAGAACTGGCAGAGAACCCCCAAGATTTAAAGTTACAGCAAGGACCGGCCAGGGCCCCTTCAACTGCAGGGCTCACAGGCAAGCTAGACTGAACCCCAGAACTAGACAACGAAAGCTGGATTTGCGAGCTCATGTCTCTGGGATACTGAAGACATGGGTTGGCTTCAGGAACAGCTGAATCCAGCAGTTAGTCAGAAATCTGCCTCCATCTCCTGACTCCCCTTCCCCTTTCCCACAGTGATGTCAGCCACTGAAGCTCCCAACCTGCCTCTCCTACTCAGGAGACCCCGTGACCCTTGTCCACTCGGGTTTAGGAGGTGCAGGACGCATTTCAGTCCTTCCCAGCCCTCCACCAAAGCAGCAGTAAGAGCTGTGTCCAGGCCCAGGAGGGCCAGGAAGAGGACACCACCACAAGGCGCTGGGAGCTGCAAAGCAATGCTGAGCGGCCCTTGCTCACGCGGCTGAGGCAGCTTGAAACCCCCAGATCCACC
>NC_138197.1:134537913-134716555 GCF_964194105.1 Spermophilus citellus | reverse complement strand
AAACCCTACGTTTCATGGACAGTAAAAATGGGATTACAATAAAAAACATCATCAGTGAGACACAGGATTCATTGAATGGATGAGATGGCAGAGTGTCAGGAAGCCCAGGCAGGGGACCCCGAGGAAACCCTACCTTGGCACCACCTGGTCAAACGAATGGAACCAGAGATAAAAAGAACATTGGTAAAGCAGGACGAGGAGGAGAAGGAGGAGAAGGAGAGGGGAGGAGAAGGGGGAGGGAGGAAGGGGAGGAGGGAGGAGGAGGAGGAGGGGAGCAGAAAGAGGAGGAGGAGGGGGAGGAGGAGGAGGAGGGGAGGAGGAGGAGGAGGAGGAGAGAAGGGGGAGGAGGAGGGGGAGAAAGGGGGAGGAGGGGGAGGAGGAGGAGAAGGAGAGGGGAGGAAAGGGGGAGGAGGAGGGGGAGGGGGAGGAGGGGGAGGAAGAGGAGAAGGGGGAAGAAGAGGAGAAGGGGAGGAGGAGGAGGGGGGAGGAGGAAGAGGAGGAAGAGAAGGAGGGGGAGGAGGGGGAGGAGGAGGAGAAGGAGAGGAGAGGAAAGGGGGAGGAGGAGGGGGAGGAGGAGGAGGGGGAGGAGGGAGGAGGGGGAGGAGGAGGAGGGGGAGGAAGAGGAGAAGGGGGAAGAAGAGGAGAAGGGGAGGAGGAGGGGAGGAGAGAGGAGGAAGAGGAGGAGGAGAAGTAACACATAGTTTCATGAGAGGTACACGAGTGATGGCTGACTTCTCAGCAGAACAGTGGAAGTGAGAAGACAATGAGCGACATTTTCAAAATATTGAAAGAAAAAAGTTATGAACCAAAAATTCCAAGTCAGTCGAAACCGTCATTTAATGTTGAAAACAAAATAAAGATACGATAAAACAGACAAAGGATGGGAGCGTGGGTTGGCAGGAGCAGGAGGCCTGTGAAGAAGACGCCCACCTCCGTTCTGCAGAGGACAAGGTGTCACGGCTTTGCCACCTCTGTCGTGGATTCCCGTGGACAGGACCCGTGGCTCCTTCCCCGAGTGTCCTCAGGAGGATCGGAGATCTCCACACAGAGCCTGGAGGTGGGTGCAGCATCAGAGGCTGAGGGCGGCAGGAGGGCAGGTTCCCAGGCCCAGCAGGGCCCACACTGCGGAGGCTCCAAGGCCTGCGTCTAAAGCCTGCCCAGCCTCAGTCCTTTCCCTGTAGACCTGGCATGTGTCTCCTGGGAGTCCTTCTCCTCGGCCACGTAAGATGGCACTGTGGACAGCTGGTGGCCTCTCCACTCAGGGTCCAGGCACACGGAAAACACTGCTGCTGGGCTTCGCAGCACTGAGGGGCTCACCAGATCACTGGGGTTCAGACACGTGATCCATCTGTCACCCTGAGCAAATGACTGGCCCCTACTAGTGACCACACCTGGAAGAGGAGCTGAGGAAGGTGAACCTGTGCCTGGAGCATGGAAAGGCGACCTGACCCTGTCCAGAGGCTGGATGTGGCTCCGGGTCAACAGCAGCTCTTGGCTCTCGATGGAAACTTGACCTCAGCTTCCTCGTGGCTGGAACACGAGGGGAAACGTGAGCAGAGATGCGTCCTTACGACCCCACGCGGAAAAACAGCGTCCCCTGTCAGTACCTGGCTGGAACTCAGATACCTAAGATTGTCATATGTTCCTGAGACATAGCCTGGACCTGTCCTTAACACAGCCAAAGGCCACAGTGTAAGCTGTGCCTCCTTTGGTGACCACCACCACCCAGGTACATTCCCCAGGGTTCCAGGGAGCTGCCCGCACACACCCTGGGGTCTGTGGGCACCTGGGTGGTTCCCTCACACCCACCCCGCCTCACACCCACCCCCCTGTGCCTGGTGCTCCCTCCTGTCCGGGGCACGCCCAGCCCTGAGCCTGGGGTAATTCCTCTTCCTTAGAGAAAATGGATTTACATTTAATTGCTGCTTGAAAGAGAAGGTTGGGGGGCATCTGGCGGGGAAGGCAGAACAAAAGGGAGAGCAAAGGACTGATCAATGGTTTCAATTTAAGGAGGCTGCAGTAAAATGGTTTAGAAGACAGAGTTATGTGCCTCCCGAAAATGTGGCAATAAATAAGGGAAATCACCCAGAACAAATAGCACCAGCTGTTTAGATGGACCGAGCAGCCAGGAGACGTGAAGGATGGCGCCGGAGCTGAAAATGGAAGGGCACGTGCCTGGCTCCTAGGAGGAACCAGGGTGCTCTGTGGAGGGAGCACCAAGGACCTTCTGAGCCCTCAGCCTGAGCTGCTCCGGGAGGACCAGGGACCCCCCGGGGGACACAGTCCTTGGGGGAAATCCCCAGCCTCATTGTGGTGTGGACGCATCTCCAGGCCTCATTTATCCATTCGACAAAGGTTCAGGGGGTCTTTGCCTGTGCTGAGGTCAGGTATGCACCAGATGGGGCCCCACCCGCCGGGGGGAGCCGGTACCCGATGACCTCACACAGGGAGACACCCAGAGGCGACGTGCTGGGAGCCAGCGAGCCTCAAAGAGAATCCTGAGAACACGGCTCTGGAGTCACATTCGCAGGTGAAGGGTGAAATCCACCAATGGCCAACAGGCCACGGGAGGAGGCGTGGCCCTGCCGAGGGAGCACCACTGTCAGGTGCTGGCCGAGGGGTGAAGGGTGCACATCTGGAGGCAGAGCTGGGGTGTCGGCTCCATTCAGAAAGCTTGTCCTCATGCCCAGATTCAAAGAGCCCTCCTCCCTTCCCCTCCTGTGGTCCTGGAGGACGGTGAGGAACCTGCTCAGAACAGGTAACTGGCTGCCCCCAGCATCAGATGTGTCCTTCCTGCCCTGTGACCCATCTGGGTTCCCAAGCTGGACACCACCTAGATGACCACCAGGTCACTGAGATTTGAGTAGGTCCTCCAGAACCAGTGGGTTGGGTCTGCACAATGACCACCAGTTCCCCACCCAGGCCCAGGAGTGTTACACAAAATGTTGTCCTCCCTGGACACTTGAGGGGAGGGACAGAGTCTTGCCTTCTCCCAGACTGTCACCAGAGGGAAAGGTCTGCCTCTGTCTGCCGCTGTATCCACGGACAAGTCGCTTCACTGAGTCTCAGTTTCCCCGATCTCAGATCTAGGGGTGACATCAGGGGCAAAGTTTTCTGCAGAACCACAGTCAGGTAGAACAGCTCCAGCTCTCACCTCCCGCCCGGGGCTCATGGCTTTCCAAAATACTTTTGGTCCTCATCATATAAACTTGTGGATGGTGAGAATGTTGGTGTCCAGGACTTTCTCTACCCCCGATTGCTGTGTATCGTGTGGCAGCATGGCTTTCCACCCCTAAAGTGGGGATGATGATGACGTCTCTCCTAGACTTCTGTGAGAATTAAGTGAATCCATTTAGGTCACATGTTAGAACAGTATTTAGCAAGGAGTAAGCAAAATGTCATCATCACCACCATCACCACTGTCACCATCACCATGATTGTCACCATCACCACCACCACCACCACTCTTATCACCATCACCATCATCACCCCATCACCATCATCACCATCACCATCATCACCATCACCACCACCATCACCACCATCACCACCACCATCACCATCACAACCATCACCATCACCATCACCATCATCACCACCATCATCACCATCATCACCATCATCACCATCACCATCACCATCATCACCACCATCATCACCATCATCACCATCATCACCATCATCACCATGTTCATCATCACCACCATCATCACCACTGTCACCACATCACCATGATTGTCACCATCACCACCACCACCATCATCACCACCATCACCATCATCACCATCACCATCACCATCATCACCACCATCATCACCATCATCACCATCATCACCATCATCACCATGTTCATCATCACCACCATCATCACCACTGTCACCATCACCATGATTGTCACCATCACCACCACCACCACCACTCTTATCACCATCACATCATCACCACCATCACCATCATCACCATCACCATCATCACCATCACCACCACCATCACCACCATCACCACCACCATCACCATCACTCTTATCACCATCATCACCACATTCACCACCACCATCATCACCATCATCACCATCATCACCATCACCACCACCATCACCATCACCACCATCATCACCATCATTATCACTGTCACCATCACCACCACCATCACCACCATCACCATCACCACCACCATCACCATCACTCTTATCACCATCATCACCACATTCACCACCACCATCATCACCATCATCACCATCATCACCATCACCATCACCCTCATCACCATCACCACCACCACCACCATCATCCCATCACCATCATCACCATCATCACCATCATCACCATGTTCATCATCACCACCATCATCACCATCACCATCACCATCATCACCATCATCACCATCATCACCATCATCACCATGTTCATCATCACCATCATCACCACCATCACCATCACCATCATCACCACCATCATCACCATCATCACCATCATCACCATCATCACCATGTTCATCATCACCACCATCATCACCATCACCATCACCATCATCACCACCATCACCACCATCATCACCATCATCACCAGGTTCATCATCACCACCACCATCACCATCACCCTCATCACCATCACCAGCATCACCATCATCACCATCATCACCATCATCACCATCATCACCATGTTCATCATCACCACCATCATCACCATCACCATCACCATCATCACCACCATCACCACCATCATCACCATCATCACCATGTTCATCATCACCACCACCATCATCACCACCACCATCACCATCACCCTCATCACCATCATCACCACATTCACCACCACCATCATCACCATCATCACCATCATCACCATCATCACCGTCACCATCATCACCCTCATCACCATCATTATCACTGTCACCATCACCACCACCATCATCACATCATCATCACCATCATCACCACCACCATCACCATCACCCTCATCACCATCATCACCACATTCACCACCATCACCACCATCACCATCACCCTCATCACCATCATCACCACATTCACCACCATCACCATCACCCTCATCACCATCATCACCACATTCACCACCATCACCACCATCACCATCACCCTCATCACCATCATCACCACATTCACCACCATCACCATCACCCTCATCACCATCATCACCACATTCACCACCACCATCATCACCATCATCACCATCATCACCATCATCCTCACCACCATCATCACCGTCACCATCATCACCCTCATCACCATCATTATCACTGTCACCATCACCACCACCATCATCGTTGCCGTCACCATCATCACCGTCATCACCCTCACCACCACTACTGTTATCCTGGGTTATTTTCACTGTTCTCTTTCCCCTTTGAGTGAGCGTATTGCACTAGGTACTTCAAAGGGATCCTTTTGTGCTAGAATTGAGTGATACTTCTCTCAACCCCCGTCACACGTTTCTGCTGCCAAATGACTGCGGCAATGCAGAATTATGAGAGGCCATTTGTCTCATTGGTGTAATTGACCCAAACGGCCCTAATGAACTCAGTGCTTTTCCACCCGCCCTCGGGAGGGAAGGAGCCGCCTCATCTCTGCTCATCCCTGACTCAATGGCCTTTTCTGGGCAAAGTGTCAGTTGCAGGAAAGCGGTGACACATATCTCATTGGCAATATTCATTTGGGGCTTCCCAGCAGCGTTCATGTCTATAAAACCCAAGGCAATTCTGGTGCCCGCCATGCCGGCCCTGCTAGCAAGCATGGATGTTGCCATGGTAACCACGGAGCCAGGTGTTCAGGCTGTGCCAGGTGCATCTTCCGAACACGCTGAGGACTTGGGACACTCACTGCCAGGCCCTGACCAAAGCACCGCCGTCTTATCTGCAGCTTGGCAGCCACCTCCTGTGTGGCTGCAGGGTCCTGGTCTGCCTCCTGCAGCCATCCTCCACACTGCCAATGTCCCAGTTAGACGGTCACTCCTGTATTAGACTTCAGACTCTCCCCGCCACCAGGGGAAACCCAAACTGCTCGTCCTGAAACACTGTGATGCTCGAGATCTCGCTCCCAGCCTCCGCCTCTGCAGACTTCTTGTCAGCCTCCTGGGCCCTGGCATGTCCTGCCGCAGCCATGCTGACAGTGTGTGTGTGCACTCTTCCTCTGATCAGGGGCCCGCCCCTCCCCTTGCCCCACACAGACCAGCAGTCAGTCATTTCTTAGGTCCTGGCTTACACCAGGTCCCTTCTTCCAGGAAGTCTTCCTGATTCCCTAGCAGACCCACCTTCCATTGGGCCCCCACTACTACTGTATTTTGCTAATACATCTGTTTTGGTCTCCAAAAGTAGTATCTGAAAGACTCAAGGAGAACCAACTCCAAATCCCAGGGCCTGTCACAGAAGAACGCTCAGAAAGAGTCCAGTGAATTGAAGGGTGGACGGATGGGTGATGCGTGCATGCATGAGGGAGGGTGGATGGATGGGTGGATGGTTCATAGATTGACAGATGGACAGATTTATGAACAGATAGATAGGTGAGTGCGTAAGTCACAGGTGTGTGGCTATATCCATCTAGATAGGTGGGTGGGTGGGAGGGAAGGTGGGTTGGAATGTGCATCATGGGTGGTGCTAAACTTTGGACTTTGTATCTGGGAACTGAGGCCCTATGTGTGAGGCAGTGCTGCCCCGTTGACCCACACCTCCAGCCTATAGTTTTGATCTTAAGTGTCCCTGGAAGACCTGTGTGTTAGAGGCGTGGTCCCCAGGCGTGGCCCTACGGGTGAAAACTTCGAAAGGTGGAGCTTAGTGGAGGTCTTGAGGTCAGGGGAACCCAAGACCCTTCTCTAAATTCCTGGATCTGTGGGCGGATACATCAATAGCCAAGAAATGGGTAGACATGTTGGTGAATTTTTAAAACTCAACTGAGAATGTGTTTTCTAGCAAATAAATTGGGCCTGTTTACTTATTCATGGCCTAAATGGATGTGTTTGGTCTTCTAAACCTCTGCTTTATGCTTTTGGGGGTTTGTGTTGATTTCTTGTGTTCCTTTTTTCTTAAAAAAAATTGGTTTGTAAGAGTGTGAATGTGGTCACTTGGAGATTTCAGTCTTAACCAGTGATGTTGAAAGTAGAAATCCTGAGGTCCGGTCACGCTGTGGCCTCGGGTCTCTGTAGGTGGAAGACAGACGTGAACCGCTGTCTTGGGCTGCTCCTTTTCAGGAGAAGGGTGAAGTCCACCCCGCTCTGCTCTGCCGCTCACCCCCCCCCCAGCAGGGACAGTGGAGAGGTCCAGGCAAGACCAGTGTCCTCAGGGAGGACCAAGGCCCAGGGCCATCTCCCGGGAAGCAGCTGGGGGGTGCCAACACCTGGGGCTCCCTCTTGACCCAGCCTCCAAACGTGCCTGCCGCGTGGAGCCCCTTGGGCCGGCAGCAGCCCTGGTGGGAGCAGCTCCAGAGTCCATCCCGGCAGAGGCTGCTGCAGCCTGAGGCCCGCTCCGGGTCGATGGCCTTGCTATAGCCACCACCCCTTTCAGACGGCAGTGCATGCTGAGCCGTTGAAGACGCTCTTCCTCGCTGGTGAAGCAGAGGCAGACAGGTGTGGCTGTGCCTACCGGGTGCTCAGTCCCTGCCGAGGAAGACCCTGCCCGAGGGAGGCCCCAGTGCAGCCCACCTGCTCCTGCTGGGGGGCTGACTCCTGCTCACACACGGTGCCATCTAGGCCACAGCCACCCTGGAGGTGGGGACAGCGAGCCCACTCCATAGGTGACAGACACAGAGATGCACTCACCCCAATGGACAGCAGTGAGATGGCAGGGAGTCCCCTCTTTCCAGCCCCAGGCCCTCCTGGCACCGCCGCACCACGGCCCCTCTACCCCACTGGTCTCCGTGGCTCAGCCCTGGCTGACGGCTCCTGGGCCTGCCTCGCCTGGCCTGCCTGCGCCCAGCACTGCCCGCCCGAGGTGCCTCTCCCTCCTAGAGGGAGGATGCTTCCACCTGGACACCCAAAGGTCAAAGGCACCAGCCTCCAGGTGACATCCAGGCTTTGCCACCTCCAGCTGGGGTCTGGGGACAGACCCAGGTGGTGGTCCAGCACTCACACCCCCCAGGTGTCAGGAGGATCACTGAGGGACAGTCCCGGGCGCACAGCTGGCACAGGCTGGCATTTGGGAGGTGGTTGATGGTCACAGCCCCAGTCCCTCTGGGCAGGAAGTCGGGCTCCAGAGGGCCCCTTATCTCTCCAGGCAACTTTAATCTCCCAGTTGGGCTTCCGAGTCCTCAAAGGCAAAGACAGGCCTTCTCATCAGAGGGCAGCCGCAGGCGGGCCAGAGCCCAGGACAGCGTGGGAAAGGAAGAAGGGCCGAGGGCCAGGCCAGGGCGCCCTCCAGGTTTAGGACAGGCAGGAGGTGGCGGCTGGTGGGAGAAGGTGGGTGGGGTATCACAGTGTTCACCAAAGCCAGGGCGGGGGGCTTCAACGGGAGCACGTGACCCAGAGCATAAAGCGCAGGAGACCTGGGTCGGAAAGGCTGGCACCAGGGGCAAGGGCCACGACGAGATGGCCACCCAGGCTCCCGGGGGCTCCAGTGTCCCAGCTCTTTGCCGTCTAGCAGTGCTCAGCCGTCTCGGCCGACAGGACGCTCCCTCCTCCCAGCTCAGCCTCCCTGTCTCAGACGACGCCACCCAGTTCCTGGGGTTTCTTTTCCCTTATTCGAATCTCTTCTCTCCTCTGTCTCGCTTGGCAACAATGTTTAATTCTGTAAACATTTTCCAAATTTTTGAATTTTATAAAACTTATTCCGGAACCTAATGACACTCTGTCCTGACATTGACATTTGTGTATAATATAGCTTTCTTGTACTTAGGATGAGTCGGTGGCTTACAAAGAGCAGAAGACTCGTTCTCAACGCCCCTCTGCACCATTGATGTGTAAGAATGAGAAAAAATAAGGGGGTCCCCTCTAAGGAAGCTGAGGGGAGGAGACGCCCGGTGACAGGGCCACTCCTTGGCTGTGGGGCGTGTCTCAGCACCCCCCACCCCCCGCCCCGTGGTCAGGTAGCAGAGCGTCTTCAGATGGCACCATGGAATCAGCCTGGCAGCGGCGCCGGAGACCAGCCATTCAGAGTCCAAGGAAAGAGGAATGGGGCATTTTAAACACAGGTGGATGGAAGCTTTAAAGCCAACAGTCATCTGTGAGACTTTCAAAGTAGAAATGGAAAAGCCACTGAGCATCTTTTTTTTTTTTTAAAGAAAGAGTGAGAGAGGAGAGAGAGAGAGAGAGAAATTTTTAATATTTATTTTTAGTTCTCGGCAGACACAACATCTTTGTTGGTATGTGGTGCTGAGGATCGAACCCGGGCCGCACGCATCCCAGGTGAGCGCGCTACCGCTTGAGCCACATCCCCAGCCCGCCACTGAGCATCTTGCAGAGCTGGCCCGAGGCTCCAGCCGCAGACGCACGCGCAACAGGGCAGGTGGATGCAGCCGGCTGACCACTGGGTGAGGGCCAGCAAAGGGGGTCCCAGCAGTGCTGCTTCCCCACCACAGGGCGACTCTCCATGGACTGCCTGCAACCAAGACCAGGTCAACACGTGGCCACAGACGCTGCTCACGCCCCAGAGGGGACGCCAGGCAGGGTGGGGGGGCCAGGCAGGGCTGGGGGGGAGGACAGGCAGGGCAGGGAGGCCAGGCAGGGGGGGACCAGGCGGGGGGGGGGCGGTCAGGCAGGGTGGGGGGCCAGGCAGGGCTGGGGGGGAGGACAGGCAGGGCTGGGGGGGAGAACAGGCAGGGCGGGGGGAGGACAGGCAGGGCGGTGGGGGGGCAGGCAGGGCGGGGGGCCAGGCAGGGTGAGGGGACCAGGCAGGGGGGGGCCAGGCAGGGTGAGGGGGCCAGGCAGGGTGAGGGGGCCAGGCAGGGTGAGGGTGCCAGGCAGGGTGAGGGGGCCAGGCAGGGCGGGGGACCAGGCAGGGTGAGGGGACCAGGCAGGGTGAGGGGGCCAGGCAGGGTGAGGGGGCCAGGCAGGGTGAGGGGGCCAGGCAGGGTGAGGGGGCCAGGCAGGGTGAGGGGGCAGGCAGGGTGAGGGGGCAGGCAGGGTGAGGGTGCCAGGCAGGGTGAGGGTGCCAGGCAGGGTGAGGGGGCCAGGCAGGGCGGGGGACCAGGCAGGGTGAGGGGGCAGGCAGGGTGAGGGGGGGCAGGCAGGGTGAGGGGGCCAGGCAGGGTGAGGGGGCCAGGCAGGGTGAGGGGGCCAGGCAGGGTGAGGGGGGGCAGGCAGGGTGAGGGGGGCAGGCAGGGTGAGGGGGCCAGGCAGGGTGAGGGGGCCAGGCAGGGCGGGGGACCAGGCAGGGTGAGGGGGGCAGGCAGGGTGAGGGGGCCAGGCAGGGTGAGGGGGCCAGGCAGGGTGAGGGGGCCAGGCAGGGTGAGGGGACCAGGCAGGGTGAGGGGACCAGGCAGGGTGAGGGTGCCAGGCAGGGTGAGGGTGCCAGGCAGGGTGAGGGTGCCAGGCAGGGTGAGGGGGCAGGCAGGGTGAGGGGACCAGGCAGGGTGAGGGGACCAGGCAGGGTGAGGGTGCCAGGCAGGGCGGGGGACCAGGCAGGGTGAGGGGACCAGGCAGGGTGAGGGGACCAGGCAGGGTGAGGGGGCCAGGCAGGGCGGGGGACCAGGCAGGGTGAGGGGGCCAGGCAGGGTGAGGGGGCCAGGCAGGGTGAGGGGGCCAGGCAGGGTGAGGGGACCAGGCAGGGTGAGGGGGCCAGGCAGGGTGAGGGGGCCAGGCAGGGCGGGGGACCAGGCAGGGTGAGGGGGCAGGCAGGGTGAGGGGGCCAGGCAGGGTGAGGGGGCAGGCAGGGTGAGGGGGCCAGGCAGGGTGAGGGGGCAGGCAGGGTGAGGGGACCAGGCAGGGCTGGGGGGGAGGACAGGCAGGGCTGGGGGGAGGACAGGCAGGGTGAGGGGACCAGGCAGGGTGGGGGGGCCAGGCAGGGTGAGGGGACCAGGCAGGGTGAGGGGGCCAGGCAGGGTGAGGGGGCCAGGCAGGGCGGGGGACCAGGCAGGGTGAGGGGGCAGGCAGGGTGAGGGGGCAGGCAGGGTGAGGGGGCCAGGCAGGGTGAGGGGGCAGGCAGGGTGAGGGGACCAGGCAGGGCTGGGGGGGAGGACAGGCAGGGCTGGGGGGAGGACAGGCAGGGTGAGGGGACCAGGCAGGGTGGGGGGGCCAGGCAGGGTGAGGGGACCAGGCAGGGTGATGGTGCCAGGCAGGGTGAGGGTGCCAGGCAGGGTGAGGGGGCCAGGCAGGGCGGGGGACCAGGCAGGGTGAGGGGGCAGGCAGGGTGAGGGGGCAGGCAGGGTGAGGGGGCAGGCAGGGTGAGGGGGCCAGGCAGGGTGAGGGGGCCAGGCAGGGTGGGGGACCAGGCAGGGTGGGGGGGCCAGGCAGGGTGGGGGGGCCAGGCAGGGTGAGGGGGCCAGGCAGGGTGAGGGGGCCAGGCAGGGCGGGGGACCAGGCAGGGTGAGGGGGCAGGCAGGGTGAGGGGGCAGGCAGGGTGAGGGGGCCAGGCAGGGTGAGGGTGCCAGGCAGGGTGAGGGGGCCAGGCAGGGTGGGGGACCAGGCAGGGTGGGGGGGCCAGGCAGGGTGGGGGGGCCAGGCAGGGTGAGGGGGCCAGGCAGGGTGAGGGGGCCAGGCAGGGTGGGGGGGCCGACAGGCAGGGCTGGGGGGGAGGACAGGCAGGGCGAGGGGGCCAGGCAGGGTGAGGGGGCCAGGCAGGGTGAGGGGGCCAGGCAGGGTGAGGGGGCCAGGCAGGGTGAGGGGGCCAGGCAGGGTGAGGGGACCAGGCAGGGTGAGGGGGCCAGGCAGGGTGAGGGGGCCAGGCAGGGTGAGGGGGACCAGGCAGGGTGAGGGGGCAGGCAGGGTGAGGGGGCCAGGCAGGGTGAGGGGGCAGGCAGGGTGAGGGGACCAGGCAGGGCTGGGGGGGAGGACAGGCAGGGCTGGGGGGAGGACAGGCAGGGTGAGGGGACCAGGCAGGGTGGGGGGGCCAGGCAGGGTGAGGGGACCAGGCAGGGTGAGGGTGCCAGGCAGGGTGAGGGTGCCAGGCAGGGTGAGGGGGCCAGGCAGGGCGGGGGACCAGGCAGGGTGAGGGGGCAGGCAGGGTGAGGGGGCAGGCAGGGTGAGGGGGCAGGCAGGGTGAGGGGGCAGGCAGGGTGAGGGTGCCAGGCAGGGTGAGGGGGCCAGGCAGGGCGGGGGACCAGGCAGGGTGAGGGGGCAGGCAGGGTGAGGGGGCAGGCAGGGTGAGGGGGCAGGCAGGGTGAGGGGGCCAGGCAGGGTGAGGGGACCAGGCAGGGTGAGGGGACCAGGCAGGGTGGGGGGGCCAGGCAGGGTGAGGGGACCAGGCAGGGTGAGGGGACCAGGCAGGGTGGGGGGGCCAGGCAGGGTGAGGGGACCAGGCAGGGTGAGGGGGCCAGGCAGGGTGAGGGGGCCAGGCAGGGTGAGGGGGCCAGGCAGGGTGAGGGGGCCAGGCAGGGCTGGGGGGAGGACAGGCAGGGCGGGGGGCCAGGCAGGGCTGGGGGGAGGACAGGCAGGGCTGGGGGGAGGACAGGCAGGGTGAGGGGACCAGGCAGGGTGGGGGGGCCAGGCAGGGTGAGGGGACCAGGCAGGGTGAGGGGACCAGGCAGGGCGGGGGACCAGGCAGGGCTGGGGGGAGGACAGGCAGGGCTGGGGGGAGGACAGGCAGGGTGAGGGGACCAGGCAGGGTGAGGGGGCCAGGCAGGGTGAGGGGGCCAGGCAGGGTGAGGGGGCCAGGCAGGGTGAGGGGGCCAGGCAGGGCTGGGGGGAGGACAGGCAGGGCGGGGGGCCAGGCAGGGTGAGGGGGCAGGCAGGGTGAGGGGGCAGGCAGGGTGAGGGGGCCAGGCAGGGTGAGGGGGCAGGCAGGGTGAGGGGACCAGGCAGGGCTGGGGGGGAGGACAGGCAGGGCTGGGGGGAGGACAGGCAGGGTGAGGGGACCAGGCAGGGTGGGGGGGGCAGGCAGGGTGAGGGGACCAGGCAGGGTGAGGGTGCCAGGCAAGGTGAGGGTGCCAGGCAGGGTGAGGGGGCCAGGCAGGGCGAGGGGGCCAGGCAGGGCGGGGGACCAGGCAGGGTGAGGGGGCAGGCAGGGTGAGGGGGCAGGCAGGGTGAGGGGGCCAGGCAGGGCGGGGGACCAGGCAGGGTGAGGGGGCAGGCAGGGTGAGGGGGCAGGCAGGGTGAGGGGGCCAGGCAGGGTGAGGGGGCCAGGCAGGGCGGGGGACCAGGCAGGGCGGGGGACCAGGCAGGGTGAGGGGGCAGGCAGGGTGAGGGGGCCAGGCAGGGTGAGGGGGCCAGGCAGGGTGAGGGGCCAGGCAGGGTGAGGGGGCAGGCAGGGTGAGGGGGCCAGGCAGGGTGAGGGGGCAGGCAGGGCGGGGGACCAGGCAGGGCGGGGGACCAGGCAGGGTGAGGGGGCAGGCAGGGTGAGGGGGCAGGCAGGGCGGGGGACCAGGCAGGGCGGGGGACCAGGCAGGGTGAGGGGGCAGGCAGGGTGAGGGGGCAGGCAGGGTGAGGGGGCAGGCAGGGTGAGGGGGCCAGGCAGGGTGAGGGGGCAGGCAGGGTGAGGGGGCAGGCAGGGCGAGGGT
Organism: Spermophilus citellus; assembly: GCF_964194105.1. NCBI lineage: Eukaryota > Metazoa > Chordata > Mammalia > Rodentia > Sciuridae > Spermophilus > Spermophilus citellus. The sequence goes on along the minus strand of NC_138197.1, from coordinate 134,702,958 downwards.
GCCAGGCAGGGCGAGGGTGCCAGGCAGGGCGAGGGTGCCAGGCAGGGCGAGGGGGCAGGCAGGGTGAGGGGGCAGGCAGGGTGAGGGGGCCAGGCAGGGTGAGGGGACCAGGCAGGGTGAGGGGGCAGGCAGGGTGAGGGGGCAGGCAGGGTGAGGGGGCAGGCAGGGTGAGGGGGCCAGGCAGGGTGAGGGGGCAGGCAGGGTGAGGGGGCAGGCAGGGTGAGGGGGCCAGGCAGGGTGAGGGGGCAGGCAGGGCGAGGGTGCCAGGCAGGGCGAGGGTGCCAGGCAGGGCGAGGGTGCCAGGCAGGGCGAGGGGGCAGGCAGGGCGAGGGGGCAGGCAGGGTGAGGGGGCAGGCAGGGTGAGGGACCAGGCAGGGTGAGGGACCAGGCAGGGTGAGGGGGCCAGGCAGGGTGAGGGGGCCAGGCAGGGTGAGGGGGCAGGCAGGGTGAGGGGGCAGGCAGGGTGAGGGGGCCAGGCAGGGTGAGGGTGCCAGGCAGGGTGAGGGACCAGGCAGGGTGGGGGACCAGGCAGGGTGAGGGGGCAGGCAGGGTGAGGGGGCAGGCAGGGTGAGGGGGCCAGGCAGGGTGAGGGGGCCAGGCAGGGTGAGGGGGCCAGGCAGGGTGAGGGGGCCAGGCAGGGTGAGGGGGCCAGGCAGGGTGAGGGGGCCAGGCAGGGTGAGGGGGCCAGGCAGGGTGGGGGGGCCAGGCAGGGCGGGGGGGCCGACAGGCAGGGCTGGGGGGGAGGACAGGCAGGGCTGGGGGGGAGGACAGGCAGGGCGGGGGGGGGCAGGCAGGGCGGGGGGCGGCAGGCAGGGTGAGGGGGCCAGGCAGGGTGAGGGGGCCAGGCAGGGTGAGGGGGCCAGGCAGGGTGAGGGGACCAGGCAGGGTGAGGGGGCCAGGCAGGGTGAGGGGGCCAGGCAGGGCGGGGGACCAGGCAGGGTGAGGGGAGCAGACCAGGCAGGGTGAGGGGGCCAGACCAGGCAGGGTGAGGGGGCCAGGCAGGGTGAGGGGGCCAGGCAGGGTGAGGGGGCCAGGCAGGGTGAGGGGGCCAGGCAGGGTGAGGGGGCCAGGCAGGGTGAGGGGGCCAGGCAGGGTGAGGGGGCCAGGCAGGGTGAGGGGGCCAGGCAGGGTGAGGGGGCCAGGCAGGGTGAGGGGGCCAGGCAGGGTGAGGGGGCCAGGCAGGGTGAGGGGGCAGGCAGGGTGAGGGGGCCAGGCAGGGTGAGGGGGCCAGGCAGGGTGAGGGGGCCAGGCAGGGTGAGGGGGCCAGGCAGGGTGAGGGGGCCAGGCAGGGTGAGGGGGGCCAGGCAGGGTGAGGGGGGCCAGGCAGGGTGAGGGGGGCCAGGCAGGGTGAGGGGACCAGGCAGGGTGAGGGGGCCAGGCAGGGTGAGGGGGCCAGGCAGGGTGAGGGGGCCAGGCAGGGTGAGGGGGCCAGGCAGGGTGAGGGGGCCAGGCAGGGTGAGGGGGCCAGGCAGGGTGAGGGGGCAGGCAGGGTGAGGGGGCCAGGCAGGGTGAGGGGGCCAGGCAGGGTGAGGGGGCCAGGCAGGGTGAGGGGGCCAGGCAGGGTGAGGGGGCCAGGCAGGGTGAGGGGGCCAGGCAGGGTGAGGGGGCCAGGCAGGGTGAGGGGACCAGGCAGGGTGAGGGGACCAGGCAGGGTGAGGGGACCAGGCAGGGTGAGGGGGCAGGCAGGGTGAGGGGGCAGGCAGGGTGAGGGGGCAGGCAGGGTGAGGGCCAGGCAGGGTGAGGGGGCAGGCAGGGTGAGGGGACCAGGCAGGGTTGGGGGGGAGGACAGGCAGGGCTGGGGGGAGGACAGGCAGGGTGAGGGGACCAGGCAGGGTGAGGGGACCAGGCAGGGTGAGGGGACCAGGCAGGGTGAGGGGACCAGGCAGGGTGAGGGGACCAGGCAGGGTGGGGGGGGCAGGCAGGGTGAGGGGACCAGGCAGGGTGAGGGGGCCAGGCAGGGTGAGGGGGCCAGGCAGGGTGAGGGGGCCAGGCAGGGCTGGGGGGAGGACAGGCAGGGCGGGGGGCCAGGCAGGGCTGGGGGGAGGACAGGCAGGGCTGGGGGGAGGACAGGCAGGGTGAGGGGACCAGGCAGGGTGGGGGGGCCAGGCAGGGTGAGGGGACCAGGCAGGGTGAGGGGACCAGGCAGGGTGGGGGGGCCAGGCAGGGTGAGGGGACCAGGCAGGGTGAGGGGGCCAGGCAGGGTGAGGGGGCCAGGCAGGGTGAGGGGGCAGGCAGGGCTGGGGGGAGGACAGGCAGGGCGGGGGGCCAGGCAGGGCTGGGGGGAGGACAGGCAGGGCTGGGGGGAGGACAGGCAGGGCTGGGGGGAGGACAGGCAGGGTGAGGGGACCAGGCAGGGTGGGGGGGCCAGGCAGGGTGAGGGGACCAGGCAGGGTGAGGGGACCAGGCAGGGTGGGGGGGCCAGGCAGGGTGAGGGGACCAGGCAGGGTGAGGGTGCCAGGCAGGGTGAGGGTGCCAGGCAGGGTGAGGGGGCCAGGCAGGGCGGGGGACCAGGCAGGGTGAGGGGGCAGGCAGGGTGAGGGGGCAGGCAGGGTGAGGGGGCAGGCAGGGTGAGGGGGCAGGCAGCGTGGGGGTGCCAGGCAGGGTGAGGGGGCCAGGCAGGGCGGGGGACCAGGCAGGGTGAGGGGGCAGGCAGGGTGAGGGGGCAGGCAGGGTGAGGGGGCCAGGCAGGGTGAGGGGGCAGGCAGGGTGAGGGGGCCAGGCAGGGCGGGGGACCAGGCAGGGTGAGGGGGCAGGCAGGGTGAGGGGGCAGGCAGGGTGAGGGGGCAGGCAGGGTGAGGGGGCAGGCAGGGTGAGGGGCCAAGCAGGGTGGGGGGGCAGGCAGGGTGGGGGGGCAGGCAGGGTGGGGGGGCCAGGCAGGGTGAGGGGACCAGGCAGGGTGAGGGGGCCAGGCAGGGTGAGGGGGCCAGGCAGGGTGAGGGGGCAGGCAGGGTGAGGGGCCAAGCAGGGTGGGGGGGCCAGGCAGGGTGAGGGGGCAGGCAGGGTGGGGGGGCCAGGCAGGGTGGGGGGGCAGGCAGGGTGAGGGGGCCAGGCAGGGTGAGGGGGCAGGCAGGGTGAGGGGGCAGGCAGGGTGAGGGGGCAGGCAGGGTGAGGGGGCCAGGCAGGGTGAGGGGGCCAGGCAGGGTGAGGGGGCCAGGCAGGGCGGGGGACCAGGCAGGGTGAGGGGGCAGGCAGGGTGAGGGGCCAGGCAGGGTGAGGGGGCCAGGCAGGGTGAGGGGGCAGGCAGGGTGAGGGGGCAGGCAGGGTGAGGGGGCAGGCAGGGTGAGGGGGCAGGCAGGGTGAGGGGGCCAGGCAGGGTGAGGGGGCCAGGCAGGGTGAGGGGGCCAGGCAGGGTGAGGGGCCAAGCAGGGTGGGGGGGCCAAGCAGGGTGAGGGGGCAGGCAGGGTGAGGGGGCAGGCAGGGTGGGGGGGCCAGGCAGGGTGGGGGGGCAGGCAGGGTGAGGGGGCCAGGCAGGGCGGGGGACCAGGCAGGGTGAGGGGGCAGGCAGGGTGGGGGGGCCAGGCAGGGTGAGGGGGCCAGGCAGGGTGAGGGGGCAGGCAGGGTGAGGGGGCCAGGCAGGGTGAGGGGGCCAGGCAGGGTGAGGGGCCAAGCAGGGTGGGGGGGCCAAGCAGGGTGAGGGGGCAGGCAGGGTGAGGGGGCAGGCAGGGTGGGGGGGCCAGGCAGGGTGGGGGGGCAGGCAGGGTGAGGGGGCCAGGCAGGGTGAGGGGGCCAGGCAGGGTGAGGGGGGCCAGGCAGGGCGGGGGGGGCCAAGCAGGGCGGGGGGGCCAGGCAGGGCGGGGGGGCCAGGCAGGGTGAGGGGGCCAGGCAGGGTGAGGGGGCAGGCAGGGTGAGGGGGCAGGCAGGGTGAGGGGGCCAGGCAGGGTGGGGGGGCCAGGCAGGGTGAGGGGGCCAGGCAGGGGGGGTCCAGGCAGGGCTGTGCCCTCGAGGTCTCTCTGTGAGGTGGGGACAGTGCAGGAGGTGCCGCTCCTGAAATGGCTCCTCTGCCCCTCAGGTGCCATGGACACCTGCACTGATGTCACACTGAGGTCATGAAGCGCTGGTGGGTGGAGCTGGCCCTGTCCACAGCAGGACCCTGGCCAGGCTGCACCACAGGACAGAAACCCAGCCCTTGAGGGGCAGAAGAGCTCTGCCTCCCCAGGAGGCGGCCGTCTGGGGCTCTGGGCCTCCTCCTGGAAGCCCCTGGCGGCTCGCGGCTCTTCAGACCTGGTTCGGGGCAGGTGTTTCCTTTATCAAAATCCAGCGAAGCCAGCCTGCCGCCTCGAGGGAAATAGCCAGCGGTAGTTGTTTCTAATAATAAAATTTGAGTTTCTTGTGAGAATTAGAATTTTGGGAAAACCGTGGCCACCATTGTGCAGCAGTTTCTCAGTCCTTAAAGACCATGGTGATGAGGTCTGCGGATGGTGACAGACGCAAGATGTTTCACAGTTAGGCAGCGTTTTAAATTAAACATGTACTAATCACCAGGCCCAGTAATTGCACTCGTACTTATCTACCCAAGAGAGACAAAGAAAACATGTTCAACCCAAAACTTGTACATAAACATTCACAGTGTCATTATTTTTAATAGGCAAACATCAAAAATAGCCCTAAAGGAGAAATAATTCAAATGGATGAGCAGAATGTGGCACTGCTATGCCACGGAACCAACTCACCAGTAAAGATGCGTCAAACAATGTGGCTGAACCTGAGAACACTCCTACCGCCAGGCTCGGTGGCGCAGACCTGTGACCCGGAAGGCTGAGGCCGGAGGATCACAAGTTCAAGGCCAGCCTGGGCACTTAGCAAGGCCCTCAACAACTAGTGAGACCCTGTCCTCAAAATAAAAAATTCAAAAGGCTGGGATGTGGCTCAGTGGTGAAGCACCCTGGGTGCAGCCCTAGTGCCAAAAAAAAACAGACAAAAAAAGAGATTTTGGTGAGTAAAAGAAGCCCATCCCAGAAGACCACCTGTTTTCTTTCTTCCCCTCGTTTTATTGGCATCACTGTGGCACACTGTGGTGGAACTGCGGTTACACACACACTCACGCACACAATGTGAGCGCTTCCTCTGGCCAGTATCACCCCCACATTCCCCTGGCTCCCCTCCATCCCACCCCTGGTCCCCCTCCTCTGCTCTCCTGATCACTGACCAATTTTCATGAGATTCCCCACCTTTTAACTTTCCCTTTCTCCCCTCTAACTTCCACATATGAGAGAAAGCACATGACCTTGACCTTCTAAGTTCAGCTTATTCCACTTAAGACCATGGTCTCTGCTTCCACCCATTTTCTGCCAATGGCGAGATCTCCTTCTTCTTTATGGCCGGATAAGGCTCCACTGTGCACCCGGACCACGTTTCCTTCATCCATTCACTCACCGATGGACACCTAGGCTGGTCCACAGTTTGGCTGTGGTGAATTGGGCTGCTGTGAACACGGTGTGTCACCAGGGTACACTGACTTCAATTCCTCAGGGTAGATACCAAGAGCCTCCATGCTGACTTCCATGTGGTTGTGTTGATTTACGACCCCACCAACCGTGCAGAAGTGCCCCTTTCTCACCACATCCCCTCCGGCATTTATTGTCATCTGTATTCTTGATGACTGCCATTGGGTTGTTTTGTTCTGTCTGGTTTTGTTTTGGGGTGCTGAGGATGAACCCAGGGCCCTGCACATGCAAGGCAAGCACTCCACCAACTGAGCTGTGCCCCCACCCATAACTGCGGTTCTGACGGAGTGAGGTGAAATCTTAGTGTGGTTTTACTTTGCATGTCCCTAGTTGTGAAAAACCTTGGACATCTTTTCATATATTTGCTGACCACTTTTATTTCTTCACTTAGGAAGTGTCTGTTTAGTTTATTTGCCCATTTATTAATTGGGATATGGGGGGAGTTGGGGTTAAGGCTTTTGAGTTCTTTATATTCTGGATAGTAATCCTCCATCAGAAGAGAAGCAGGCAGAGATGTCACCCATTCTGTGGGTCCCTGATTCACATTCTTAACTGTTTCCTTTGCTGTGCAGAAGCTGTTTGATTTGATGTTGTCACGTTCGTTAACTCTTGGCATTATTTCCTCATTAATGGTTATAAATTTTGTCAAAGGCTTTCTCTGCATCTGTCAAGATGATTAAGTGATTTTTGTCCTTAATATTATTTATGTGTTGTTATATTTTATGATCTGCACATATTAAGCCATTCTTGCATCCCTGAAATAAAACCAATGTGGTCATGATGTCTAATCTTAATATGTTGTTGAATATGATTTGTTTATATTTTATTAAGGATTTTTGCATCTAAATTTATTAGGGATGTTTATCTGTAGTTTTCTTTCCTTGATTTACCCTTATCTGTTTGGGTACAAGTGTGATATTGGCTTCATAGAATGAATTTGTAAGGGTTCCACTCTTAACTATGTAATAAAATAATTTGAGGAGAATCGGCACTGGTTCTTCTTGAAAGTTCTTGTAGAATTCAGCTGAGAATCCCTCTGGCTCTGGGTTTTGGGCTGTTGTTGTTGAAAGGCTTTTGATTTCTGTCTGTCTCATCACCAGTCTGTTTCAGCTTTCTATGTCCTCTTGATTTGATTATGGTGGTCCTATGTATCTAGAAATCCATTTATTCTAACTTTCCAATTTTGGGCATGTAAGTTTTCAAATTTCTTTGTGATATGCTAGATTTCTATGATGTCTGTGGTGATTTCTCCTTTTTTCAACATCTCTAATTTTATTAATTTGGGTCTTCTCTCTTTTTCTTTTGGTTAGTTTGACTAAAAGCTTATCAATCTTCCTTATCTTTTCCAAGAACCAACTCTTCATTTCATTGATTCTTTGCACTTTTTTATTCCCAATTTTATTTGACTGGTTCTATCTTAATCATTTTCATTCTCCTACTGGTTTGGGAATGAATCTGTTCCTTTTCAAAGGACTTGAGATGTATCATCATGTTGTTTGGGGTGGGTCTTTCTGAATTTCTTATGTAGACAATTACAGTTATAAACTTTCTTTTTAGAATTGCCTTCATAATGTCCCAGAAGTTATGGTATATTGTATCTCCATTCTTGTTAGAGTCTAAAATTTTTAAATTTCTCCCCTAATTTCTTCTATCTCTCATCATCCCAAATTGTATTATTCAATCTCCATGAGTTTTATAGTTTTTGCAGGGCTTTTTTGGTGTTAATTTCTAGTTTCATTTCTTTATGATCTGATAAGTGCAAGAAATTGTATCAGTTATTTTGTATTCACTAAGAGTTACTTCATGGCATAAAATATTTTCTGTTTTGGAGAAGTTTCCATAAGCCACTGGGGGGGAAAAGTACATTCAGCTGTTGTTGGATGGAATATTTTATAGATGTCTGCTAAGTCCATTTGATGTATAATATTTTTCAAGTACAAGGAGTCTTTACTGTGTTTCTGTCTAGATGACCTACCTATTGTTGATAGAGGTGTGTTGAAATTGCTCCATGTTATTGTAGTGCAGTCTGAATCTTTGAGTCTTTGAGTAACGACTGTTCTATGTTATTAGGTGCTGCCATGTTTGGGGTTTAAATATTTACTTGTCATTATATCTTCCTTTATCAATATGAAATGGTCTTCTTCTGATTAATTTTGGCTTGAAATTTGCTTTGTCAGATCTAAAAATAGCTACTTCTGCTTGTTTTGAGGCTCTCTTTGCATGGTATGTCGATTTCCATTTTTTCACTTTCACCCTGTGGCTCAGCCTGTAAAAGTGAATCTCTTGTGAATAACATATAGTTGGGTCTTGTGTTTATCCATTCTGGTAGCCTATGTCTTTTAATTGGAGAGTTGAGACCATTTACACTCCATGTTTTATAGAGAAATGTTTATTAACTCCTGCCATTTTGATTTATATCTAATGTTTAGTTTCATCCTGTTTTTCATTTGCTTAGATACTCTCCAAATGATATTTGTTTCTGAGCTCTAGTGTTTGTTTGTTGGTTGGTTTTTTATTTCTTCTGGGTGGAGTATTTCTTTAAATACTTTCTATAGTAGCAGTAAAGTAGCTATGAATTCTTTCCATTTCTGCTTATCTAAGAAGATCCTATTTCTTTTTAAATTCTGAAGGATAGCTTTGCTGTATGTATCAATCTTAGTTGACAATTATTTTCTTTCAGGACTTGGGAACATATCATCTGAGCCCTCCTGACTTTTCGAATTTGTGATAAGAAATCATAAGTAATTCTGATTGGTTTGTTTCTAACTGTAACCTGATGTTTTTCTCTTGAGGTTTTTAAAATTCTACTATGTACTGTGTTAGGTATTTTAATCATACTGTGTCCTAGAGAGGTTCCTCTTTGATCTTGTCTATTTGGGGTTCTGAATGGATTGTACATCTCTATTCCCTTATCAAATTTCTCATTCATATCAAGTACTGACTTCCTTAGTTCATTCAATTGTTTTTCTATTCTTTTGAAATTTGTTGATCATTTTTATAATCATTATTTTGAATTCTTTATCTGATATTTCATAAACTTTGATATCTTTGGAGTTAGTTGCTTGTGAATTATGAACTTGATGAGGTGTTGTCTTACCTTGTTTTTTCATAGTTTTTGTATTCCTGTTGAAATGACTTTCCCTTCCACTCTCATGTGGGGACCTTTTTAGGGCATAGCCTTCTCTTGCTAATGTGTTCTGCAGTGACCTAGACTGAGAATCCCTCACAGGTAGGGTGCACACAGGCTTTGTGTTAATTCTGTTTTTGCTGTACAGGTGGAGGTTTGTGAGTGAGCCCTGAGTGCTCACCTCTAGCCATCTCTACCTGGGGCTTAGTCTGGGTTTTGTCCCTTATATTCTTTTATTAAAGTACAGCTGAAATTTGAGTGCTATTAATTTGTTTGTGGAGCAGGGTGAGCCATCTTTGGGCTGAGTTTTGTTCAGCCACAGAGTTTCTACCATGTGGACTTCTCTTCCCTGTGGTTTCCCTGCACCTCACAGAGAAGGAGGAAAATAACAGTATGAACAACTGAAGCAACAATAAACAGCATTAAAATCCATCCCTGGTGCCTGCTGTGATGTCTGCACACTAATTACCACAAAAACAGGAATGGTGGAGTCAGCAACTGCCAACTGCAAAAACAATAAATAACCACGAACTAGATCTGGCGTTAAAGTACACAGCAAGTGCCAACTATGTCATCCACAGCACTGAGAGCTGAAACAACATCAATGGCAGGGGCAGGAGTCATAATAACCAATAGTCCTAAAAGATGGTGAAAATACAGGTCAGTAAAAGAAAACAAAATGTGGCAGGAAGGTATAAGAGAGTTCAGAATGTTCAAAAGGTGAACAGAGAGAATCTGGAAGAGATGCAGGAAGCGATGACTTAAGAAAGGAGGGAAAAGTAAAAGGGAAGGGGGGAAGGAAAGAACAGGAGGATCTGGCTGTTGGCAGGAGAAGAAGAGAAAGAGAAAGAGCAAACACAGAACAAAGAGCCAAAAAACAGACCCTCTGAACACCAGGCAAGGAAGATGATCATCACTTTAAAATATGTGCCTGTGGACCTGTCCATGAAGGTCACGGGTGCTGTGACCTCCAGTGAGCACCCAAGAACCCGAGGGCAGGGAGCTTCTAGATGGAAAATGGAGGAATGTCTCGTGGAGGGTCCCCACAGTCGACAAGAACGACGGTCACTGCCGGGGCCCAGCTGTCCTTTCCAACTCTTCTTAGGCTCTATGCCAGGAGAGCAAGGCCTGAGGCTGCTCCCCCTTCTTCCCCTTTCCTCTCCTTGTGCCGGTCACCAAGCTGCCAGCGGCGGTGGCCTGAGACCGAGGCTGGTTGCAGTGGCCCCCGCTCCCTTCTCACGGCAGGAGCAGGAGGAGCTGAGCTGTAGTTTTGTCTGCACAGAGCAGACCAATGCGCTCTGGGCTGGAGCTCCGCCCAGCGGAGTGGGGTTCCTCATCAGGCCTCAGCAGGTTTGCTGGGTGGCGTCTGCTCTGGGGACAGCAGAGCAACACACCCCGGGGCCTAGCAGTCTCCATTCTCTGCTGAGGGTCTGGATCTCCTGAACCTCCAAGAATTCTCCCCAGGGCAGGGAGCCAAGGAGCCTTGGTGGCTCAGTCCCCACCCGCCTCAGCGGGTCACGTGGGCCACCAAGCTGAGTGAATGGTGCTTCCTCCTATCTCTGCCTCAAACCCTCTGGCACAGTCTTCTCTATGCCGGGCTCAGCCATGTTCTGTGGGGCACACCCTGGGACACACTGCAGGCACGGACCAGGACAGTGTGGTGACATGTGCTGTGACCTCCTCACTCTGCAGCAGCTGCAGCTGTGCGTGGCCTCCTCAGGATGGCTCTGCCTGGTCCCCGGGGCCAGCTGAGGACACAGGGCGTGCAGCTCAGTTCAGGCTGCTTTTCTGATCTCAGGTTTTTCTGTTGCGTTTCTCTCTGTGGCATCCGTCCACTCTGTGGTGAACGGGAGCCGTTGTCCCCAGTGTGGCCCCAGTGTACTCCTGTCCTTTGTTCAGTGTACCCGGATTTCTGAGTCCCTGAGAGTCTCTGAATGTCCAACGCTGAATCTCTGAATTCTCTTTGACCCCTCGGTGAAGGCAGAGCTCCTGCTGCTGAGTCCTGAGCGGCTGGAAGGTGGCTTCCTCTCATCCGCCACCGTCAACCTCTTCCCAGGTGGGATTTCTTAAAATTGTGGTAAAAACAGCATATCACACATTATCTTGCCGATTTTAAGCACAAGGTCTATTGCTGTGAGTATGTTCAGATCGTTCAAAATAGACCCCCAGGACGTCCACCCTGCCAAGACCCTGTTAGGCACATTGACCCCGTTCCCTCCTACGGGACTGGCAGCCCCCATTCTTCTTCCTGTGTCTGTGAATTTAACCTCTTCATGTCCCTCTTATAGTACAACCACGCCACATTTCTGCCTTTTTTTTTTTTTTTTTTTGCAGCAGGTTAGTCTCTAAGTACAGTGACCTCAAGATTCATCCATGTAGCATGTGAGCATGTGACAGGATTTCCTTATCTTTTTTGGGGGGGGAACGGGTAGCAGGGATTGCACCCAGAGTTGCTTAACCACAGAGCCACGTCCCCAGCCCTCATGTGTGTTGTATTTTGAGTCAGGGTCTCACTACTTTCTTAGGGCCTTGCTAAGTTGATGAGGCTAGCCTCAAACTATGGATCCTCCAGCCTCAGCCTCCTGAGTCACTGGGATTACAGGTGTGACCATTGGGCCCCCTGGATTTCCTTCCTTTTAAAGATGGAAGCACGTTCTCCTGTGTCCACAAATGCGTTTGGTCCATCCACTGACCTGTCGATGAATGCCTAGGCTACTCCTCCTCTTGGCTGGTGTGAATACTGCCGCCAGGAACATGGGTACAGAGATCTGTTCCAGACCCTGGGTTTGGTTCCCCTGGCCTGCACCCAGGAAGGGGCTGGCTACTGACCGTGGTGCTGCTGTTCAGGTGCGGATGAACCCCCGTGCCATCTGGCAGCGTGGCACACTCCCCGCCCCCACCACCAACACACGCGGCTGCAACGTCTCCCCCTCCAACAAGGTGGCTGTCAGCACCAGCCTTCCTGAGGGGGGAGGAGGCACCCTGGGGTTCTGACCTCCGCTGGCCTGGTGACCGCTGGCGTGGAGCACTTCCCACGAGCCTGCCGGCCATTCCTACTGTGTCTTTGGAGAAACGTCTATTCAGGTCCCTTGTCAATTTTTAGACTTAGGCGATTTGCTCCTTCTGCTGAGCTGCAGGAGCGCTCTCCGCGTTGGGGATCTCAGCCCTCATCAGACGCGCAGTTCACAAGTACCCCCCACCCACAGTCCCCTTCCACTCAGCTAACTGTGTCCTCTGGCTGATGGCGGGGTAGGGCAGGGGGTGTGAAAGCAGGAGAGAGTCTCTTCCTATTCTTGTCTTGCTGCTTGTGCTGTTGGTGTCACCTCCAAGAAATCACCGCCAAGCCCCGCGTCTTGAAGCCCTTCCCCGGTTTCTCTGGTGTCCCAGAGTTTGGGTCTTACATTGGAATCTCTGACCCTTCTGGACACGATTGTTGTAGGTGGAACAAGAAGGATCCTCCTGCATTCTTTGTCATGTGACTCCCCCGCTTCCCAGTACCATCTGTGGACGAGGCTGTCCTTCCCCGGGTGGCCTTGGCCACCGTGGAAGGGCGTTTGCCCATACACACGGGCACTTATCCTGAGCTGCTCTCTGTCTGTTCCGCTGGTCCTGGCTCTGCTGGTCCCACAGTGGGGACTGCTGTAGCTTTGAAGCATGTTGTACTTAAGAGCAAGAGAGTCTTACAACTTTGTTCTTTCACAAAACTGTTTTGGTTATTCAGGGTCTCTGGAGAGTCCACATGAATGGACAATTTCGAATGAATTGTTCTATTTCTGAAAAAATAATGCCATCGAGGTGTGTGTGTGTGTGTGTGTGTGTGTGTGTGTGTGTGAGAGAGAGAGAGAGAGAGAGAAAAGATAGATAGATATTGGGGTTGAACAGGGCCTTCCACATGCTCAGCAGGCACTGAGTGACATCCCCAGTTTTTTTTGTTTGTTTGTTTGTATGTTTTGAGAAAAGGTCTTGCAAATTTCCCAGGCTGGCCTCAGACTCACCATCCTCCTGCCTCAGCCTCCCTAGGCTCTGGGACTAGAGGCCTGCACTACTGCACCTGGCTCACACTGGTACTTTAACAGGGTTGTTTTGAGGCTGTAGACTCTTTAGGCAGCATGGACATCTAGATAATATTGAGCCTTCAGTCTGTGAACGCGGGATATCGCCCATCCTTTCAGCAACATCTTGTAGCTTTCAGCACTATTTGGAAGTCTGCATAAACTGAGGGTCAGTTTCCAAATGACCAATACATTATGTTACAGAATCCTAGAGGGATAAAAGATCCTTTTAAAATGCAAAACAACAAATAGATTTTAATGTAACCAAGTGCAGAAAGTTAATTGATATAGTTTCAGATTCCACAATGCAACCAACCTTTAAAAAATAAACACTACTTGTCAAAGAAAAATGCCCATAATTATCTGAAAAGACTTCTAAAATGCTCTTTCCTTTTCCAATCACACATCTGTGTTAAGCTGGGTTTTCTCCAAAATTCAAATAGCACTGTGCTGCAGGTTGAGGACAGAGACACAGGACAGAGGTGGCCGTTGGAGCCAGCCTCTAGCAGATGGGCTGAAGTGCAGTGCCCTCCGCCTGCGAAGTCTGTCTCTGTTTTGGAGATAGAGTTGTTCTTCATAAAATACATTACCTAGTTAAATACATAATGAGTTTATTATCATAACTTTAAATGGCCTGTCATTAAAATGGAATGACCCATTTTCAGAATCTTGCAGTTTTTGTTTCCAATATGGTCTCACTGGGCATAATCCCCACTAGCAAAACCTGCTTGGGATCCTCCGTGACTTTTAAGAGTGTGAGGGGGACCAAGACTTTTCAGAACTGGTGGTCGAAAGCAAATGGAAAATGATCATGAATAACCTGTAGATGTGCACTTTAAAACCACGGCCCTCTCCAAAGTAGATCCTTTTAAATGGTGAATGGCAGATTTCACGTTATGTGACTTTACCTTCATAAAGATGGAACCACCCAGGTGAGAAACATTCCAAATTACCAAACGTGCACAAAACGAAACAGACTGTGAAAGACTTTTAGCTTTTGAGCAGAATTCACACTAAAACGTGACGGAATGAAACCGCACCCTTATTAACATGCCTTCATATTGAGACTCCCACGGGCTCAGCTTACCTGTTAAGAGAAAATGACTAAGAAATCATTGGTGGAGACCAACAAGGGAGAGCCCTAGAGAGCCGCCCACCAGCGGTGCCACGGCATCAGGTTCCCCTGCCGCAGGCTGGGCCTCTCCTCAAAGGATGTGCTCCTCACTCCCACAAAGAAAAGGAAACGGTGCCCAGATCAGATCCCTAACCAAGACCTGAGAAACCACAGGTAGAGAAATGTACCCAAAACAGGCGATCCAGAGAGGCTGGGTCCAGGTAAAGCTACAGGGTCTCAGTTTTAAAATCTTATCACAAGGCGAAGTTGGCTCCAGCCCCCCGACGCACCAACGGTGTCAGCACAGAGACCACACAATGGGGACGACGCCATCCGTGATGTCCACGCTCCAAACAACAAATCCTCGAATCTCCGTGAAAAATATCCACTGGCTGCTTTGAGAACCCAGATGATCGATTCTACAGTCCCATGATGAGGATCAGGGATGACTAGCTCTGCCCAACGAAAAAGACGTCAAGACTCTAATAATTTTTAAATTGTGGCACAGGTGCATCCACACACCTTGTGAGTGTCGTGGGGGTAGAAATTCCAAGTGTGCAGAAATCTGCTACATGGTAAAGGGGGAACATCTAACTGATAATGGAGAAGATGAATGCCCAAGAAATGGTGTCTGGGAAAAAGTTGAATCTCACTTTAATCTTGCAGAAAAATTTTTTCCAGGTGGATCAATGATTTAATGTGAAAAACAGACCATAAAAGTACTAGGGGGAAAAAAAGAGAATTACTTAAATCTCTAGATGGCCAGGCTTTCTGAGTATATTAAAACATGAAGGTGCGTGCACACGTAAACACACCCCAAAAAAACTTTGAAATTTTTGAATACATAAATGTTTTTTAAGTCTGCACTACAAAAAACATACAAAGTTTAAAGACATGAAAGAGCAGGAAGATACCCAGAAGGAACTAGTTACTTAGATATATAAAGAGCTTCTATAATTCAATAAGGTCAACAGACGGAAAGAAAAAAGGTTATGAACTAACAATTCGCAAAAAGGGAAAAATATTTCTTAAACATTTGAAGAAATGGCTTAGCTCTAGTCAGAGTAAAGAAATTGTGAACTAAAACTAAAATAAGATCCTCTTTTTTAAAACTACCAGATTGACAAAGATCAAAATATTTGTCAGTTGCCAAGTTGATGAAGATGTGATGAAAATTGGCTCCGTATCTGGCTGAAAGCAGGGACTCCAAGGCCAGCACGTCTGCACTGGGCCTTCGTGCCCTCTCTCTCCACCCCTCCGCTTCCCCCTGTGTAGAAGCTGTTCTGAGGACTGAGCTGAAAGGTGATAGGTGCCCAGAACAGACATGTCCTGGGTGATGTCAAACAAAACGGTTGAGCATTATTACTGACAGGCGTGTAAATTGGCACAAAATCTGGGTAGAGAAAAGTTGATGTGTTAAAATTAGAGACGCACAGTCCCCACTCAGCAGTTCACTTCCAGACCCTTGTGCCACGGGTGCCCCTGAGTGCGCGAGATGCACGTGAGGCACAGTCATCCCAGCAGGGTTAGACTGTGACAGGCTGGAGACCTGGCATCCCGTGGGGCCGTTCATCCCTGAACAGGAACTGGAGAGCGACCCACAGACCAGGGAAAACCTGTGGAGAAACGGGCGGGTCAGGCCGAGGCTCCCGGTTAGAAAATCAGGAAAGACGCCCGCACTTGAGTCGAACGCAGGGGCTGCTGCTGCTTTTGTTTTATGTAAGAGAATAGAGACATTTCTGGAAAATGTAGTTCAAAATGTAAGGGGAAACATGGAAATGCATACATTATAATAGCTCTATGTATAGTTTCAGGTTATGTAATCAGTTTTGAACCAAATGAAATGGGACAATTTCCTGGGAAAGCAAAATCATTAAAAAAAAAACTCTAGAAAGTCTCAATGTGTAAAAATAATGTGAGGAATTTTAAAAACCTCTACGTTCTCCCAGGCTCAGCTGGTTTCAAACCACAGATCCCTCCAGAGCCAGATGAATAGCTCCAGACCATTAAAGCAGATCCCTCATTTGTTCGATAACAACATTAACCTTGAGTCAAACCCAGCAGCAGGACATCCGAGAGGACCACAGGCCAACCTCCCGCACCGTGGACGAGCCAGGCCTCTCCTCATGGGACCAGGGCAGGACTTTGGGGACTGGGCGACGCGGGGACACGGCAGGAGCAAGCTGCGGGAAGCAGGGCCCACTCACAGAAGCCCACCCGCACCCGGGAAAGTGCCCGGGCACAGGGACAGGTGCCTGAGGACCGTGAGGGACTACAGACTGGCCCAGGGGTCACAAGCGCTGCCCCAGGAAGTGACAGCCCCACCCAAAGATGGAGTGGAGGCGTCAGCGAGAGGAGAAGGTGTGGGCGCCAGGCAGAGGGGGACAGGCGAGGAGCTCTGGATGAGAGCCGGTGTCGGCCACCAGGGACGCTGTGACAAAGGGCTGGCTCACATTCTGAAGCCACAGGCTGCTGCTGTCTCGCTCCACCTCTGCCTCTGTCACCCCCGCCTTCCCCCGCCTGTCCCTCCAGGTCGCCCTTTCTCAGCAAGCAAGGTCACGGACCAGCGCCTCAGCTGGACTTCACCAGCAAACAGCTGATGGCCAAAGAAGGCCGCGTCCTCAGGTGTTGGGTCTTGTGACTTAGCATGTATTTTGAGGGGACACGATTCAGCCATAACAGAGGGGACAGGGCAGATCCGCAGAGCCCCAGCTCAGGCTGCTAAGGAGGGCTGTGTGTATGCACATGTGTGCACCTGTGTGTTGGGTGTGTACTTGTGTGTCACAGAGGCGTGGGTTTGTGGGTACGTGTGCACATGGGTGTGGGGTGTTTGTGAGAACCCAGGTGTGTGTGCATGGCAGAAGGTCAGATCTGACTTCCTGGCAACTGCTGGCGCACACAGGGGTGGAGGGCAGGGCAGCAGACCCACGGTGGAGCGTCACTGCGCCCACATGGAGGTGCCCCGGCAGGTCTGCACACGGCACAGAGGCTTGGAGGAGCCATGTTGCTGGAGACCCAACCCTGGGCCCTGGGGTACGACAGGGTGTCACTGGGGCACTGGGTGGAGACTGGAGTGGGGAGAGGGCTGGCAGGGCCTGGGGACGCCCAGGTGATCCAGGTGGGCGAGGGGCCAGGTCTGCACCGGGGGGTGGAGACACGCAAGGCAGGAGGAGGACAGGGAGGGACTGGGCAGCAGAAGAGGTCCCAGCACTGAACAGTGCCGTGTATGAGGAGCTGCCGGCCATCCTGGGGCTTTGGAGACACCAGGTCACTGAGGACGGTGGACAGCCAGTCTCTAAGGAGAGGTGTGGAGAGAGCAGGTCTGTGGTGTCAGGGGTGGAGTCAGGGTCATGGGGACACGTAGGAGCAGACGGAGGACAGCAGGTCAAAGATGTGACAGTGGAGGAAGAACTAACAGCGGTGCCAAGAGGAGAAGCCTCCCGTGCCAGGGGTCGGAGGGCAAGGGTCACACCACCTCAGAGGGCAGGCGCAGGAGGTTCTAGAACAGGCGACCTCTGCGTCTACCCTCACGCCAAGGTCGGAAAAGGACCTCTTCAGGCCTTCCTGCCCTGTGGGCACCAGACGTGCTACAAGACAGAGAAAGTCCCCTGGCACAGGACCTGGGAGAGCGACCCCACACACATCTGTGTCCAGTGAGAGGCGTCAGAGGCACCCAGGAAGGGCAGGGCAAGCCGAGGACCCGTCCACCTCCACGGATACACCCACGTTCTGGGGTCTTAGCGTGAGAGGGCCTGGTAGGGAAAATGGTGGCAAGGAAGAGAAACGGTGTCACTCAGAAACCAGGGGAGGGCTCAGGGATGTGCGGCACGCCTGAGGGCAGCTGGCGACCTGGCTGGATTCTAAGTGAACAGTGAAAGTCCAGCTTCCCATGGAACAGCGACGGCCAGTCAGTGCCCGCAGGAGCTCGGGAATAGGAAAAGGGAAAGAGTCCACTCCAGACAGCAGCGGACGACTAAGCCTGTAAGACCTGGAAATGACCGAGACGGAAAATGCCAGCATTTGTGTGAGCAAAACCACCAGCCTTCCTAGAAAATAGGGAAGCTTACAGGAAAATGCACTCTCTTGATGGGAAGTCTGAACACTGTAAGTTCCGGATTCTCCCCAAATATGTCAAGTATTTGTCCAATCCCAGGGGAAGATCAGATTTGAAACAGCAAAACGTCACAATACCGTGACGTGTACCCCGACGTGCCAGCACAAAACAGCTACTGGGAGATTTCTTGGAACGGAAGGGGCGCACAGGACCCCGTCCCCCCCAGCTGTCCGCCCGCTCGTGGGAGGCAACGGCCTCAGACCCTGTGGTGCAGTCAGGACCAGGGGCACGAGGAGCCACAACCTGCAGACCTGGAGCAGGCCTGAGCGCACCTACACATCCAGCCCACAAAGGAAGAAACACCAGAGACGGTTTCAGGAGGTGAGAAAATGTCCTCAAAGGGAAGTCTGGCAAGGCGGGGGGAGGGGGAAGAGCGCACCCTGGAAATCAGGGGTGCGTCTGCGGGCAGCAGAGGCCTTGTTGAGGGAGGGAAGAAAAGTGCTCCAGGAACCTTCCAGATCACAGGCAGGAAAGGCCTCTGCCCCACCTTTCCGCCACGATGTTCCGCCTTATGTTAGTTAGTTGGCTTTTCACACTGTGGCCAAATACCCGACGATTCAGTGGGTGAGGAAGAAGACTGTTGGCTCTGGTTTCAGAGGTCCAGTCCATGGTCGGCCGGGTCCACTGCTCTGGCCTGAGGGCGTGTGTAGGAAGCTGTCAGCTCATGGCCACCAGGAAGCAGAGAGAGCTTGAGTGCAAGGAGCCAGGGTAACATAATCCCAGGGCATGACCCCAGTGGCCTACTTCCCCCAGCTGCCCCACCTGCCTCGTTACCACCAATGATTAATCCATCAAATGGATTAACCCACCTCTTACCACCACCTATAGCCCTACCTCTGAACCTTGCTGCACTAGGGACCACGCTTCCCACACATGAGCTTTTGGTTCAAACCGAACATTGAAGGTCCAGACCATAACAGGCCTCAACTCTCCTTGCTCCATCCCGGGAAGCAAGGGCTAGTGAGTCGGAAACTCTGGGACTGTTCTGAAATGAGCAACACAGTTAGACGGACTGAGGCAAACCAAGGGTGATCTGGGAAGCCTGAGAAGATGCTGCCCTGGACCTGGAATGTTCCCATAGCCATGTCCAGAGGGGGACTTTTAGGAAATCGTTGGATCACCAGGGTGCTAGCTTCATCAGTGGATTAATCCACTTGGTGGATTAATCATTTGAGTGGACTACTAGGACAAAGTGGAAGCTGCAGGTTGTTGGGGCGTGACTGGGGGAATTAGGTCAGGGGTCTTCCCATGGGACTATACCTTGTCCCCAGCCCTTGTCCCTCTCTCTCCTTCTTGGCAGCCATGAGCTGAGCAGCCTCCCTCTGCCACACCTTTCCACCATGATGCTCCGCCTCACTCAGACTCAAAGCAATGGAGTTGGGGGACCATGGACTGAACCTCTGAAACCATGAGCCCAAACAACCGTCTCCCCCTTTGGTCAGGAAGCCCCTGAAGATGCAGGTTCAGACTCCCCAACAGGCAATTCCCAGGACCCAATGAGCTGTTGGATAAACGCTGTGGAAGGAACGCGCCGTGGGACTTGAGAGGCAGGCAGAGGGTGGCGGGAGCCTGGCTGTGGTCAGGGAGGACATTCAGCAGCCAGGGCAGAGGTCGGCCACGTCTCTCGCCAGGTCTGTGAAGTTAGCTGTCACCCAGCCAGGCCCACTGCTGCCACTGGAGGGAGGGCTGAGTGGCTGTGACGGGGTAGATGGCCACAGCTGCAGGTAGCTGCCCCACAGCACTACACAGAGACAGTCGCCCAACCCAGGTTAAAGAGAAAAGTGCCCGCCACCTCCTCGTCGGGTGAAAGTGCTCTTAGCTGTGGAGAGGGGTTCCCCCAGCAACTCGTCCCAAGACCCTGCTGGTCAGCTCCTCCACAGCAAAACAGGATCAACACAGGGGACGCAGAGACCCCAAACTTCTAATTAGCATCCACAGAGAGATGTGAAGGGACATTTCATCCATAAATACAAACTGGCCAGTTTTTTAGATGGAGGATTAAAGAACAGGAAGAAGATCTTCAATATTGAAAACATGGCTACTGGAATAGTAGGAGCTGGGAATGACCTGAGCGACCCAGGCGGGCGGATCTCACGGAGCCATCCCAGTCTCTTGGAGAATAATGAGGAACGAAGACAATGGAGTCAGGAGTGCTGGGGAGAGACCCAGTGACAGGTTCTGGAGAAGTGATATCATTCCAGGGGACCAAGGAGAGTGGAGGAAAGAGGGAGTTAAAGAACCAAGAGAAGAAAATCTCCTCTGAAAGGAAGTGGGTGTGAGCCTTGCAGCCAGGGTGTCCTGACCAGGATCAAGGGAAATGGATGCACTCCTACATGAGCTCTGAAGAACTTCTGACTCAAGCATCAGAACGTCCTCCAAGCTTCCAGAATAAAGATATCTTTAAGAATAGGTTGTTAAAAAAAAAAAAAGGATACAAGTCCCACTTCCGTGGGTCATTCTGAGTGTGATACAAAAGCACCTGGAGACACCTGTGTGCACTTGCTAAGGGACCCTGAGGAAGCAGGACTTCAGAACAGATTCTATCCCCAAACTGCAGAGCCCGGGGGTAGGGGCAAAGGGATGTGGACCAGGAAGAACGCTGGATGTGTCTCTTTTAGTGAAAAAAAAAATAACCCTGGGGTACAATTCAGTGGAATGAAGAAAAAATAAGAAAAGGGATGGAATTGGCATAAAAAACAATGGTGAGAAAATAGATCATTAAAAGTTACAGTTAAGTCCAAGTAATTACTGAGAAAATGAGCTTTAATGCCGTTGTTAGGAAATAATTCCCCAAATAGACAAGACATAATGTTCTTAAAGTAATTGACATAATGTGGAAGAAAGTTAGTAATATTCTGGGACAAAAATTCCAAATGATTGCAATAAAATTGTGCCAAATGTCTTGTCATGTTCAGTGGTAATTTGTGGGTACTGAGCGATTCTTGAAGTTGACGGGATACGTGCTTTAATATTTTATGGGTTAGGACTATTTTGGTCACATGTACAGAGACCCACATCAACCCAGCGTAGGCAAAACTGTGCGTATGTTGAAAGGTGCTGCAATGGCTCCCAGAGCCCAGGGAGACCACTGGAACCGGGGACTCAGGACCAAGGCCATCTCTGTTCTCGCCCATCCTCTGCCGCGTGCCCCCCCCCCAGATCCACATCTTCTGCTTCTGAGGTCACCCGTGCAGGACCACCCTGGACAGGTTCCCTTCTTCTCCCTGTTGACTCTTCCTGCTCAGCCCAGCTCTGGCACCTCACAGAAAGACTCTGATTGGCAGAGCCTGGCCAAGTGCCCACCCCAGAATCACCTGCTGGAGATGGGCAGAATGGTGGTGTTCAACAGTGGAGGCTGATGCACAGTGTGGGCCAAGAGGCACGTGGTGCTGGGCCAGCCACCCCGGGTGCCTCCAGAGGAAATGGAGTCAGCACATGAGAGACACCCGCTCGCCCGTGTCCCCTACAGCACTGTTCCCAACAGCCAAGACCCAGAAGCAGCCAAGGTGTCCACTGACCGAGGAGTGGATAAAGAAAATGAGGCCCATACACAGGGCTACCATTCAGCTATAAAATTACCGAATCCTGCCATTTGCAGCATCGTGACGGAGCCCGGAGGACATGGTGCTGAGTGAAATACTCCAGGCACAGAGGACCACAGGACCTCTCACATGGGGATGTTGAAAACGTGGGTCTCAGTGGGAGAGAGCAGAATGGGGATCAGCAGAGGCTCAGCCAGGTGGGGGAGAGGGAGGGGGCGGTTGGATGACAGTACCCGGCAGACAGGAGCAAGTCCCCGGCTCCGCAGCACAGGGACGAGCAGGTGCCCAGGACCTGACGGACATTTCCTGAAGAGCTGGAAGAGAGGCCTGAAGAGAAGAAATGAGGAGATGGGAGGTGGTCGACCTGACTTGACCAGCACCTTCCCCACACACGCACTGAAATGCCACGCTGCTGCCCGTAATAGGTGCAATTCTGTGTTAATCAAAAAGAAAAAAATGAAGTTTAAAAATAAAGAAAAATTTTAAAGAAAGAAAATCTGTGCTGAGGTCTTCAGCCCATCAGAACCATGACAGTCCACCTGGGCTGCCCTGACCATGATGGGCCAGGTGCTTCTGAGTGGGCTTCTCAAATCTCTCCTCCTCCTCCTCTGCCTTTTCAGAGTCAGTGCCTTGCTGTGCTGCTCAGGCTGGTCTGAGCCTGCGGACCTCCTCCTGCCGCAGCTCCCAAGCAGCTGGGCCCCAGGGCTCACCACCGGGCAGGTGCCCTGCGTTTCCCGCAGGCCCTCACAGTCTGCTTGCAAAGCCATCGGCCCAGGCTGGGCGTGCCTCTGGGACACTCGCTTCCGCAGCAGCCCAGCCGAGGGCCTGCCCCCTCGCCTGGTGGCACGTGTGGCTGTACCCAGAACACGGTGCTAGCAGATGAGGTCCGGAGTCAAGGCATGAAACAAGAGGCAGAGGGCAGCCAAAGTCCAATTCAGCTCCAGATCCATGTGGCCGTGCGGGTCGTGGGCAGCACAGAGGCCACTTCCTGCCACAGCAGAAAGCTGGGGTCTGAGAGGGGAGGGCCAAGAGTGATGTGAGGAGCCCAAGCCTTAGGCACCTGGAACCTTCGCTCGCTTGTCCCCAAGCCCTCTGCCTCGTGTGTCAGCGTGTGGGGACCAGCTCTCGTTCACCTCTCCCTCCCACACCTGATGCCCCAGCTGGAAGCCCCACCCACACCCTGACGCCCTGCCTCCAGGCCTCGCGGCTCCTCCTCCAGGAAGCCTTCACCCACGACATCACCCACGACTGGTGCCCAGCTCCAGAGGCCCCTCCCCAAGGCCACCTCCTTGACGCCCTCTCTTCCCCGGCCTCCCGCCCTCTGCAAGTGCAGATCCCACACACCTGAGGCAGCCCTCACGCCGTGTCCATGTCCTCCTCTCCTGGCCATGAGCCAGGGATAGACAGCAGCCCCTGGCGCCTCCCAGGCCTGGCAGGAGGATGCTGACCACACTCCAGGAGGCGACGACAGGGCAGCTGCAGGGGCCACTGAGGGAGAGCCACTCGCCAGCCTCATCCCTGGCTTAGAAATCGAACCTGAGGACGGCTGTTGACTGCCTGGTGGGGCTGCGTGTCCAGCCTTGGGCACTGCACTGCTGAAGGCTAATGCAAGAGGACTCTGGAGAGGTAGGGCTGGGCGGCCTCATGATGGCATCCGGCTGCCGGTGACTCTGGCTCAGGACCAGGGAGGCCCAGCTCATCCCATAGCTGGACATACACCCCAAGGCCCTTGGAAGCACGGCTCCTGAAATGGCCTCAGCGGGGCCCGGTGACAGGGCCTGGTCCTCATCTATGGGCAGGGCGCTTCCCTGGGTCGTGGAGGCCCCCGTGCCTCATCCCAGCCTTCGATGACAGGTGCACATGGCTCTTCCCAGGAACTTCTAGGTGTGGCCTCAGTGCCAGGCAGGCGCAGGGCAGCCTCATCCTGCCTGTGGGCAGGGGATGACACCCCAAGTGTCCCCTAGGAAGACCCTGATCACATAAAGCCATTGCTCTCAGCACAATACTGTGAACAACAGGCCACTCTGGTGACGCAAGACAAGGAGACAGGAAGATCTGCCCGTGGCCCAGGGTGCTGGGAGGGGAGCTCAGTCCAGCACAGGACGCCAGCGCCCAGGGAACAGTCGGGCCTGGTGCGGTGGGAGACCGGCGAGTCCAGCATGGGCTCCGCACCTTGGACTGTGCCCTGTTCCTACATGCCAACATGGCGCCCATCTCCCAGAGGGGAAGGGGGCTCCAGGAGGGCTGCCAGCGCCCCAGGCCACAGCCCAGGCCACAGCCGGGTCCATGGGAGCTGCGGTCCCCTGCCTGAGGCTCAGGCTCGCTGTCAGGAGGCTGCCACTCAGCCTGTGGGGCCCTCCCTGAGCAGATGGTCCCAGAGCGGGGCAGGGCCTGCCAACAGCCACGCCCGGGGCGGTCATTCTGTCCTGTGGCCCCAGGGCCTTTCCTCCCCACCCTCTCCTCACTACTGCATGTCACCCTTCACCCACGGACACCACTGCAGAGACCTGTCCCTGACCAGGGAGGGTTCCCTCGATGACATCTAGACCTTGGGCACACTGACACGTCCAGATATGCCCACACCACAGCTGGCTGGGGGCCAGAGTGCCCTTCTCAGGAAAGGATAGGGCACGTCTTTCTTCCAGAAGGGAGGACCCAGGGGACAGCCCCAGCAGGGAGCAGGGAGGCTGCCCTGGAGAAGGAGGAGACCCAGGCAGGGAGGAAGGGGCAGACCACATGGGGTGTGGCAGGGAGTGGAGGGGACAGGTCAGTGGCTTATTCCTGCCCCCATCCCAGTGCCAAGCAGGGTCTCCCAAGAGGGCCGTGAGGGTGCACGGGGAACATTGGCAGACGTTGAGGTTTAAGACAGAACACAAGCTTTCCTGGTGTTAAATGACCACCAGACCCCTGGCCCTTGGTCAGAGAGCCCCGTCCCAGGCCACGACACCACCTGGCAGGGCGCTTTTGTGGCAGTGGGGCTGCCCTTGAAAGGACAGCAGCTAATGTGGGCTGTGTGGACTCCGCTGTTTCCAACTAAATTCAGACAAACTGGACAGGGGTCAAAGTGATCCTGAGAAAAGGGAAACCACAGAGAAAAGCCACACTGTGGCCAGGCCAGGAGCGGGGCGGCACCCCGCTCCTCAGGGGTCCAGGAGCAGAATCCGCACGGCCAGGAGTCCACAGGGCCAGGCAGACCTGCGGGGCACGGCCCCACCCAGCTGCGGTGGCCCTCCGTGGGCCCCTGGGCTGACACAATGTGAGTCCAGAGACAGGACAGCGCCAGCACCTCATGTCCGGCGTCCCAGCTGGGCGCCCACCTGTGGAAACCACAGAAGAGCCACATCCTAAATCCTCCTTTGAGATTGTGTGTCCAAAGGCCCTGGGGAGAAGGCCTGGCTCCTGTGGAGGCCACAGAGACAGAGGAGGCTGCAACTGTGGGTGAACACTTGATCCACAGAAAGCTGTGTCCCGTCACCCAGCAGAGGAAGGCGGACATGCCCGGACCGCAGGAAAACCAACGGAGAGGGCGGGCGGGTCCTGGTGCTCTGCAGTTAGCGGACAGCCACAGAAGCTTCGCAGGCCTCACGGAGCACGGCCACTCTTGCCTGGCCCTGCCACCAATGGGCAGGCTGGCCTAATGGGCTCTGGTTTTGTCCTCAGAGGCAACACGCTGACCGCCCAGGCGGCAGGAGGCTGTTCCCACCCGTGGCCCAGCCGCGTCTTTCATAAGTCACCCACAAGTCCCTTTGGAGTAAGGGGGCGGTTCCCCCAGTGCAGGAGAGACGAGGGACGGGGAGGCCACACCTTGATGACAGTTCTGGACCTTGGCAGTGTGTGCGGGGCAGTGTGTGCGGGGCAGTGTGCCTGTGCCTCACGGGGTGGCCCACAGAATCCCATCTGCCCCCTTGAGAAACGCGCGGAAATGACCTCTAGCCTGTGGAATCGTCCCCGTGCAACGTCTCGGGGCTTGAACTCCTTTGTAGAGCTGGGGGTGACGGATGACGGATGGTGGGGGACAGAGAACACCTATGAGTCCCCGATGGGATTCACAGGTGACATACTAGAGGAAGACGGGACATTGATCTGCCATGGCCCTACACATGCTTGGGCAGGTGGTGGTCAGGTGGGATGGTCACATGTGGACCTTGCTGCGGGCTCCAGCGTCCTCACCACATGTGGGCACTACAGTCGCATCCAGAACTGGCCAAGCCTGGAACCTGACCTTCCACTCGCTCCGTGGAAGAGAGAAGCACGGACCCGAGAGCCTGCTCAGGGGACGGAGGGGCCCAGCCCGGCCTTCCCATCCACGCCAGGAGCGGGGAGACCCAGGCTCAGGAGCACTAGCGGCACCACCCAGGAAATGTGCGCAGCCCACCCCCAGGAACCTGGCCAAAGCAAAGGGGAGGGGCGTAGGAGGGGCTCCTGGCCTCCAGGGTTACAGCCAAGCTGGACGTGTGTCCCTTCCAGGAAGGTGCCCAGTGGGCTCCAGGGAGCTGAGGGGAGAGGAGTGAGCTTCGCTCCCTGGGGGATGGCACGGTGGGAAACCAGAGCAAATGCACCCGTGGACTTTGAGCTGCTACCTCCAACAGAGGCCAGTTACCCACTCACAGAAAGCCTTGGTGGGCAGCGCACATGAGGTCCCATGGGAAGGGAGGGGAACAAAGGCCATCAGGTTGATTCCAGTGACCTGGGTCAAGAGGAGGGCCAGGCGCCTCTTGGAGGGGGCACCTGGGAATTCAGGGCCCAGGCTCAGGGTCCTGGGGCTCTCAGGTGTCAGCAACGGTCCACAGGAGACCACAGCTCTCCTCTCCTTCCTGCCACCTGTGGGGCTGGAGCCGAGCAGCCTGCGCCTCACCCAGCCCCTAGGTGTACGGCCTCAGCTCCCTGGTGGAGCAGCTGCTGCCCGCGGTGGGAGGCCCAGGCCTCAGCACAACTCCCCCGCCTGGAAGCAGGATGGAGCCGGCGCCTTCTCCCAGCCGGGCAGATATTTATGGTTTGTTAATGTTACTGCGAACCCCTCTCTGATGAAGCCGGCTGGGGTTGTATAAATCAGTGACCTCAGGTGGAGCACCAGGACCATCACTCGGCCCCGCCAGAATTCCTGCTCATCAGCAGAAACACTGTCACGGCCGCCTCGCTGGGGAAATAACTCACTGGCTGGTGGGGGTGAACCTCAGGCTGCCTGCACTGTCCCTGAAGCCCTGTGCTGTTCCGGCCCCTGCACAGGCGGGGCTCAAAGAGGGGCACTCAGCTACCAAGTGCTCAGGAGAGTATCCCAGACCTCCCGGTCACCCCACAGGTCCTGAGGAAGTCCCACCTGCTCCTTCTCTGAGACACCTAAGTTCAGGGTCTCCGGTCTTGGGACACCAGAGCTAGATCCAATCTACTCTTCCAGAACTTTCTCCTTCCTGACCACCTCACATTCCCTCACCCTGTGTTCAGACTGGAGCTACCGCCCGTACCTCCTTCACTTTTGTTCTTTTCTTTTCACAATGCTCCCCTCTATCCCACGCACTCCTGTTCATCCGTCAGTACCCAGCTGGAACGACCCCTTCTATGTGCAGACCTTGACCCAAGTGCCCATGTGCAGGGCCATGCCCGTCACACTGCTCATGCTCGCTGTAGCAGGCCTGGGCACAGGGTATGCAGGAGCGTGAACGAATCCTCCTCCCCGCTCAGGAGACCTGGGGAAGCTGTGGCTCAGGAACCAAGGGCGGACTCCACCCAGCCCTGCACCCCCTCTGCACCGAGTCATGGGCCCCTTTGGAAATGATGCTGTACACTGCCGTCCCCCAGGCCCCGGAGCAGGGGGGCGAGTGGTGTGGAGCAGGAAGGGGGAAGCCGGCCTTCCAGAGTGACTGTCAACACCCAGAAACTCCACTGCACGCCTCCATAAGGTCACTGATAAATTATCACATATTACATTTTAGGTTGATAAGCAAATCTTATCATCAAAGTGTAATGACACTGTAAAAGACAGCATGTCCCTTTGTCCCATCCTTTAGTTCACACTGACACCTCATTTCAGTTCCTATGACGTAGGGAAGAAAAATTTTAACTTGGCAAATCAACGGGAATCTCCTAGGAGCCACCACTTCCAAGCTCTGCCCTCCCCTGAGCCCTGTGACCATCTGGGGCCAGGGTCAGCTCCCCCATAAGGTGGTGCCTTCTGCCCCCTATACCACCCCTGAAGTGCCCTGAGGGTTGGCCCCAGAGGATCCCACCAGCCCACTCCCACCTGCCTACCTGGGAGCCCTGGGCAGTGCTGGGCACCTGGCCTTGAGTGTGGTGGGATGCTCTCCCTCCATCTTCAAGACAGATATGCTAGTGGCCCAGGGCTACTGCAAGCAGAGGTGAGGGGTTTGCCGTGTGCGGGAGCCTCAACAGGGTTCAGACCTCACTGCACCCAGACTTGCACCATGAGCCGAGGGCCTGACCTCAGCCTCGTTTCCTCGTCTGTAAAATGGGTGTTATGTGGAGCAGAGGCGCTAGCACGAGACAGCGAGCCGCGGGGACCCTGCACGGCCTTGATCCCTGGAAAGACCTAACCTGATGTCCAGACAGCCGTGCCAGACCAGGAAGCTCGGCTCAGGGGCTAGGGACACGTTGCGAGGACCCAGAGGACCTGGAGGGCTGAAGCTCAGTGACAACACCTGCAGCAGCAGGACCCTGGGGACAGCTTGGGAGACATGCCTGCCTCCTCCCCTTTCCTTATTGTCCGACTCTGCTGGTCTCTGCTGCTCTCATTATGGAGAAGCACAGGTAGACCCACAGCGCAGGTATGCTCCAGGAGAAGCGCAAATCTCACACATATCGGTGCTTCTCAGCCTGCCAGGCTCAGGTGACAGCACCCCGCCCCTCCTCGGAGACAGCTCTGCAGGGCCCAGGCCCCTGAAAGTCAGTGATGGATGTGTTTTTGATATCTTCTAAATTGCCTCTAATTTGGAAATTGTGCTCCTTAAACAGCTCAATTTAAAGTTGTGATTTTTAAGGTTGATCATTTTTCCCTCTTTCTACCACTATTAGCAGAATGCCAGAAACATTTCTAGCAAATTATTTGAAATTGGAATAAAAGCAGTAAATGGTCTCCAGGGGTCTGTGAGAGAGAACAGAGAGGGCCTGGAGTGGTGGTGAGGGAGTCGCAGAGTGCCAGCCAGGCCGCCACGCCCACCGGCTGTGCCCCGCCCACCCCACCTCTCCCCTGGCCCGCCAGGCCCACCCCACCACCTCCTTCCTTCATTCCCCTTGATGCCAAGCCAAGCTCACTGGACCTGGACCCTTGGCCATCCCTCTTCACAGACCTGAGTGTGCCTACTCAAGTGTGACCCAGAAGGCACCTCAGGCTGCAGCTCCCCACCTTGTCACCACAGAACTTCAGGACCCCGAGTCCCACTGATGTCTCTCTGGGAAGCCTGTCCTGGCTGGGGTGGCCTCAGTGCACTGTGCTTGTGCTGCTGGTCCCAGCCCCCAAGGCAAGCCAGCAGGGGCTGCAAGGCCAGGGCTGGAGCCGGGTCCCTGCCAGGAGGAGGGCAGCAGGCTGCAGTGCGTCCCTTAACCCAGGAGGAGGGTGGGGACAGGGCGGGTGCAGGTCCAGAGGAGAGCGAGCGGCAGGCTCCCCAGGCAGCAGGGGCCCATGCAGGGAGCACCCGGCAGAGTGGACTTTAAGGACAGAGAATTGCCAAATAGAGACATTCTGGGCAGAAGGAGCAGAGGGGGCTAAGACAGAGGTGGGGACAGCCGCTGTGGCCTGACAACTAGAAAGCAGGAGCCGTGCTGCAGAGGATCCTACAGGAGAGGGTGGCACAATGCTCAGAGGCCTCGGGGGCTTGGCAAAGGCAGAGGTTCTGTAGATGGGGTCCCTGCAGGTGAGACAGGTCCTGCAAGCCCAGATCTCCATGTACATCTGGGACCCCTGGGGAATGACTGTTGGGTGCAGCGCAGGCCTAGCACAAGTGGCCACCCAGAAGGCACTGGGGGACAAGGACTACGGGGGCAGGCTCACATGGCACAATGCCACCCACTGACTCCACCCTCAAGCAGCACTGGGGGAGACCTGAGACAGGCTGAGTGGGGACACTGGGCCCTGGGAGGTGGTGCCCATTCAGGAGCAGAGGGAGGGGGGTGCATGCACCAGAGAGCAGCAGACCCAGCCCCTTCCTCCTCCAGATGCTGATGGGCAGAGACAAGCACACAGTCCAGGCCTCAAAGGGGTGAGCCTGGATGGAGGAAGCAGAGCAAGGCCGAGCACCCTCAGGGAACGTGTGGGGACAGAACTGGTGTCCACTCAGCCTGCTGTCCAGAAGGCTCTGGACACTGCAGGGGTACGTCCCTGAGGACTCTGCTTGTTCCCTGGGTCCTCCTCGCTCTCCCTGTCCTTCCCCTGCCGGCCCCTTCCTCCCCACCCTCTCTCTGGAGTGGACAGTGGTCACCTCTGGACTTAGAGAATTAAATTTCTGGAGGACTTAGAACTTACCTTGGTTTCCAAGGCAACACGAGAACAATTCACGCTTCCCAGCCAAACCCAAGACAAGCCCAGCTTTCCTCTACATTATGGGTGGCCAATTGTTTTTAATAGCCAGGTCAGCAGGAGCTGTCCCTGGGTCCCCTGTTCTCATAGCAATCCCAGATGGGGGCTGCAAGGGCAACGGTCACTAAGAGGCTTCAGGAGGTGCTGACCTGGAAAGGGGAGAGGAGATGCCCTTCCACCACTGTCGCCAGGAGGACGAGGTCTGAGCTGAGACGGTCTCACTGGACAGATGACAGAGTGCAGGGCTGAGCAGGGCAGGCGGCCAGGAGGCGTGCTGCAGAACGCTGCTCAGGAGAGAGCACGAGGCCCAGAAGGCACGAGGCCATGGGCGGCTTAGCTGGACGCAGAGGTTCTCCAGATCTGTGGCATGGGAGAGCCTGGTGGGAAGGGTGTGGGCTCTGACCTGCTCCCAACAAATGCCTGCAGTCATGACCGACAAACCACCCTCCCTGCCCCCAGGCTAGCCCCTCCCCTCCTACTGGCAAGATACCTGCTCCCAATGGATCACTGAGGCAAAAGCTGGCCAAGCATCCCTGGGCTTTAGCCTCGACAAAATGGGGACCATGTGAGGTGCCCCAGGGTCACCATGTGACGGAACAGCACTGGACTGAAGAGCGTAGCTCAGCCCAGGTCAACCAGGGCTCCCTCCATCCCAACACAGGGCCCTCGGCCAAGTGGTTGGCTTCTTGGGCTTTACTCATTCAGCAAGGACCAGCCACCTGCCTGACCCTGTTCCTGAAGCTGGGGACAGGAGCAGGTAAGGTGCAGCCTGCTTCTTATGTCTGTGTGTCGGGGGGCGGGCAGCTTGGTGGGAGATGGCCATAAACTAAAAAAATGTGTCCATGACTGTGTTCTGCAGAAAGGAAAACCAGGTGAGAGGGAGGGGCGCCGGCGGCCTGGGAGGGTAGAGTGGGCACCTCCCCAGGACCAGGCCCTCCCTCCCCAAGCTGGCTGCTCTTCTGAGCTGAGCCCAGCTGCCCAGGGTGGGTGTGGTCCTCTGACACATGTCCGTCCCCACGTCAGAGACAGACGGCCGGCAGAGATGTGAGCTCAGGAACACAGTGGCAGAGGAGGGTCTGCCTCCACCACCCCACCTCTCCCAGAACAGGAGTCAGCCACCAGCCCGCCCAGCCCTCGGACATCGGCCCTCCACAGCCACAGCTGAAGGCTCCAGGGTGGGACTGGCTTTTTAATTTTGAAAATAAATTTGAAAATTACAGAAAAGAAGATGAATAATTTAACACACACCCTCATATCCACAGCCCAGGATTAACTCCTGTTAACATCTGGGTGCAACTGAATCACCATGTAATAAGAAATAAGATATGTATATAGATGTAAGTCAAGCAAATACCATTAAAAGATATACAGATATACAAATATGCACATCATGTTCATTAACATGTAAATGCAACACAATTGCATCAATGTCTAAAAACAAATGTGGCTGGTGCCCTCTGGTCCCCACCACTGCCTCCTCGCTCTGGAGGGACAAGCATCCTCCAGCTCCCTGCCTTTTTTCACACCTCCACAAGGATGCACGTGGGCAGCTGGGTGTGCTCTGGCCTTTGCAGGAAGGGTGGGGAGCCCCACAGGGTGCCCACCCCCCCCCCCTGCAGTGTAAGCGAGTCTCTAGACGCTTGGTGGCTCCTCTGAGCCTCTCATCTTCTGCACAGGGGTCAGGAATAGCGTCTCCCTGCTGGGCAGGCACTAGGGGCTGAGATGGCCGTGGTGAGATCCCCAGAGACACCTGTCCAGGGTGCACCTGCCCCCAGGGCCGGCTGGCTGAGCACTGCTCTCGAACCCTGTGCAGGCTTCCCTTTTCCTCAGCGCCGTCAGGCCTCTCGCAGCCCACAGGAGCCCCTGCTGTTCCTGTGGTCCCATCCTACCACCTTGCCATTCCACTCCACAGTGCTCTCCCAGGAACGGTCCAGCCTGCTGCCAGTCCCCTGCCTCCGTCCTGCAGCACGCACCCTGCAGAGTGACTCACAAGCGAGATTTGGGGGCTCAGACTGCTTCATTTGCTTCTCTGTGGGGCTTCAAGGTGGCTCTGGGGTGCC
This sequence comes from Spermophilus citellus, assembly GCF_964194105.1. Taxonomy (NCBI): domain Eukaryota; kingdom Metazoa; phylum Chordata; class Mammalia; order Rodentia; family Sciuridae; genus Spermophilus; species Spermophilus citellus. Next base: position 134,670,978 of record NC_138197.1, on the reverse strand, counting down.
TGCCTATCTGGTCCTCCGAGGGAAGAGTTCCTGCATCCCACCTGCCCCTGCCCATGCCCCGTAGGCCTCCTGGCTGAGGTGCATGCCCACCGCACTCCCTGTGAGATCCCTGCTGCCCGCCGCAGCCAGGCTCACCTGGCCTCCTGAGCTTTTCAGTCCCAGTTCTCCTCAGCAGGCTTCCTGGCGTGTGGTTTGTGACATGTATGCTGGACTGCCTCTGCCTCCATCTAAGATGTCATATTCTGTTGACAAGCCCCGCCCCCACTTCTTTTTGTCTTAAAATAGAACCCACCCCAGTCAGGGTCACTAAGCCCCTTGCCGGGACACAAGTCTTAATGAACTGGAAAGTCTGTGCTGGAGGACTGCTCCCTGAGCTCCATCCAGCCCAAGAGGGCAGGCGGCGGCCCTGCGGCCCTCCCACCCGCCGGCCCTCCCACCCGCGGGCCTCACCTGGCTGACAACGTAGGCAGAGGCTGCCCCACAGCCCCGTGACAGCCAGCCTGGGAGCCTTGTCGATGCTCAGCCTACAGACTTGATGGAAAAAATGAAGAGAACCAAAGGGCAGCAACCCCCCCCCACCACTCCCGGCCCAGGCTGGGCAAGGGCCAAGGTCGCAGGGGACATGGGGGTCTCCCCTGGTGTTACACGGCGTGGGTTAGACAAGTGCACCGTGGCAGCCATCGTGCAAACTTGGTGCTCTGTCTGTCTGTCCTGCCCATCCCAGCCCCTGGCAACCGCTGGTCTTTGACTACCGTTTTGCTTTTTCCAGAATGTCACTTAGGGAATCCCAAGTGGAGCCCTCCAGACGGCCCTCTCTCGCTCAGCAACATGCCTGTGACTTTCCTCTGTGCCTGTTGGTGGCTTCATGGCCATCTCCTCTTAATGCTGAAAAGGATTCCCACACATGGCTGTGCTACCGTTTGTTTACCCACTTACCACAGGTCGGGGGCCAGTGGGGGCCATTGTGAATAAACATTAATCGGCAGGCTTCTGTGGGCTCAGAAGCCTTCAGATCAGCTGGGTCGAGTATCCAGGAGCAGGACGGAGCCCCCTAAACCTGGGAGAAGCTCCAAGCCGTCTCCCAGGGTGACCGCACCATGTGCCTGCTGCTCCGCGTCCCTGCCACTGCTCGGGCGCTCAGTGTCCTGGACCTGTCACCCTAACAAGGCCTAGGGCATCTCACTGCTGCTCCAATTACCATTCTCCAAAGACACCTGTCACCGAGCAGCTCTTGATATGCTCCTTCCCCATCCCTACAACCACTTCCATGAGGTGTCTGTTCGGGTCTCAAGCCCATTTTTAAATGGGGCTTCTCGTTTTCTTACTGTTGGGATTGAACGTTCTTGGTATAGTTTACGTAGCAGTTCTCTATTGCTCAAGCCTTTTGCAATTATTTCCTCCCAGTCCTTGGCTACTTCTTATTTTCTTGCTGCTTTTGGTTTTTATGATCTCTGCATTATCTATAGTTTTGCCTTCCTCTTAAATTTTTTCCCCTTGGGAACTGTCTGTTATTCAGCAAACATTTATCTGACTCCAACTGTAGATGGGTGCTGGTTCTGAGCGCCAGAGGCAGCCAACCTGAGGAACAGGCCCAGTTTCCTGCCCACCTGAGGGTTACGCTGCTGGTCTTTTCTAAAATGCAACTTCTGCTTTGGCCAGTCTTTTCCATTATTTGTGTTTCCTTTACAATCCAATGGCATCTGTTTCTGTATCGTTATTTGAATCAAATCATCTTGTTTTTTAACCTGTTCCCCAGGGGTCCACTGCTTTCTGCAGAAGCCCTGATGCGGCTACACTTGTGGACAGGCCAGCACTTCCTGGTGGCTCGGGGGTTTGCTCACTTGTGCAGGCTGTGCCACACCAAGGCAGGCCATGCCAGGGAGGTTCTCTGAGCATGGGAAACACTTTCCCTGTCCTGGCTGATGTGTTTTCAGTCACACTGTCTTCTGGTCAGTGTCCCTTATATTTATTTTCCTTCAAAAATCTTTTGCTGTGTCTCTTTTCAACAGTATGCCCGATTTTATTGGTTTTCAAAACTATATAACATACTCTTTTGAACAGGTGATCAACATTTCCTATGTGACCACACTTTTCCTTGCTCTTTTCTACTCCCTGTCCTCTCAGTTTTGACATTCTCTTCCTTTCTCCTCTTGGCAGTAAAACACCATTTCTGTCATTTAAAAAGTTATCTTTAAATGATTGTATCATTTCTTCAACTTCTACTGACTTTAAACCAGAGGAGTAGGTCTTCCTCTCTCTGTGAGCCACTATGGGCTGGAGATAGGGGTAAGTTATCTGGTAGCAGTGACTGAAAAATCCCACTTCCAAAAATCCATAAGAGAAAGTATTCAAATGTAGCTATTTCTCACAGTCATATTTGCAACAGTAAAAAAAAAAAATCCACTTGATGCATACGGGAATAAACAAATTATGCTAATCCATGCAGCTGAATATCATGCAGTCATTAAAATCATGTTTTTGAGGAATTTTAATGATAGGAGATGCTTCTGATGTTAACATAACAAGATATCCTGCAAGGTTTCTGTCTGGGCTGCAGCAAGAGGAAAGGAGGAAGGAGAGGCGATGCCTCAAGGCGGCTGCAAGAGGCCAGGCGTGCGTCTGAGCAGCGGGAGGGCAGAGAACCAACCTGCCCACAGATTGACCAAGTCCAACCACTGCAAGTGCTGGAGAGGTGAGAGGCCCCCAGATCCTACCCTGCTGTTGGAACCTGACCAGGAGAAACTGCTTTGCCAGAGGGTCTCTATCCCCGAGCACAGCAGTCCCCCCACATGGCTTGGCAGTCCCACTTCAGGGTGAAGAGCATCCTGACCCTGGCACATGCCTGCCTGTAGGAGATGTGCACACCAATGTTCAGAGCAGCGTTATTTTGTTGCCACAACCAGAAATAGGCTGTGTCCTCTGACAGCAAAATGCATAAACCATCCCACACTCACATGATGCAGAACCTCACAGCAATAGCAAAGAAAACACAATGTCACCAGAAGGGTTGGGCAGAAAAGGTGTTCATGAAACAGCTTGTGCTGTGCGATTCCCCTGGCACTACATTTAAAGGCAGGCAACACTGAACTCTGGTTGGAAGTCAGGCTGGTGCTTTGGGGAAGAGAGCAGGGGCTACGGGATCTAAGGTGTTCTATGTCTCAAGTTACGTGGGGGTCTGCCTTGGGATAATCCACAAAGTGCTGAATCTGGGTCATGTCCTCTTCTGATATATTTGCAACAACAAATTTGGGGAAAAAAAACACAGCCGAAAGGAGGGTATATTGGCTTTTCATTGCTACATAACAAATGATCACAAACACAGTCCTGGACCTCACAGTTGCTAATTGATGGAGCCGGACATCTTGTCGTGTGTTTTTCCCGTTTAACTGTTAGTATTGTGAACATGCTATTCATCATTTGGGTTTTTTTGTTTGTTTGTTTTTTGTAAACCGCCTATTTTCTGTGCCCATTTTTATTCATTTCCAATAGCTGTACCTACTAAGGAATTCAAAGGTCTCACCTCAGTTGCAAATGTCTGTCCAGACCGTGGTTTACCAGGAACCTCTATTTACGGAGGCTCTCTGGTGTCCTTGCAGTTGCTCCTATAGTGCACCTACAGATATTTATTGGTAATGTTATACACTGTTTGTGCCACTGGCATCATGTTTAGAGAGCCTTTGCCATGCCCAGTTATAATAGTTGCCTACGTTGACTATTTTGGGGGGGACTTAGATTTTATACTTAAATCACTTTGTATAGAATTTACTAGGGGATGTGATTGATTTTCTCTAAAATAATAACCAGTGTACGTGCACAGGTTCACTGCCGGGCTCTCCCTTCTGTCCCGTGAGGCAATGTGGGACTCTGTGTCATGTTGTGTGGTGCCCTGCTATTTAAACTGCAACAGCTCTGTAGTACAGTTTGGAATCAGGCAGTGTGACCTTCCTGGCTCTGTTCTTTTGTTCATGACTGCCTTGACTACCTGGGGTTTTCTGTTCTGCATGAATTTTGGGATTTTTTTCTATCTCAATGAAAAACAAAATTGGCATTTTGATTGCATTGATTCTACAGATCACTTTGAGTGGAATGGATATCTTAACAATTGTCATTTGTCCAATCCATGAACATGGGATGTCTTTCCATTTATTTTTGTCTTCTTCAATTTCTTTCAGCAATGCTTTATAGTTTTCAGTTAACAGATCCTTTACCTCTGTGGTTAGATTTATTGCAATTTTATTTTTGCAGCTGGTGTAAATGGGATCGTTTTCTTAATTTCTTTTTCAATAGTTTGTTGTCAGGGTATGGAAAATGTTACTGATTTTTCAGTATGATTTTGTATTCTATGACTGAATTCATTTATCAGTTTTAAGTCTGTGTGTGTGTGCTGTTTGTATAACCTGTCATGTTGTTGGCAAAGAGGGACAATTTAACTTCTGCCTTCCCCATGTGGATGCCTTTCATGTTTTCTCTTGCTTGATTGCTCTAGAGAGAGCTTGCAGTGCCACGTCAAGTACAGTGGTCAAAGTGGGCATCCTGTCCTGTCCCTGGCCTCAGAGAAAAGGGTTCCAACTTTCCACACTGAGCACACTGTTGGCTGTGGGCGTCTCAGGGCCTTTGCTGCGCTGAGGTACATTCATTCAATAGCATGTACTTTGATTCAATTTTTCATCATATAGTGAATTTTGTCAAATGACATGTTCATGTGGGGTTTGTCCTCCGTTCCATTAACTAACGGGGTGCATATTCACTGACATGCCTGTGGTGAATCCTCCTCCCATCCCAGGAAGAGATCCTGCTTGATCATGAGCCTTTGAATGTGCTGTGCTTTTTTTTTTTTTTTTTTTTTCTTGCTAGTATTTTGATGAGGATTTTTGCATTTTTGCTCTTCAAGGATACTGGCTTGTGATTTATTCTCTTGTAATGTCCTTATCCAGTTTTGGTATCAGGGTAATTTAATGTTGACCTGGTTAAAAAAAAAAAAAAAAAGCTTGGAAGCCTTCCCTCTTCTTTGACTTTTTGGAAGAGTTTGAGGATTGGTGTTAGTGTTAGTTCTTTTTGGTAGAATTCACCGGTGAAGCCACCTGGTTCTGGACTTTTCTTTGATGGGAGACTTTCTAATCAGCCTTAATTGCCAGTGGCCTGAAGGTTCAGTCATGGAGGTGGCTTCGTGTACTCACTCTGCCATCTCTTGCTGAGGACCTCCCAACCAGGGGCTGCAGGATGGGTCTGAAGAGGCCTCCAAGCAGAATAGGGCAGATCTGAGCAAATGGCCCTCTGGGGCTCAGTGCTTCCCTGGAGGGAGTCCAGAGCTGGGGATGAGAGGGCAGCCTGTGTGGGCAGCAGAGGCCCGAGGGAAGGGTACACTTCAGTTGTCTGCCTCAAGGAAGCTCCCCTGCACCCCAGGCTGAGAGCAGACCTGCTGGGGCGAGGGACTGGCACACCGCTACAGCCCAGGGTGGGTGGCACCTGGAGGCTTGGCTCTGAGCAGCCTGAGATGGCCTTTCTGCAGCTCGTCCCCATGTCCTAAAGGGAGTTGGTCTGCTCAGCTCAATCAACTTGCACACAAGCCCTCTACCCAGTCGTCCTTCTGTAACCCACATCACTCAGACAACTTAGGACTCTCCCCTCCCAACAAGGCTGCCCTGGCCAGGGTCTGGCTGCCCCAGGGTTACCTCTGGCCCTTCACAAACAACAGCAGAGCCAGCAGGCCAGGTCTCATCTGTGGGTCAGTCTCTGTTCTGTAGACCACATGGGCCCCACCGGGTCTAGGCCTGTGGCCCACCCTCAGCTTGGCCCACTTGGTCACAGGGTGAAGGAGTAAGAATCACCAGCCCACCCATGAGGACAAGACCACAGCCCATGCCCAGGCAGCAAGCAGCAAGAGATGGCAGAAAGCCAAGTGCTTCTGTGGGAGGATCCCAAATGTGGGGATGCAGACATGGGTACCCAGAGAGGCATGGGGGCCTCAGGACTCCTAAGAAGCCGGGGCTCATCAGGGCTGTTTCAGTGATGCGGGGAGGTGCAGGGTGTGTGTGCATGCCCAGGGAGTTCCAAGGTTGGGAGGGATGGCCAGATCCTGTCCCAGGGGCTGGCCTGGACCCTGACACTGTAGCAGCTCCTGTCCCCCAGCAGTGCAGAGAGTCCTGCTACACCACCTTTCAAGTGTGCATTCCTCCCCCAAGGTCTCATGGGTGTCACTGAGTTCACAGAGCTAATGGGCCCAACATGGGTCCTGGCATCAAAGCATAGTGCTAGGTTAGGGCCCCTACTGGAAAAGTGAGTCCTCAAATCCCAGGCTGCGCCATAGGCTGCACTTGGCATCTTTATTCCTTGTTTCAAGCACAGCACATTCCAGACATCCCGGAACAGTTCAGGACACCTGCTCAGCATCAGGACTATCACCAGGCCCCTCACACCCAGCGTTTCATACATGAAATACAGACAGGACAGAATTTGACTTCAAGGACCCTTCCCCTTTGAAAAATAACCTGCCACGAAAGGCAGGTGTTTTTGTGTGCCCAGCTCTCTGGTTGTGCAGAGCTCTGAGCTACAGAAGGGGAAAGTGCAGGGTGGGTTCTGGCTGAATAAGATGGGCTCCCCACAGCCACAGGGATGGTTCTTCCTGTAACTGGACAGCCCTCCCCTGCCCCTGCAAGAGGAGCAGGTAGAAGAGGCCCCTTGAAGCTGGCCTGGGAGGACCCTGATCCTGTGGAAATGGCCTCCATCAGGTCCAGGACTAACTGGCCCCTCTGCTCAGTACTGTGTGCTAATTTCCAAGATGATTTTAACAGAAGCAGGAAGATATGCATGTCACACGTCTGGATTCCCACAGCCTCTAGGCAGTGGCCAGGCACATAGGCAGGGGCACTGCTGCCCCTAAAGGAGGGACAGATCTGAGAAGTAGGCAATCATGGGTTGCTGAGGGTAGGGCCCTGTCCTGGCTCAGGGTGAGGGAGGCTGAGGCTGCCCCCTCCCCGTGGCTCAGTGCCCCAGGGGGTGTCCTTGTCACCTGGAGGATGTGTGGAGGCAAGTCCTGAGAGCGTGGTGCAGCAGACAGCCCCAGCAGAGCCCAGGAGCGGTCAGCACAGCGAGCAGTCAAGCCCACTCACCGCAGACCAGGGAAGCACAGCAGAGCTGCTGGGAGCCCAGGAGACCCTGAGAAGCTCCGCCCACTAAGCTCAGGCAGCTTGGAAGAGGGCCCCACGCAAGGCCTGGGTTACAGGCCAGTTTGTCCTGCTCTGAGAAGAGACCCCACCCCCAGGGGCTACTGGACGGACATCACAGGATCGGGGACGCTGGGGGGGGGGACCGTCTCTTTTGAAGATTAAACACGAAAAGTAAGGCAATTGAGAGAGGCCTCGCTCTGCCCCACGGCCTCCCCGGGATCTAATGCCTGACATCAGCTTCCAGCCAAGCTCAAACCAAGAAAGGAAACACCCCAGGGTGAAGGGCTGCAGCCCAGACACGGCTGGCTGTCAGAGGCTCTGTGCACGCAGAGATCCAGCTGACGCAAGGTCCTGCTCAGCATCTTGTCCATATTTTATTCTCTTTCACTCAACAGAATAGAACTTTTGCATCATGAAGCAGGTCTGAGATGGCTGCCCTTTCCTCCGCCTGGCTCCTGGACAGCAGGCCTGAGAGGGTGCCTCTTGGCTGCCAGGTTAGGGTTCCAGGGTGGACGTTTGGCAAGGACACTCCAGGGACAGGGTGAGGGGGACTCCTGACCCATCTTTGGCCCCTAAAGCTGGGACCCTCCCTTAGCTCTCTTTGGTATCTCATAAAACTGGGGCTGCCCCACCCCTCAGCCCTAGACGCCTGGGCCCACCCTGGCAAGTCGCCTGTAGGAGGGGCTGCTCCCCAAGGCAGTGCTTGGCCAGCGCCTGCTCAAAGGGGCCTTCAGCTGGCCGGGCAAGGAGAGGACGCTGCCCGCACAGCGAGGCCACTGTCACTGGCGCCAGGCTCACTTCTTGTAGTGATTGGGAGCATCTGCAAAGACGAACTTGAGGCGGTAGGCCTCAGCCAGCAGTAGGCTCATGTCCTCGTCACCCCAGTGGGCGGTGGGCAGGTTCTGGAGGAAGAGAAGCAGCTCCTGTGGGGAGAGAGACAGGCAGGTCAGAGGAGGGCGGCAGGGGCTGCAGGTCAGGGCCTGAGCAAGGGCAGCCACCAGTGGCTGCGAGGTGGGCACAGGGAACTGCAGAAGCCTCCCATCCACACCCACCCTCCACGCCAGCAGTCCTCTCCTGCTCACTCGCAGCTTGTCCTGCAAGGGGCTGCTGAGCTGCACCTGCCCACTCTTCACAGCAGCGGGCCATTGACCTAATCCCACAAAGCCCCAGGGAGGCAGACATCGGCACGCCCAGGGGCACACTGTGTTCCAGAGGCCCGGGGGCAGGTGAGCGTCTGAGAGGTACCGCTCAGGCAGAACTGGAGCACACATGCGCAGGGACCACAGGGTGGAGCCAGGAGCATGACAGGACCACCCGGCCCTCCCCTCCACAGCTGCCCTGTGCAAAAGAAAGTGAATCAGGTGTGTGGAGGCACCGGGTGTCAGCAAGGCCAGCTGCATCCCCAGGTCCAGCTGAGCCGCTTAGACAGTGCCACCTCTGAGCCCTGCTAGCTCCTCTGTGCAGACAGGGACCACACGTATGGGCCACTGCAGCACCTCAGCACCAGGCACGCACATGCGGGGCACACACATGGGCACACACGGGGCACACACATGGGCACACACGGGGCACACACACAGGCACACACATCAGACACATGGGCACACACATGGGCACAATGCATACTCAGCAGTGCCTGTCACTGCCCCTCATTTGGTCCTTCTGGCTTCCAGGAAGCAGGAGCTCTGCTCTGAGTCCCCCATACTGGAGCCCCTTCTGCTAGCCTCACACTCCAGGCCAGCAGTGAGCCATGTCTCAGCCTGGACAAGCTGTGGAGATAGTCACACAACCATAGGACACAAAGGAAATGTCTCCAGAGCTCAGAGTTTAGAGGCCAGGATGCAGACACTGGTGACAGACACGGTGACCTCCTAACTGGAACTATGGCTGAGACTCGGCCCACCCCCACCATGCATCCACAGCGCAGCCCCTCCTGCAGCCCACAGCCCACGTCCAGAGCATCTGTGACCTCACTAAGGACACGCTGGATTTCAAGGGACTGTGATACCTAGTATGGCTTGGCAGGAGTGGGGCTCCGAGGGCTGTGTAGCCAGGTCAGCTTCCTGGACTGGGGTCTCAAAAGAGGTCCAGGCCAGGCTCCTCCCCATGAGGCCAGGAGGACTTCCAGAGGGAGGTACTCCACTGTCTGATGGCCCTGCTGAACCTGGTCCTAGAGAGTGTCCACCCGAGGCCCTCGGGGCCACCTGCTCCTCCCCAGCCCATCCAGAAGCAGGATGGAAGTGAGGAAGGCAGTGAGGCGCCACGGTGCTGGCACAGCCCCTTCCCAGCTCCTGGCAGGTGACAAATGACAAAGGGGGCAGCTGGTTCAGGCTGCCAACACCATCTGTCAATAAAAGGTTCGGCCCAGCGAGGCTCATGCCCAACCTGAGGTAGCCTCTGGGGCCCTGCAAGGTTGGTACAGGACAGGTGCTGCAGCCACTGGCTGGCCCGGAAGTGCACCCCCTGCCTTCTGTGTGGTCCCCGTCAACGGCATGTGCCCCTGACCCTTGTTCTCCTTTAGAAGTGAGGCTGGCGCTATCTCCTCACGGGCAAGATCAAGACAAGCCGAGCTGTCCTGGTGCAGGGCCTGGTACAGTCCCAGCTGCCCTTGTGACCACCCACCACTGGCCCCACCCTGGGTGAAGTAGGGCCCTGGCTGTCCCTGAGCAGTCACACACCATGAGGGCTACATGCTAGGACACTCTTCTAATTGTCGTTTTGCTATGGCTGGGTGCCAATTCCCCCCATTTCCTTTGCATTTTGGATACTTTCTATGGGCCTTTAAATTGAATTCACAGAGCAAATTTCACCGGCAATATGTCCTCAGGGACACATCAACATCAATCTGCTGTCTTTCACCATTAGATGCAACTTACACGGATGCCAATCCGATTCCGAGCAGGTCATAAATAAATACCTTTGGTTTTATTTTTAATCCACTTCGCTCCGTATTATCATGACCTCGCTACTCGCAAGGTGAGAAGCAGTGCCCTCCCATCACGGCGGCTTACCCACTCCACTGCACACTCAATTTCAGAATCTAATTTAGTCCCCAGGTTCGCTGGATGGAGGGAGAATAGAAACGCCCAGTTCCTCACGGCCTGTGATGCTAAGGAAGGAAAAATCTATCCGGGTGACCTTTACAGCAGGCAGAGAACACAGACAAACACACCCTTAAATACAGATCTCTTTTAAAAGGCTTGTCTTATTTATGCGCCAGGCAGCGGCATCTCCAATCTGGGTAACATGGCACATTTATTAGCCCTGCGCTATTCTACATTACCCACCTCATGCAGGTCCATAACTCACAGAGCCACTGCCTGCGCATGTGACGAGGCTGCAGCTTGCCCTGGACCACCCCGCACTGTGTGGCCAGGGACAGGACTGCGGGGAATCCTCCAGGGGCCTGGTCCAAAGACTGCAGGTGGCACTTTCCCTGTCAATTCTTCTCCATAATCAACACCGACCCCCTTGGTGGCTGTCAATGTTCAGGGAAGGCTTTGCTCCCACCTGTGATGCTGAAGGAAAACAAGGCAGGCCGGCCCTGCAGCCGCTTCCCAGCCTCTCTGTGTCCGAGGGACTTGGTAAAGAGCAAATGATGTTTACAGCTTTGGCTCTTTGCTGCCAAAGGATTTTATTTTTCCAGAGTCAAACTCGTCACAGCGCCATCTACACCATTTGATCACCTCGACACACAGGCCCTTTCAGGAAGGACAACGTGGTGACGCGGGGTCTGTAAGCACGGGCAGCGGCAGGATGGGCAGAGATCACAGATGAGACACCAGTGGGCACCACCCAAGCCCCAGCTCCACACCAGGCAGCTCCCCACAGTCACGGCCTCCGTGAGCTCACCTGTTCCGGAGGACACACTTCCTCCACTGTATCGGCAGGCCCCTGTGTCCCTATGCCGCCCAAATGGCATGAGGCGCTCGGTGGAGGTCAGCGAACATCATAGAAAGGTGAACATAGTGCCCCAGGTACCACCAAGGGCCAACTGGGCACCCACTGGCTGGTGCACAAGGACCAGGATGCAAACCCACCCTGCACAAGCCACATGCTCTGGGCAGGTCCCTCACTGGCTGTGCCTCAGTTGGTTACCTGTAAAAGGGGCGACAAGAGCCCCCCTTGGGCTGCGCAATGGGGCTCCTATCATGAAATCAGCACGTGACCACTAGTGGTGGATGCGCCACCGTGGCAGGAGCCATGGCAGCCGCGAGCTTCCAACCAACTACTGTCCACAGAGGATGCCGAGCCACCCAGCAAACAGGGTCTCACTGTGCAGAGCACTGAGGAGGCAGGGACAGCATCCTGCTCTCCCACAGAAGCGCCTGGACATGGCAGGGAGGAGGCAAATGTCTGGGGGAGGAGACGCCATTACAGGTGGGTGACTGGGCTGGGGCTGCCACACTGCCCATGCACCCACCCTGCACCTGTAACTCCTGGGAGGACACACTAAGAGATGTGGAGGACAGTGTCCTTTAACCCTTTGGACTAGACCTTCAAATTCCAACCTCAGATGCTAAATAAGCCATATTTACTTTAAAATATTCCCGAATAACTGACTTAGGCATCAATTGCTGAGCACGTAAAACAAGAGGCCCACCCTCATCCTCCCCGCACAGCGTGGGGATAACCCATGCCAGCTATCAGGGCAGGGTGTGCATGGCCCAGGGGCACAGGATCAGTCCATGGGAGGCCCGATACCACCACAGCCCGTGATGTGGCCTCGTGTGCAACAACCCCCACAACCCTTCCGTGTGGATGAGTGACCTGGGCCACCTGGAGGGGGACACTGTCCACTAGGCCTATAGGTCTAGGCACACGCCCCTTCCTACACTGAAGTTAAAAGGTCCCCTTCCTGTAAAAACTGTGACCATGTGGCCCTGGGCCAAGAGGAAGCTGACCTTCCCACTGAAGGAGAGGTGTTCTAAGGACACCCAGTCACCATGACTGAGACCTGCTGGACTCCAGGTAAGACACATGGGAACAGCAACAGAAAAGGGGATCAGAGGGTCGAAATTCAGTCCCTGGGGCGTGCCCAGGCCTCACTGTGGTTGAGTGCAGGAGGCCAAAGGCCAGTGCCAGTACTCAGGTGGGACCATAGGCAGGGCCCAGCACTGCACCTTCCAGAGGGACCCCACGTGAGGGCTGAACAGAACAGAGACACCACCCCAAGTTTTGGCAGCTGCAAGACCCTCCAGGGACAGGTCCTGACACAACACAGAGCTACCGGGCGGGCAGCCAGCCGTGTCGGTCACAAAGGGGCTTCCAGTGCCACAGTCGGCCAGGCTCCGCATAGGCTCTCAGGCACAGGAAGCAACCCTGGCTCTGCTCCCCAGGGAGCACCTGTGGACAGGAGCACGCCATGGACACCGTAGCACGCTGCCTCTCCTGTGGCCACACAGACCCACAGGCCTGCACCTGCACAAGACACTTGAAATCACCAAGAGCTGAAGGGTAGTTGCCCATCATGGCCAGGGGAACGTGGGGATTTTCTTTCACGAGCCCACATTCTGATCTTTCAAAAGTACACACACATTTGTTCATTAGAAATGATTCAAGAGAGAAGCAGAGGGACTGCTCTGAGTCAGAGGTGGCCTGGCTCTGGTGCAGCCAGGGGTGTCCAGCCCAGGAAACTCCTGCAATAGTCTCCGCCCAGTCACGGGGCACTAATAGTGGAACAGAGAGGAAGTTGTGGCATGGGAGTCGCTGCCGGGCAGGTGGACTGGCTCCACTCCAGCCCAGCCCCATCCTTCAGCAAACAGGGTGCAAGGCCCAGGCCCTCTGTGCCAGACCTTCTTCATACAGAGTGTGGGTTTGCGACTCACTGGGTGGCCGCTCAGGTGGAGGCCACCTGAGTCCAGCACACGGTGTAGCAGTTAGGCAGCGCTGCCTGCAGGAGAAATCGACAGGAAGAACAGACAGTTCCTAGTGCTTGAGGCAAAACCAAGTGTGGGGCTGGCTGGCCACAGGGTGCTCGGCCTCCAGGTCTCTGGCCATGGCCGGGGGGCTGCTGAACATCTCCAACAGGCGGGGGAAGAGATGAGATGTAGGGTCCGTGCAGCCCCACCCGATGTTGAACATTTAATGTGAATGAAAGAGGGTGGAGATTCTCTTCAGTGACTTTATGTCGACTGTAGGGTCAGATGATGGCACTGGATGTGCTGGGTCCAAGCAAGTATTTTGTTGGAGTCAATTACACCTGCTTTTCGTTTTGTTTCAGCATTTCTAAGTGGCTCCCGTGATACTTTGCACTTTCAAAGTGATGCTGCTCTCAGTGACGCTGACACGCACAGCCTACACGCCCCAGTCCTTGTGTAGGGGGAAAGCCCGCAGGTGCCCGGACAGGGAAGGGCCAGGCAGCAGAGGCCCCACTGGTCATCCCGCTCCTTGCACACAGCAGAAAACACCCAGAGGTCTGCTCAAAGGCCACTCGAGTCAGTATACAGATCGCCTGCACCCAGGGATGAATGAGCTGACCATGACGGGCAGGCACGAGCTTAATCCACTCTGCGCCCTACGCCCTGCGCCCCGCACCCCTGTGCAGCCCCCACAGGCAGCCTGCACAGGTCTCCTGTGTTCCTCTGAGGTGGCCACTTGACAGGGGGGTGGAGTGTCCACTCCAGGACCCTTCCCTGGGACTCAGTAACCAGCAGAGCAACCTCAGTGCCCAGGAGGCATGTCTTGTGCCATGAACAGCATCTTACGGGAGGAGCTATGGCACCCCTTACCTTAGACTGGGCCAGGATCCACCAAGGCCAGCAGTCCTGAGGCCACTTCCTGTACCCCTCCCTCCTGTCCCTCTGGGTTCCCCGCAGGAGTCAAGAGTGTAACTCTGACAGTTGATTTCTTTGACAATCCAGTTATTAGTTTGAAATCTTGTCAAGTTCTGGACCAAACCAGGGCTAAAAATAGCAACACAGTGACAGGCAGCGGGGGCTGGATAGCACAGCCAGAGCTGGCCATCCCGTGGGCTGACAGCCCTTGGAGGGTGAAACCAGGTGACCTCTCGACAGAGCAGTCTTCCGAAGAGGGCCTGATGGCACAAGGACACACTGTCCTTGTGATTAATTTTGTATTTTTGCCAAAAGAAGACCTCTGGAGCTCAAAACCAACTTGGCACGCAGTGGCCCACAAGCTGGTGCGGCTGAGGGCCTTTGATCAACACAGTGCTGCCGATCCTCACTTGGCGATTAGCGTCTGTTTCATCCTGAGCAGGTGGCCTGCGTTGTGGACCCAGGCCAGGGATGCTGTGGCCATGTTGTCCCCAGGCACCAATCAGGAGGGTGGTGAGGCTGCAGGGAAGGAGAGTTTGGTGCTTATCTATAAAGCAGCAGGCTCCGCAGCCCTGGCACCTGAACCTGGGCACACGGCTCACAGCAGCCACCACTCCCCAGGCTGAACCAGACACGTTGGCCACACTGCCTGCAGGCAGCGCAGGGGCAGGACCAGGTTTCCCAAGGGCTCAGGAGGGTCAGCCCCACACCCTACTGGACCTGTGTAGGGACCTACAGCATCTCTCCTGGGAGCCTCACCTGGCAGCCTGTGGCCTCACTCTGGTCCTCCCATGACCCAGGGGCCCCTGCACCACCCTCTGGTGGACCTGGAACCCTGGCCCTGCAGCCACTCCTCTCTGGCTCACCTTCATCACTCTGGCCACCTTTCCCGGCCTCCTTGGCAGCCCCGCCCTGTAAGGCCCCGGGTGCTGAGGTACCCAGGGCCTCTCCTCTCCTCTGTACCTCTGGGACACTGCTGGTGTCCCCACTTCCACATCTCTGCCCGGCAACCAGCTTCCCAGATCCCAGCCCTGCAGGTCCTGTGGCTGCCTCTGGCCTGTGTCCTACCCCTGGCCACGTCTGAGGCATCTCAAACTGAACGTGCGCCCCCTTGGTGGCTCCTCCCTCAGCCGTCCCTGCAGTGCCGGGCACCACTGTGGTGGGGGAATGGCACTGAGGCGCCCACCCACATCCAGCCCCCATGGCCCCTGCAGTGCATCTCCACATGCACCTCCACCTGGTCACACCACCTTCCCACATCACAGCCCCAGCCCATGTCATCCTGCAGGACGACCCTGCCGTCCCACTGGCCTTCCTGCTCCCACCCTACCGGCACCAGTGACCCACAGCCAGCACAAGCAGGGACACGCTTCCTTCTTGAGGCACAAGTGCAGGCACGTGGCTCTGCTCTCTAAAAGGTTCTGAGGGCTCCTGCTGCACGAGGAATGGGCCCCACAGTGCGCTGACGCGCCGACCGTCCTCTGCCACTCCGCCCTGGTTAGGAATTAAGTTAGGGCTGGGGACGCAGCTCATGGCAGAACACTTAGCCAGACAGCCTGAGGCCCTGGCTTCAATGCTCAGCACCCCCAAAACAAAAGCAAACAAACTCAGGGGTAGTTCCTCTCTCCTGCCTCAGGCCTGGGAAGCTTCTGTTGGCATTAGCAGGAACAATTGTGGTTCCCGCAGGTCTGCAACGGGACTCAGAGAATCTACTCCCAGCCACCCAGCTCAGGCAAGCTCCCGGCTCAGCAACGAGATGCTCTGTGACTGCCCCGGGAGGTCTCCTTCCTTCAGGTGACAATGGAAAGCAAGTCACGGATTATAAATCAGGTAAATGCACACTGAGCTGCTGGAACAGACTCATCTGCAGAGCATAACAGAACCAGGAGTGGTGACAGCACCACCTGTGACACCCAGCACACACAAGAGCTTGTCAGCTCCTCAGATGAACAGAAAGGCCACCAGTCAAGAGGGAAGGCTGTCAGGAGGCACCAGCCAGGAAATGGCCCATGGGGTACTCGGCAGGTGTCACAAGTCATGTGGATCCATAAGGACTCGAGGGAACTGCGGCCTTGTGGATGAAGAGCTGGGGTGATGGCAGAGATGGAAGCCCTGACAAAAGACAGACTCTTCTGAACTGGAAGCTGTAAAGCCTGGGATTAAGGAGCTCAAGGACTCTCAGGAGCAGGCAGGGGCACACAGGGAGCCTCCCAGGGCCCCTCGCCCTCCTGGTGACTTGGGCAGCACCGGCCGTCCCCTGCCTGTGACCACTCTCCACTTCCCCACTGCAAGCTGTTCTGTGGGCAGGTGCCCTCTGCCTGGTAGCTCCAGGATCAGAGCAGCGCAGGGCAGTTGTGGTCAGGGACGTGAGTTTAGAGGGGTGCTTCTGCACGTGACAACTGAATGCTGCAGCTGAGGACACCTGGAGAGACGAAGCCAGTTTAAGATAAGGACGTCCAGAAACAGTTCCGAGGGCCACTTGGCAGGGCCTGAGTGGGAACTGAGAGCAGCTCTTGGCTGGCAGAGAGCACTGGGGTGGCTGGAGAAGAGGGTGCCCAGAGGGAACACTGGTCAGCAAGACCAGGCAGGCCTGGGGCACCACCTGCTCCCACCAGCCATGGGTCCCTCTGTTCCCATGGCACCTTCTCCCACCCTCCGCACGTGCTCACACTCACTCATATCCATGCACACCTGCCTGCAGATGCACCTTCCGATCCAGCCTCCTGGCCAGCAGCTGACTGGGAGAAACTTCTGAGGAACCCAACTGAGGTACCAATGACCGCTGATCTCAGAATGCGGCAGAGCACTCAACAGAAGAGACACCTCATGAGTACAAAGGGACAATGGACAGAACAGCAGCTTCCTGGGCCAAGCTGTCATGGCCCAGAGGAATCCTAAAGTGGGGGTGCCGCCCAGCTTGCAGGAAGGCCCAGACCCACAGCTGTAATATGCACCTCTGTACCATGTGGCACACCTGTGGCAGGAACTACTGTCACCACCATGGTACTGTTAGGAAGCTGGGTCCCAGCAGGGTCACTACTGGTCACTATTGGCCAAAAACCTACAATCAAGGAGCAGGAACAGAGCCGCAGGCTGTGGTGACTCTGCACAGATCAACACGGTGAGACACCACAGCACAGGCCCTTTCCCAGTGCAGGGCCTGAGGACAGAGCCAGCTAAGAGGTGACACTGCTCTCCACTTCTGCAAGTGCCTGAGGTCCACAATGACCACTCGACAGGCCTGTGTGGGCTCTATGCCCCTTACTCACTCGGGTCCTCCTTAATCACAGGACAGGAGGAGTCCTCCTAGGTGAGAAAGGCCACCTTTGACCAAGGAGGCTTGAAAAGACCTTCAGAGGTACCACCTCCCAAGGAAGACCTGGGGGGCCAGCTCTGCTTGTTGTGGACCTCAGAGGCCCACGTCCCACTGAGGTGGAGCCCCCACCCCTCAGAAAGGCCACGAGAGAGTGCCAGGGGGCATCTGCTGGTCTCGGGCGCCACCTTTGTCCCAGTGACTCTAAAGACAGGCTTCCAAAAATGCATCTCATCTGGCCCTCCCACCCCGCATGCACAGGTCCTGCTCTCTCCGCCCCAGAGAGGACAACTGTGGGTCTGCTGCTGCGTGCCTCCTGAGACAGGGGCACATCCCAGTGGTCCCTGTGAGGGCACAGAGGGGATTCGCACACAGAGAGGCCAGAGGTGGGGTGAAGAGCCACAGTGCCCCTTTAACTTAGAGAAGACCATCCACTGTAAGTAGGCTCCAGGATCAGGAAAGCCAGCTTGGACGTCATTAAGTCCTCAAAAAAGCAAACCTCTGAAAGCCCAAGAGCCACAGTAGCCACACAGACTTCCTTAGCTGCTTCCGTTCAGTGTTGCCCCTTCTGGAATCTTCCTCCTGCACTCTCCACCATGGACATCAGCCTGTGAGCTCCTGGGGCAGGGCTGGCCAGCTCCACTGTGCCTTCTTCGCTACCCAGCCCACCAGGGTGGCAGGGCAGCCCCGGGCCGACCACACGCTGCTGAGCCAGCCTGACCCAGGTGGGTGGGCAACGCTCTGCACAGGCTGGAGCTTCTGCTCCTGAAGAAGGGACACTGAGGCCCAGTGCGGGGATGAATGTCTCGAGGAGTTTTGCTAAATGTCTAATTAAGTTCCTAATTTTAGAACTTTCGGAAAATCATCTGAGGAAACAAATAGAAGCTGCAGGCCATGCCGCTGAGCAGATGTATGCTCACGCAGACTGCACTAATGAGGCCTGGGCCATGGCAGACCACCCTAGGCTCCAGAACCTTCCAAGTTTCCTGTCACAAGGGCATGTTCCCCACCAGGCCACCAACAGGTCACTGGACATGGCTACCAACATCAGCCCTGCCTGCGCCCCCCCCACCCAGAGAGAGGGGTCCCTAGTGCCTCGTGACCTCACGTTCTCAGGCAACTGGACAAGTAGTGGACACTGACCCTGGGCTGGTCAGGGACAAGTGTGACCTTCAGTCTTCTGCCTCACTCCCCTGCTGGCTCTCCAAGAACCTGAACCAAAAGCTGCACAGGAAGCTGCAACTGGCCAGGGTGAGAGCGGGAGGGTGGTGCTGGGTCAGGGATTGTTCCTGCCGCACCAGAGGCTGGCTGCGAAGCCCAGCAGGCAGAGGAGCCTCAGGGGGGTCCTGGAGGGAGGGCTCCGCACAGCCAGCTCCAGGCCCCCAGGCTCAGGACATGGTACTCACCTGGGATGAGCTCCCTGGGGCCCAGCTCCAGCAGAGCCTGGAGCTACTGAGGGGCAGCTGTCTCGCAGCCAGGACCACCACTGCCTCAAGCACCTTCCTACTGCTCTCTTCTCATGCCATGCGGTCTCCCTTCCTGCCCGTCTGTTGTCCTGTGGAGGTCCCCTGGTCGGAGCTCCCTCTCCACAGCAGGTGTGCAGCACACGAGTCACATGGTGTAGGAGTCTGTCTCGGGGAGGAGCCTCCTGAGGGACTCCCCCTTCCCAAGGGTGAGGCGGCTCCCAGGGCTGGTGTTGGTCTGTTTCTGTGAAGACACTTGGTGTTTCCCTGTTTTCCTTTCTGGCTTTGACACTGGTCCCCTGCCTGCTGGAAGCCTCCCCTGGGATCAAGGTCCTTTAGGTCCTCTTTCCCGGCATAGCCCAAGGAGGAAGTGGGGGCTTTCCTGGCCCTTTCAGGATTGGCGGAGTGGGGGAGGGACCTGGCTCACACAAGCTCCTTGGACACTTGCTCTCCTCTCTGAATCAGCCCAGCCTGGTCCTTAGGCTGAGAGCCAAGTCCCCGTCATCATGGACCAGACCCCAGTGCAGCCCGCCACTGCCACTGGGTGGCATTCTTGTTCATGACCCTGGCCCAACTCCCTGCCAGCAGGTTTGGAGCTGGCCAGACTGTCTGTGCCTGCAGCTCAGGCCATCCCCACAATTAAGGAGAAGCATGGAGTCCGGCACGGCCATCCTGCGCAGTGTAGCTGCTGACAGCAGAGAACACTCGTGGTGCTTGAAGACAGACTGGAAGGCAGCATGTGTGGCACAGTCTTGCAAGGCCTCTCTGAGGACACCGTGTGACCTGGGGACCTAAATCAACACTGGAAGCTGGTGCTGAGGGTGCGCACACTGGAGGCCAGCAGTTCCAGGGTCCCCTGACAGGTGGTGCCACACCCAGGAAGGCTGGGGGAAGACAAGCGTTGGCTGGAGGCTCCCAGACACAGCACTGACAGGCGACCCGACAGTGCTTAGAACAAAGCACTCTGGGGGTGGTTTCACCCCGGCCATTGTTTGCAACTGGCAGCTCCTGGTTATAATAAAAGCAGGTGGATCACCAGCTGGACTCAAGGAGCCTGCTCATCTGCTCCAGAGACCTGAGCCCCACCCATCAGGTACAGTGGCTACTGGAGTCCTGGCTGCTGGGCCCGTCCCTCCGACTGGGCCTCCAACCAGCTGCACCCCTGGCTCACCTCAGTGGTTTTCCTCTCACAGACACTCACTCTTTCAACTGGTTTGCCCCTGTCACTCAGCTCAGGGCACAGTCAGGCAGGGTGACTTTAACAGGTGCCTGGGGTTCGTGATGTCCTCTAAATGAAAGAATGAATGAGTAAATGTGTGCCCTCCCAACGGCCATCCTGGGCCTCCAAGCTCCATGGCCTTACCCAGCACTCAGCCTGTAGCCAGAGCCCCCTGTGCAGCTGGGGACAGCAGTGGAAACAAGAACCACAGAAAGACCCCCCCCCCAGATCCGCACCCCCACAAGCGAGGACACTTCCTATTCCCAGGGGGCAAAGCCCTCCTGGTCAGATGTAAAATGGGCCAATGAGTCATGGCCCAAGTATCAGAAGAAACATCTTACTGCCCTTCCTCAGTGCAGCCCAAATCAATTCCTGGGTAATCCGATTTGGTTATCTCTCAATGATAGTAGAAAGACAGAGGTGTGGCTGCCTTAGGGGGAGATTAAGAGGAGTTACTGGTGGGGGACACATTAAAGATAACAGCTAACTGTGCTGTATTGGCCTGGCCCAAAGAAGCCCTGGGCCTGGGCTTGTGTGTCTGCAGGAATGAGTCTTATGGATTATTCCTAATGTCACTTAAGCACCATTCATCAATCCTACCTAGCAACTGTAATCAAAAGGCTTCAACTTGATTGCAGGAATCTGCTCTGGGAGGAGGGCTAATCGATCCTTCTTGCTAGTCTACCCCATGGATGAGTGAGCCACCAAGCCATAAGTAATATCAGAATGTCTGGACACCTGGGGAAGAGTCACACCATCCAAGAGCATCTCAAAGCCCTCTGGGAAGCTCCCTGCTGGGCCACCTGGTGTAAGCTGGCTGCTCTTCTGGGCCCCAGTAGCTGTCAAGCTGTCCTGAGGCTGTGGGAGGTCCCAAGGGTGGGACTGGTAGTTTCTAGGGGTAAAGTAGAGGAGGCCTCACTCTTCTTCACCCAGTGCCTCAGTCTGTGCCAAAAACGAGGCCCTTTCCCAAGGGAGATGGACCCATGGGCCCCAAACACAGTGCCTCTGGAGAGGAGCCATGGGAAGGCAACGTCCAGTTCCACAGAGGGCCTTGGGCAGCCCAAGTGCACAGCTCCATAGTGTCAAAAGCAGAATGGAAGGACTGGTTTAGGAGCTGGGTGGATGCGGGGCACTGGGTCTTCTCTAAAGAAGCCAAGGGCATCGGTATCTGAGAAACCCTGGCCTCGTGTCCAGGAGGAAGCAGCCTCCTATCTCTACACACCCAGAATGCCATGAGGCCATCCACCCAGGACCTCTGTGAAGAGGAGTGCACAGGGAAGGGCTGATTCACCAGGTGGCTTGGCATCACCCACCAGCATGGGCAGAAGAAGGGTGCAGCCAGGACAGCGAGCAGAAGAAGAGGGAAGGCTGCACATGGACTGTGCATTCCTGGAAGTTTCCAGGCCTTCCCTGTCTGTGCAGGGGAGGAGGGCTGCTCCAGACCTCATCCCCAGGCCCGCAGATTTCCTCCTGTGTCTCTGACAGGGCTCCAGGGACCAATCCTGGGCAGGCTCCTCCTGGCAGGGCCATCTGTGCCTCAATAGCTCAGCTGGCCCTTGCTGCACATGCAGGTCCACTGGGTGCCTGCCAGAGAGCACGGGGCCCCAGGGGACAGTAGGCTGCCCCACCTGCTGGGAGAGGCTCTCATCCCTGGGCTCAGCATCCTCACTGGTGGGCTGCCATTCCTCTGAAGACGTGGGGCATGGACAGTGAGGCTTAAGATGCAAGCCTACTCCTGGACACTGGCCAAGAATAACTAACCAACCCCTGCTGCAGGGCTTCTTACTACCTTTCCAGTAAAACCCAGGCTGAAAGTCCTCTACTGGTGGGACACTTCCCTTTTGTTTTGAGGAATGTTAAAGAGTCACTGCCAATACTTCACACAAGAGATTCATGGACTTTGAAGGGCCAAAGCAGCTTTTAGGGCTCATCAATTTGTAGACTCTATGTCTGCTCCACCAAGGCAGAGAGGGTTGGCGATGGGGGCAGGTGGCTCCATCCTGATCCATCTAGATGGTTCCCTTCCCTTGGGAGAGAGTCAGAGCTTCTAGGGGAAAAGGTTTCCTCAGGGCCAAGGCTTGGGTAGGGGAGCATCCTTGCCAATACCATCCACCCACCCACCCATTCATCTATCCACCCAACACTGGGGAGTTGTGTGGCTCTCAACATCTCCACGGTGCAGTCACCCTCAGGGCCTGTGCATTACCCTTGGCCCTCACCACCAGTGAGTCCCTGAGGACAAAGGTTAAAACATCATAGTGCCTGGCTGAGAGCAGCAGGATAATGTCCAAATGAATGATGAATGATGGGTGGTAGATGAGTGCATGTATCAGTGGGAGGGTAGATAGGTAGATGGATGGATGGGTAGATGGATGGTTGGATATATATGGATGGCTGGATGGGGGGCGAATAGGTGAATGGGTGGGTAGATGGGTAGATGGATGGTGGGTGGGTGGGTGGATACGTAGGTGAATGGATGGATGGATGGTAGATGGGTAGATGAGTAGGTAGATGGATGCATAGATGGAAGGATGGGTAAATATATGAATGGCTAGGTGGGTGGGTGGTGGGTGGATATATGGGTAGATGCCTAGGTGGATGGATGGTGGGTGGGTGGATGGGAAGATGAGTAGATAGGTAAATGGGTAAATGAATAGGTACATGGGTGGGTAGACGAGAAGGTAGCTAGCTAGGCATGAAGGTGGCTGGGTGGGGATGGGCCTTCAAACAGGCTCCATGGTGCTAATCTTCCCACTGGGAACCTGGAGGGCAGCCAATGCCATGAGGCCTCCAGGGCCCAGTGGTGGCAGATACAGGCGCATACTCCCCATCCAGAAGAAGTCTGAGCACACAGGAGGCTAATGTTGCTTATGATCCATTAGCACCATGACTGCCAAAACCAATGCATAAAAAGCCAAATATATTCCATGCCAGATCACCATTTGGAAGAACAGTTTCAGTCACAACTCAAAATATTATCCAGCTAAGCTCTATTTTGGAACTAGTGGAATTTGCTATAGGAAACTGTAGTCTTTAAGGTATTAGCCAAGCCACTTCCTTCCTCCCTCCCTGTAGGGCTCCCTTATTCTCTCCTCTTCATTCTTCCTCCTAGGAAAAAAAAAAAGCTACAAATAGGAAAAGAAGCCCCCGGAAGCAGGTATTAGTAAAAATTTCATACCCTGTAAAATGGTGGTGCCCTACTTCAGAATGGGGTGCTAGGAGGGTTTCCCCAGGCATTTAGAGGAGTTGGGCTACCCTGGGTTCAGCTCACCAAGCCTCATGCTAGCTGTGGCCAAGTCATGGTGCCTGGACCTCCTTCTTGGTGGGTGGGCATGAGGGAAGACGAGTAGGGTAGACTGAAGATTAAAGGCAGATACCAACTGGAGCCTGGGAGCTCCGTGGAGACAGTAGAGCAGTGTCAGGATGGCTGGGGGTAAGCTGTGTGCTCTGGGGCCTGAGAAAGAAGGATGGAGCAATCTGCTCGAGGAAGATGATGTGGAACATTAGCACTGCCCTGAAGGCAAGGGGTCCCGGGCCAAGACCAGGCCTCCTTCAGTTCCAGAGCTGGATCCAAGCATGCTGTGACTGGGGCTGGGGCACCGAGTTGTCACTTCACAGACAAGCCCCAGAAGCATGGGGAGCCTTTTGGGGAAGGTGGGGGCAAGGCTGGGCTCCCCCACAGGCCCTGCTGGTGGCCAAGCAGAATAGCTTCCGGGTGAACAAGCCCTGTTTCCTGAAACGGGCTCTATGGCAACACTCTGCACCCCGATGAGCTCCATCTAAAATAAGTAGAGCAAACTGAGCCACCCCAGGGAGAATGGAGAGATTCAGCACATACATTCAGAGTGGTGAGACCTTTTCAATTGATTTCTAAACACATACAGCTCAATTTCTACTCAAAATTATGTCCACAGCGCCAAACGAGGAGGAACTGCTTTAAAATTGCTGGGCTTCATTTTGGACGTCACTGCCGTTCCTAGTGACCGTCTCCAAAGTGACAGATAATGATTATAAAAGATGTTAATGTGGCGGGGAGTGCAGACAGAATCACAGATTGGTATTTAGAGTGAGATTCTGATCAAGAGTGATAATGTGAGAGGAGATGTCACATCACTTGACGCCATGACAGGTTCGTAGGCTGGTTTTCATGTACTGGCAGGAATTAGGTTTTATTACAATAGGATTATTTGAAGACATAAAACACGGCCCTGAGAACGGGGCTTCTGCAGCGACTCTGAATACAAATATGCACCTTAGGAAGGCAGGGTGGGTGTGGGGATGCTGGCAGGCCCACCTCCTCTGAGCCAGGAGGCCAGCCTCCTAAGTGGCAGGGGAGGCTGGCCCTTGGGAGAGGGGAGGACTGTGCTCCATAGACAAGAGGGCAGTGGGCCCCCGCATGGGGAGTGCAGCACATAATTCTGAGCAGAAGTTGAGCTGCACGTATTTAGAAATCAATTGAAAAGATCTCATCACTCAGCTCTGACTGTGTGTGCCCGATTTATCCATTCTTCCTGAGGAGGCTCAGTTTGCTCCACTGATTTTTAGACGGAGCTCAACGCTATAAAAAGTGCTCCATGGAGAGCAGGGCTTGTGGGCCCCGCCACCGGGCCCTCCCCTGCAGCTCACCACCCAGAACAACGAGGATCCCAGTGCTAGCCCCACGGGGGGCTCTCCATAGCTCACGTTTGGGTAAACTCCTGGCTCAAGGTCCACACCCTGAGCAGGACGGGGGAAGGCGTGACCACACTGGTGCTTATGGCCTGGTACCTGTGGACTGAGCCAGTGGCATCCTCCAAGGTGTTAGCCTTGGCAAACTCTGCCCCAGATGCTCAATGACATGGGACCATTCTTAAGAGGCATCAGGCCTTGGTACCTAAGCCTTATGGTGACAGACAAGTATAAACGAAGCAACCAGACATATTAAGTAAACTTCTGGCAAAGGCTCAGCAAAGGTCTCCCAAGGGCATTGGCCGAGCGGGGCCCACATCTAGGTGAGGCCATCAGGTGGAATGGCTGGAAGGCCAGCAGCTGCCAAGCTGTGCTGGGAGCGTCTGAAGGACCAGATGCTATGGTTCCCAAGCTCGTTTCCCCAGACTGACCTGTTCAGGTCTAACCTGCAATCCTGGCCTTGATGGGGCCTGAGGTCATGAGGGAGGGCGCTTCACGAATGGCATTAGGGCCTCTATAAAGGAGGCCTGAGAGAGACCCCTACCTCTTCCGCCCAGGAAGGACACAGCCCTGCACTGCATCTATTTGTGCCTTGTTGTGGCTTCTGGCCTCAGCACGGGGAGCGACAGGTGCTCCCTGTTTATTGGCCACCCAGTCTAGACCCAGTCCCCAACATCTGGAAGCCCACAGGTATCACTGAACACCCTGAGGACAAAGCAACGAGGATCTCCCGGGTCGTGCCTCCACCTAAACCTGCCCCCCAGCTCCTATGGAAGGAAGCAGCAGGTGACCCAGGCAGGGGCCAGAAAACACAGTGCATTCAGCTTCTCCAGGAACCTGCTGTTGGCCAGTCCCAAGCTGCCAGTGACTACTGTCCACTGCCTCGCCTGCTCCCCCAGAGGCCGAGCATGCTGTAGAACAGGGATTGGTGTCCTCAGCTGGGAGCACACAGCAGCCAGGCTTAGGCAGTCACCTGACCAGCAGGGCAAGGACCCAAGACATAGCTGAAGCACTTCCCCTGGGTACCCACCAGGACCAGGGCTAATGCATGGAATTTCAGGGGCACTAGGAACCCCTACTGAATGGCAGTCATGACACTAAGGACAATAGTCCATGCAGCAGCTGTGTTTCCAGGGTACTTATCTATCACAGGGGAAACAATCTGGCCTAGTCCAGGGTGGCTGTCAGTGGCAGGACCAGACCCCAGCTAGGAGAGGTGAACCTGGTGGTTACTCCTCTGAGTCTGGGCTCTACCCACTGTAGGACCTCCCTTCCCCAGCTGCCACGTCACTTCAGCCAGGCTGGTGACCACGCTTCCATGTCTCTCTCTTCCCCACTGAGAGAGCTCAGGGGCTCTCAGGAATATGCAGTGGTCCCAGGACCCGGGCCTGAATGGGGTCCTGCATGGCTGTTGCCTTTGCTCACTGGTCCTGTGATTGTGGCAGGGAAGCCCCCAAGGGGAGACAGAGGCCCAGCTCTAGGACACTGAAGGGCACAGCATGCAGCTGTATGCAGAGACATCTCAGCACCCCAATGCCAGGGTCCCCGGAGCCCAGAGAGCTGCCCCATGAGGAAAGTATGCCCTTGGCCCCCTGCTGAGGGGCAGTGATGGGATACCCAGGCTCCATAGTGGCCAACCCAGGCCCAGATGTCCCTAGTCTCTAGTGTCCAGCCTGACTGGACCCTGCCACCCCTGCCAGCCATGCTGAGAATCAGACACACTAAATAAGAGAAGAGCAAATATTTTTTCTTTGCAGGAGGAATTAAAAGATCAATGCAACTTCTTCTGTGTGCTTTATCTCAAAAAACAAACACCCCAAAGTTGAATTGAGAAATCCTGACATGTTTGCCCTGAAAATCCTCAAAGTAATTACAGTAACAAAGGAATGCACAGGCCCAGGGCTTCGCGGAGGGGAAGGGGTTCCTAGGACAGCCCAAGTTCTCCTCAAGCTCTTTCATGCCACCTTGTCGTTACTATTTTATTCTTTTGTGCCAGCACACGGGTGGGGACTCAGAAAGGACCTGTGGCCTACTGTGTTTAGTTCTTGCTCCACTGCTCTGGGTAGGGCTGCGACACAGGCCAGCAGGGCACCTGTGGGCTATGGTGGCCAAGGGCCTGGGCACTGGCAGCTCCCACCACTGAGGGCCCGAGTGTGCCAGGGTTAGAGCACCCTCCACGGAGGCCACTCTTGCTCTGGAGGTCCAGGGCCCTGGGTGTGCATGCTGGGGGCCAAATGGCCACTAGGGGTCACCCAGGACGAGGGTCCCCAAGGCTCTGGTCTGAAGAGGTGTGTTCACAGCCTGATGTTTCAGGTCTCCCTGACACGGCAGAGCAGTGAGGCCAGGAAAGCTCCAACCTCACCCTGTTAATCAATAGAAACCGAGGACCACCCCCTCACTTTCCCCATTTCCTGGTTCTCGTCAGAGCTGAGCTGGGTGAGAAGCATGGCCCAAGGAGGGGGGCAGTGGGACCACCAGGCTACGGGGAGTAGAAAAGGCAGGAGCCAAGGCCCAGCGGCCAGATCCACGAGAGGTGTGGAGCCTGGGGGGGCCAGGGCCCCAGACCTCCTGGCTGCTAAGAGGGGAGGGTGGAGCAGTGGGAGAGGAGGCCCAGGAACTTGGTGGAAGGACCTCAGCCCTGCATGTCACCGAGCCCCACTTCCCTCTGTAAGTATAGATCGGGGACTCCAAAGGCACTCACTACCTTTTCCACCACCCTCACCCAGTCTGCCAGCTTGCACTGGGCAGTTAGTGTGGCCTTCTAAATTGCTTCCCTGCCAATCTACTCAGCCAGAGCGGCTGCCCCATGGGAGCCCAGGACAGGCGTGGGACAGGGCCGGTGTTTGGTGACGTGCCCCAGCAGAGGAATCAAGCACGCACTGCCCCTCCGGCTGCCAGTCCCTTTCTGAGTTGCCACTCCTGCCACCACCTAAGCCCTGCTCTGGGCACTGGGAGATTTCACAGAGAGAAAGGTCCAATCTCCGAGCACCAGGCTCAGCCTTCACCCTACCTCCTCCTTGGCCCTCGAGAGTGGCTCTGCGCCTGCCCACCTCATCCTGGACGACGCCACACACACACACACACACACACACACACACACACACACACACCCCTGGTTTCCAGCCCTCACAGCCTCCGTGCCCTCTGCCAGGGACATGTCTTTGGGTGGAAGCCAGCCTGTGTGGCCAGAGCCCACCCTTCCCCAGCCCCAAGGCCACCTGCATGCGCTTCTACCCTGTCCAATCTCGCTGTCCTCCCCATCAGAACCAAGGCTCCCCGAGGCACCTGCCCTTCAGCCGTCCTACCCTGGTGACACCTGGCACATGCCTCAGTATGCCCACTACATGAAGAGCCAGGGAGGGGGAAATGGATCCAATTTGAGGGGCACTGGGACATCAGGATGATAGAAAGAAGTGCCCGGCCCAGCCCTGGTCCACCACAGGTGCTCAGAGGAGGTAGTGCTAGGAAGGTGGCCCTAGATGGCTTCCTTCACCCTCCCAGGTTGGGGGTAGGAGGCTGAACCTCACAGGGTCTGGTAACCATGGGGAGAAGGTGGGGATGATCCCCACAATACAGGCTCAGGGAATGTGCAGCAAAGCCACAGGCCATGGCCCTTCCTCGGGTGGGGGTCAGGGTTGGGGTCGGGATCAGGCCATGAACTTAGTGGCCTGATGGCTGAAGCCAGTGTGGGTGCATGGGGTGAAGGGCAGTGTGGCTGGAAGGGAACAGGGTAGACAGCAATGGGTTCCCCGGGACCAGCTTCCCGTCTGGGCTGCATGTCCTGCCCAGCACACAGCACCATGATTTCGGAGTGGAGTTGCTCCACTGTCACCTCAGAAACTCAGGACACTGTCACATGAGCATAAAGGACACTAGCTGCACAGCACAAGGGGGCTCTCCGTGAAGAAAACCAGGAACTGAGTGATCCAGCTAGTCCCAAGCTCAGGGACACGGCCTCCTGCAGCAGCCTCCTCCTGGCCAGAGGTGAGCACACATCAGGTACGCTCCACCTCAGCCTCCTGGGGCCGACTGCGAAGCCTGCGGGCTGGTGGCGACCCTCTATGCTTTACTGTGAAACACTTGCAGGTCGGCCCCGCTGAGGTGGTTTGGGCAGGTGGCCTGTGAAGAGCATGTTCCGGTAGACCACGTGGGCTAGTGCCACTACTGCCCTGTGCTAGACTTGTGGGGCAGCCACAAAGGGCTGCGAGATGGGACCTGGGATAGCTGCAAGGGGAACATTTTATTTTATTTTATTTTACTGTTCTGGGGATTGAACTCAGGGGCACTTAACCACTGAGCCACATCCCCAGCCCTTTTTTGTATTTTATTTAGAGACAGGGTCTCACTGAGTTGCTTAGGGCCGCAACAAGTTGCTAAGGCTGCTTTGAACTTGCAATCCTCCTGCCTCAGCCTCTGGAGCTGCTGAATCACAGGCGAGTGCCATGGCGCCCGGCTGAGGGGAACATTTTAATAAGGCCCAAGATGTAATCACATTTCTTCAGGGAATGAACAGATGAGCTTCCCTAAGTTTATCTGCCTCAGATAGCAAACCCCATTAATGAGATAATAAGTGCTTTTCAATTAATGATTTGAGTGGTGGATGTAATTTTTTCTTTAATGGCAAGATTAATTCAGAAGCAGAAATGAGCAGGGGGGGGGGAATGCTGGCAAGTTCTTCTGACCCCCCCCCAACTCACCTGCAGGCAGGTTCTGCAGGAAGCTTGGGCCAGGTCCCCAGGACAGCTGGAGCAGACCCAGGGGAAGGCACTAAGTCCTGGGGTCCAGGTACCACCCTCTTCTCAGGGAAAAGAAATTCTCTGAAGAAATGGCAGTAGAAAGGGAGGTCTCCTTAGCCTGAGGATACCACCCAGGGAAGGGCAGGCACCTTACATGAACACACAGGGGTGACCCCACAGTGCAGCCAGTCCTGGGCTGGCTCCCTGCAAAGCCAAGGACAGGACCACCCCCGTCCTGTCCCCTGTCAACCAGCAGGTACGCTGCTGCAGGTGGAATCCCCGACACCTAGGGGCCTGCCATGTGGCTGCGGGACAGGGAAGTGTGTCCTAGAAGGCCACTGCTAACCAGCCACTGGCCACCAGTTCTGCAGCTCTGCTGCCAGCTGGAGTCACTGCTCGAGGTCAAGGAGGGACCAGGGGGCCCCACACGCCTCTGTCACCCAGTGACATCACAGGAGTCTTTGTTTGTGCAGGTATAGTCTGTGACATTCGTGGTGTCTGCACAACAACAAAACCGCCTGTGGGTGGGGTCCGGCATGAAGCAGTGACAGCAGTGTCTGGAACTTCAGAGGCATCTAGGCGTGGAACCCAAAGCCAGGCCCCGGCAGCCCGGTCACAGCCAGGCGGGCCTCCTACCACCCCATTCCGTCCTTGCCCCAACACCACAGAGGCCCTGCCCGAAGCAGGGCAGGACACAGCTGCACCACTGGACGCCTGCCTGCTCGTGAGGATGCAGCAGGGTCTCTGTCATTCTACTCTGAGGTTACCACCTGCGGATGATCTGGCCAGGACTCCTCCTGCGCATGTGGGAACGTGACAGTGTGACCCTCCCTGGCCTGCACCTGTGCTCCAGGGCCATCCGTCAAGGAGGCACAGGCAGCTGAACCCCACATGAGCGTTCCTACACACGTCACCGAGAACGCGAGTCTCCACTTCCCAGCCCCCTCCTTCACGTCCCGAGAGCCACAGAGCTTCTGGAGGTCGGAGCGAGCTCACACTACACTGGGCTGAACTCCCTGAAGGAACGTTGAGTTCAAGGCCTTGGGTGAAACTGAACCACGATCATCAGGTCCAAGTTGACATTAAGATGCCACTGAGGTCCTGGGTTCCACACTCCGAGGCACTCCGTGTCCCTTCAGACCGCACGGAACTTGGGTCCAACTGAGGGTGGAGTTGAGCCTCACATCCTCCTGCTGCCCGTGGTGGGAGCAGCAAAGACGAGGAAGGCCACCTGGTGGGAGAGGAGCTGGAGACAGAGGAGTGGCTGCCCTGCACCCAGAAGGCAGCGAGCCCCATCCTGTGGCGAGCACGGTCCCGCGCTCAGGAAACTCCCTGCCATCACATGGCAGGTGGGCTGGAGGGAGGCTGGAGGGAGGCTGGAGGGAGGCAGGAGGGAGGCAGGAGGGAGCAGGTCCTTTGACAGAACAGGGATGGTGTTAGCTGCTTTGTGGGGTAGCCTTCCAGGCAGAGGAGGGACAAGGCTGGGGCTACCACGCCACCAACCTGCTGCGGGGGACATGCTGGGAGTGTGCAGGCCCCACTCTGGCCTCTACCCAGGCCGTAGAAGGTTTGGGGCAGAGCTGTCTCACAAGTTGTTAGTGGCCCTCTAGGATGTCAGTGCAGAAGGGCTTGGAAGCTTCTAGAACCCATGCCACTGTGGTGACTCCTTACTGCCCTTTATAAAGACTGGTCTGAGGTGAAGGAGGGGAAGCTGCTCTGGCCTGGGAGACACAGCAAAGAACCAGCTCTTAGGCTCTGTGCTTGCTGCAGCTAACACCCCTTCTGCTGAGAAAAAAGGACTGCAGTGTGGCAGGGGACCGCCAAGGCCAGGCCCTGACCCTGCTTCCCCAGAGGAGGCCACCATTGTCTTCCTCACGCAGGCAGGAGAGGCTTGCTGGCCTGTCGCCCAGCACGGGAGAGCTCAGATCCCCTGCTCCTGGCCCCGTCAGGCCCAGGGGGCAGCTTCACCACGGCAGGTCAAGCAGAGCAGCTCAGCTGGGGCGCCTGCAGAGTGCACCTGCTGAGGACTCCGCCTCCAGGGACACGGGTGCTGTGAGACCTCAGGGCACACGCCAGCTGCTGTACCCTCAGGTAAGCAAACGCAGACTCCCAGAGCCAGAGGGCCCAGCAGCATCTGCATGTGACCTGGAGGGGTGCCAAGCATGGACCCCAGGGCCTGAGTCAGAGCGGGGTCTGGGTTTAGAGAGCTCCTGCTCTTCCTGCCTCCTTCCCGAGCACTGGCCACAGCAGAGAGAAGGGACGAGAGCAGCGTCGAGGGGCCGCCGGGGGCCCACCTTCCACAAGGCGCTCTAAACAGGAGGCAACGGGTGCGGTCTCGAGTGAGGATGGACTTGCCCTGCCCGCTGCTCTGGCAGTGTTCATGGTTTAGATGTGAGGTGTCCCCCAGCAGCTCAGGTGTGGGACAATGCCAGGAAGTTCAGAGTGAAGGATGGTGATGAGATCCTGGACTCTCAGTGCACTAATTCTCCCCATGGGGGTTAACTGGCTGGTGCCTGGGGCAGGGGAGGCTGGAGGAGCTGGGTCACTGGGGCGAGCCTTGGGGTTGTATTTGTTCCTGGTGAGGGCATGCTCTCTCTGCTTCCTGGTGCCACGTTCCCGGCTGCTTTCCTCCTCCACGCTCTTCTGCCATAGTGTCTGCCTCCCATCGGGCCAGAGAAATGGAGCCTCAGGCTGTGGACCAAGACCTCTGAGACCATGAGCTACACGTAAGCTTTTCCTCCCCTGACGGTTCTTGTCCGGTCTTTTGTCCCAGCAGTGGAAAAGCTGCCTAAAGCAGGTAGGATGGTGAAGACACCTCAGCATGGTGACCCTGGGCAAGGGGACAGGACTGCAGCAGGGGACAGGAATGTAGACAGTGAGGGACAGGAAGTCAGACGGCACCCTCTCCCTCAGAAGAGCAGCAAAGGCTGGGAAAGAGCAGAGCGGCAGCACCTGGCAAGCCTGCCAGCCTCCTTCACCCTCGGGAGAGGCGGGCATCAGTCCAGACACATGGAGCCCCCTTCCCTTGAGGGGCCAGGGCTGTATCTGACCAGAGGAGGAAGAAGCAAGAGATGAGCAGTGGTCACTCAGGCAGTGGGGGTGGCAAACGGCCACAGGGTCACGGAGGGCAGGCTGTGAAGGACGCAGGGGTCATGTGCTCATAGTGCACGACTTCCAGCATGAGGACAATGACATGCGCAGGAGAGCCACCAGGCCCATGGCACGCGAACAGCTCCAGGGAAGGACCATGTCACAGTGACCCCGAGCACGTGCCCACCGTGGGTGCTGAGAACCTACGTTCTCACCTTCCCTCTCCTGCTGTGGAAATTCACCTCCTGAGGCTGAAAAACTCAGCCATGGCTAAGAGACAAATACAAAAACGGAACAGAGACATGAATGGCTGCCAGCGGTGGGCAGGGCTGGGAAGCAGGTGGGACGCTGTCCTTCAAAACGTGCACACACATGCAGCTTGGACAGCGTGGACACTGTGCATGCTTAAAGTGTGGGCGTGGGACACAGGTCTCTGGGAACAGCCCGCCCCTTCTCCTAGCTCTGTGACTTGAGGAAATGCTATGTGAGGGAAGCCACCAGGTTGGCAGACCTTGGCATCTCCATAGGCCAGCAAGGGTCGTGAAACCAAAGGTCAGTGGCCTCTCAACTATGCTGTCATTCGTGAGAAATCGCAATGGCACCGCACCCGCTTCCCAGCAGGCACATTGAGACCACTTGGTGGTGGGCATTTGCTGTAGCACAGTCAAGACAAAAACATGAGGGGAACAAATGACCCTGAGACCTGGATGCACAGTGAACAGGTGCACAGATGCCAGCCCAGACCAATCAGGCAGGTGGCCAGTACAGAGGTCCTCAGACAGGGCGACCTTGGGCTCACTGGGCCCACAGTCACACAGCCTCAACCGATATGTGAACACTGGGGTTTGGATGGCCTCTGAAGGTGGGCAACACCCTGAAGGCCTTGAGCACAGAGTGGACATCACCTCATGCCTGGGGGTCTGAGGTGACTGTTAGGGTGCCAGCATGGCCCCAGGCCACACAGGCTGAAGTCTCAGCTGCTTGTCCTCAGAGGAAGTGGGATTCATCTCAGAAGGATGACTGAATACACAGGTGTGTCTGCAACCCCATGCAGATGCCATTTCTTTCAAACCTGCCCTTCGAGTCAGTTGTTAAAGGTAAAGTGACCAAGCTCATCTGGAATCAATGAGGCACCCACAGCACTCCCTGGAAGTCACCAATCAGGAGGGCAGGGCAAGCACATCCTCCCTACTACAAGGTTCTGCATCAGGGTGGGCAGGACCCTGGGACTGGCGGAGTGGACCAGTTCTTCTTGCCTCCCCCAGCTACCTTGCTGAGTCTCCAAGGGGACATCTCTGGAGGAAGCAGTGAGGAACAGAGGAAAGTGTGGAGAGGATGACCAGAGGGAGGGATGGGCCAGGGGGTGAGGACTGTGTCCATGCCTCAGGGGCTCCTGCGGGCTGGGCGTGAGCGGCTTAGGGGCCTAGGTGAAGACTGGGCCCAAGAGAAGGAGCGCCAGGCACTCTCCATGAGAACAGGCACCTGGACACTCTTTGGCAAGCCTGGGTCTGAGGGCAGTGTGCTCTCTGTGCCCAGAGCCTCCTGCCACCTGGAAAACACTCACTACTCAGACAAGGACCCTGAAGCAGAGGTCCCCTCTCCCTGCTCACTAGGGCAGAGAGAGTGGCTGGCCAAGCACGAAAGCGAATGCCACTGGACAGGAACTCTGCTTGCAGTAACAGAAGCACAAGGGTCATTGTGCCAGAGGAAATCCAAACACTCCTAGATGAGGCAAAGCAGTTTTCTTCAGGACTATTTAGGTAAGAATTCCCCATTTGCAAATAGAGAAAGGGTTTGTTTTTTCAGAGATTAAAAAAACAGTCAATTCTTTCCTGCCTTGCTTCCTAAGAGATTCCAACGTTGTGTGCATGTGTACTGTGTGTGCCCAAGTGCATGTGTGTGCGTGTCCCTGTGAGCCCGTGTGTGAAAAACCATCAGCTCAGGCACCTGCCCTGTCTGGTGGAGAGGTACAGAGACATTCCAGAATGCTGTTCCACCCCTCCCGGGGACAATGACCCCCCACCCCAGTCTAGGCAGGGCAAAGGGCCTTTGCCTCCGTGCCCCTGCCTAGAGTCAAGGGCCCCTGGGCTGCCCTACTGGAAAGGGGCTCCACTCGTGGGACTCCACATCTCCTGCACCCTTTCAGCTGGGAGGACACTGCTGGCCTTGACCACAGCCACACTACTGCAGCCCAGAGCATCTTCACAGAACTTCCACCTCTCAAGTGACCCCTCCCTGCCGCCCTCACAGATGGCACCAAACCCCTCCTAGGAGGCTCTGTCTCCTCAGCTGGCCACTCTGGCCCTCATTCTAGGGAATACCACGGCTCTCCTGGCCTCCTGCATCCTCCCTCCTACATGGTCCTGGGCCCTGGTAACACAATGCTCTGCAGGGCAGGTGGGGTATGGAGGAGCAGAGGCCCTGTGGGAAGGGCCTAGGTGGCTTGCACAGGGTCTGCTGCCCACTGCCTGCTGGGCACCCACAAGGCTGGATATGCTCTCCTGTGCTGTTCTGCCCAAGGGAAGCACTGCTGTCTGCCCCCTTGCCTCCCTGCAAGTTCCTTCCTCCTGACCCTCAGCACCATACCCCATCGCACTCTTGGTCCACTGGCCCCGCCTGTCCCCTCTGGCAGACCAAGGCCAACCTGGCTGCTCCACAGGATCTGGACCTCCAGTTAGCCCGCCCGCTCTGTGGTGAAGTCCCCACCACCCTCTGCAGCTCCCCACAAGGACTCCTTCCAGCTGTGAGTGCATCTGCCACCAACCTACTACGTGCAGACACCATAGACAGTGTCCTCCTCCCGGGCTTCCCAAAGCCACCCAGCATGGGTGGCCAGGTCTGGGCCCCTGGAGGCCTACTCCACAGCCTGCTGCGCCTCCCAGTGGTGTGGACCATGCTGCAACGCAGTCGCCTCCAGTGGCCCAGAGGCAGAGTCCACTGAGAGACTTGGTTTCCATTCACCCAATGTTGTCTTTAAAACATCTGGAAATGGTAGGAAGGAGGCAACTGATCTTTGCGTTGGCATTTCATGACATTTGCTGCTCCAAGTGAACATTGGGTGAAACAAACCCACGCAAGGACACGCTGACTCAGGGCCATCTGCCAACCAGCAGGCAGGACGATGTCCCCGAAATAAGTAACTGGGCCCGGGGTATATGTGACTCAGGACAGTGGTGGACATTCCCAGAGGAAGCTGGACTTCCAAGCAAAGCATACAGAGACACAAGCCTGTCAGGACCACGGGCAGGAAGGCCACCTGCCAGTTGGCACACAGCACAACACTAGGGAGAGGTCTGGCTGGAGGACGTGCAGTCAAGGTCACATAACGCACAGGGGCCAGAGACACCAGGGACTTCAGGATAAGGGTCTTGAGTGGCCTCTAACAGAAGTCCATGCTGCCCCAAGCAGGAGGAGGAAACACCACCCAGAAAGCATCCAGGTTCTCTGGCTTCATGCCTGACTGAAGGCTGGGGAGGCCAGGGGAGGCCGAGGCCTTCCCACCACCAGCCTTCCTGAGGTGCTGGCAGACAGAAGAGCAGGGGATGCTCTTCGGCTTCTGAGTGGGGTTGGAGCTGGTGGACCTAAGGAGACATTATTCCAGGGAAAAGAAACTCCAGATAGACGCCCCCTCCCCAAGTAGGTGCTATCTCCTACCCGCCCTCCAGGTGTAATTCCAGAGCAGAAAGTGACCTTGAGAACAGCCTTCCTACCCAGCCTGGGAATTCCAAGTAGGCAGGGAAGCAGGGCCCGAGGCCACTGGGCACCATCATATGAGGCCAGGGGCAGGTGAGAAGAAAGGCCACTTGCGCCTCCCTGCACACCCTCTGCACACAGAAGCTCGGCTGGGTGTCTGTAAAGCTTGGGGCCGGGGCTCTTACTGTCTTCCGGTTCTTTGTGCCTATAGACGTCTGAGACTCTGCTGTCTTTCCCAGTTATTTCTTTACCAGAGATCCCTGAAGTCTGAGACCAGGGCATTTGGCTTCCACAGTGCTTAGAATGCATTCTGGGAGCAAACTGCCATGTTCTTTGGGAGGAGTGCTCCTGATTTGGACAGGCTGTCCCCAGCACTTTCCTGAACACCTACTTGGGCCTCTGGTCATTGTAAGCCACCTTTTAGTGTGAGGTTTACCAGCCACATAAGTAACATCACTTCTAGTTCCAGTCAGTGGAGGTGACTGTGGCTAGGGGTGTCCAGCACAGACTCTCATTCCTGCTCCATTCAGAGCGAAGCCTCAGAGAAGCCGGAACACAGGATCCCAGTGCTGTCCGTGTGTCTGTCGTGAGTTCACTAGCTTGGGCTCTTCCTCCCTGCCCCGTGCTGTGTGCAGCACGGCTGGACCAGAGCCTGGGAAGCAGGTGCCTTTGCACAAACATCAACTCTGGTGCCGCCTGCTCCTGTTCTGAAGAACCCAGGCACCCTGTGCGAGGACAGCCAGCGGGCTCCACTCGGACCTCCTCATGATAAAAAAGCAGGCACCTCCTGATCTGGACAGGCTGACCCAGGCACTCCCCAGGTGCTAGTGGCTGTGGGTCTGAAACAGTCTTCAGTGTGCTAGAAGACTTTCTCTTATTTCTATTTAATTAAGAGTAGTTTTTCTTCCTATGACACTCAGGAAAAGCTACTGGGTCTCCTCAGATATCCCGTGGCCTGTGCCTGGGGGGACTGACAGTGTGCAGAACGCTCAGCACAGCAGGCAGGGTTTGGCTGTCACCCTGCACTCACCCCTGCTGTGAGTGGGAGTGGGTGGTGAGGTTGTGCCTCGTGCCAGCCCGCCCGGCTGCTCAGGGGGATGCCGTTGATGGTAAACACCAGCATTTCTCCTGGGATCTGGGTTTCCGGTTAGAGGGGGATAACGCTGGACCAGCCCCACCAGAAACCCGGGTCTCTAGGCTTCCAGTGGGCTTTTCTGGTGTGGCGCCCCACGGCTGCTGCAGGGAGAGCTTCCTTCCCGTGGCCCCCCAGGAGGAGCATGAGGAGCCCGCCCCGGCTCCCCACACCACCTGCAGTTTTTCCCTCTGGACCTGGCAGTGCCACAGTGACAAGTCTTGGCCACTGAGACTTGTGAGTCCTAAGAAGCCCAGGCGGTGATGGTGGGACCCCAACACAGGAGATTTGCCAACACAAACCAATTCAAAATTCCTAGTGTAAAGAGATTTTATGGAGTATTTTTTAGTTAACAAATTGATTAATTAAATTGGTTGGCATATCATTAAGAATATTTTTATTTATACTGCAATAAAAATTAGATCCTAATTTTTAATCTGATTTGTATGTGTGTCTTCTTTCATATTAGCAATAGCTCTGTCCAATGCATGTTTATATGTGCACCTTCCTGGGCACGGCATGATGAGGGCAGAGGTACCCAGTGAGCAGGGCCTGGAGTCGCCCTGATCTGTGCTCCTGACATTCATGTACACACGTGACCCTACTGCGCACACACAGGACTTTAGTGTGCACCTGACGTACGCATGCACACGTGACTCTAGGCTACAGTCCAAACTGGGTTTTAGTCAGTTTGCATGACTGTGGCCAAAACACCTGAACAACCCAGAGGAGGCACCGTGTATTCTGGTTCAAGTTTCAGAGGTTCAGGCCTTGGCTGGCTGCCTCCACAGCCTCGGGCTTAAGGTGGGGCAGAATGTGAGCTGGGAAGGTGTGCCACCAGGAAGCAGAAAGAGAGGCTCCCCTCACCTGGGACAAAATATAAACCCCAGAGGCTCCCGCAGGGGCCACCCCCTCTAGCCACACCCACCTACCTGCCTACAGTTATCCCCCAGTGGATCCATATGGGTGGATCCACCCTCTGACGAAGTTACAACTCTGAGTCTCGTCCTTTCACCTCTGAACATTCCTGCACCGCCTCACACATGGGCCTTTGGGGACACCTCGTACCTCCCATAACAGCCCCCACATTCTTATGGGAACAACTGCCCCACGAGTCCTGAGGCGGGGCCTCTGGGAGCAGGTCAGGCCTCTTGCACAGCAGGCGTGACCTGGCTGCTCTGCAGTCTACCTGCATGCCACGTGAGCCCCCAGCAACCAGGCACCACCCTAGAAGCAGAAGGCAGCGTCGCCAGACCCCTCTCCCCCTCTCCCCTCTCCCCCAGCCTCTAGAGCTTGAGACAAGAATGCCTGCTGCTTATGAATCACCCAGCAACAGAAGCAGACGAAGGCCCTTCACACTGAAGGAGAGACGGGTGGACAGACACAGCCACTGCCCCAAAGTCACCAACACCAGCTGCCTTGCTCTGTGAGGTGGAATGCCAAGTTCCATCTCTCTGAGATTGTGGATGAAGCCACTGGAAAGACCCTGCTGGCCTTCAAGGTAAGGCTTTGGCAATATTGGAATTTATTCCCAAATTAGGGGTCCAACGGGCTGTTGAACTTTTTTAAACCTTAACTTTCTGAGTTAAAGGCTTAGCTTATTTCTTTAAAAGATGTTTTTAGATAATAAAAGCACTGTGGCTTTGAATGTGATTATGGGACCCGCACTGGCCACGCCACTTATGTTTAATTATCTTTCTGTGACCACAGGATCGTTTTCCTCTCAACCCGTGCCATCCTGAAGAGGGTTCTTTCTTCAACAGCCGAGGTTTGACCACCTACTGTCCATCTCACTGCTGTCTGGTGTAAAGGACGCTCAGGGCACACAGCTAGCTTGCTTCATGGCTGCTTTCTGATTTTGAAAGATCTAGGGCTTCAGTTAGACAACCAATTTCTGAGTGCCACAAGGGCCCTCAGAAAAAGACGTGCTCTGTAGCACCCGCCTCTGCAGGCTCAGCACCCCCGGCACCTGCCTCAGACCCAGCGACGCCCTCCGTCCCCCCCACATGTGTCCTCCCACTGCTGTAAGTCACCCACGGTTGAAATCCGGGTCTACCAGGAAAGTACACAGACCCTAGTTCCAAAAATGGCATGGCCCAGGGCCGCCACCTAGCCCCAGAGACAGACGGCATGGTCCCCTCCCTGACCACTGGCCCGGAGGCACTGCTGTGGCCTCTGTACCACGCCACATTCTCGGGATGTGCACCCGGCTGCAGCTGTGGCACAGAGTGAGCATCTCCTCCTCTGCACCCAAGAAGGTGCCACCTGGCTTCCTCACAGCCCAGTGTCCCTGCCCCTCTGCCTGTCCTTTTACTCGTGGCTAGAGGGCTCCTGCTAGTCTGGCTGTTAGCTGACCCTCTGGCTCTGTAGCTCCTTCGGTCAGTTCCCATCCTACCTCCTCCCAACAGCTATTCCTCAGCCTCAGTCACCGCTTCCCACTTCCCTCCCCTGGACTGTGTCCTGGGTCCTCTTTCCAAGGCACCTCCCTGGTCACCCCTCCCACGGCTGAGCCTGACGCTCCCCACCCTGGTGGTAAGGTCTGCTCTCC
Organism: Spermophilus citellus; assembly: GCF_964194105.1. Lineage (NCBI taxonomy): Eukaryota > Metazoa > Chordata > Mammalia > Rodentia > Sciuridae > Spermophilus > Spermophilus citellus. The sequence continues at coordinate 134,631,174 of NC_138197.1, read as the reverse complement.
CCTCCTGCCCAGGGCCTGTCCCCACTCACCACCCAGCACTCCCCATGCTGGGCACCAAATGACTTCCCTCTGTAGTACAGGCACTCGGCAGGTCCACTCTGCGAGGAAAATACCATCCTGCGCTCTCTTTGGTCCTCTGCCCAACTGGCTCCCAGCCCCTTGACCTGCTCCTTCTATTCCCTGGTAACTGCACCAGGTGCCCATAACAAAGCGTTGTGCTGACCCTGAGGAGCAGTCCTTCACTTTTGACCCTGGAGTCCAGCTGGCCCTGCCCTCGAGTCAGAAATGGCTCAGGGAGTTCACTGAATGAACAAGAAAAATCCACAGGCCGTAAGGACAGGCTGTGAGGACAGGCCCTGAGGGTGCAGAAAGCAAACCAGATGGGGCTGGGCATGGTTGAAGCCCTCACCTGTGTTATCTGGTTTCCCTGCCAGGTGGCTACAGATGCCACAGGACCCCACCTGAGACTCAGAGAAGGAGAAGAGGGGGCTCCTGGGCCAAGCCCTACAGACCACACCTGTGGGGCTACTTCCTGTACACCCAAGAGCTCTCACCTGGACATGGGGCCCATAGCCAGGCAGAGCTCAACAGAAATTTGTGTCCAGAACCAGGGCGTTGCCCCCCGCCTCCTTCATAGGCCTACAGGGTAGGCATTTCCCATGAACACAGAAAGGCTGTCTCCAAATGAGGCAGGGCCCAGCCACCCTTCCATCAGGTGTGCACAGACGCTCAGGTACGGGGCTCCTGGGAGAAGCTCAAGGTTTCAGGACATGCCATACCCTGCCCACCAGAAATTACCTGAGCACAACTCTGCAAAGGGCCCCTTCAATCTTGTCAAATGCCACTGTCTTTAGACCAAAACCAAACATGCCAGGTCCTTGCACATGCAGAGGATTCCCAACCTCACAGTGCACCTCCGGACCCAGGCACTTCCGGGCCAGTTCTGGTAGCTAGCAGGGCAAGACGGAGCCTGCCTGGGTGCATCTCTCATCAAGAGCACAGCCATGGAGTGGCTCCAGTGGGAACTGCTAGCAGGGAGAGCTGCCGGGAAGGAGAACCACAGCAGGTGGCCAGAAAGGGCTGCAGTGGGTCCCCAGTGAAGCCAGAGCAGGAGGCTGAGACCCCTGGAGATGAGGTGGGCATGACGCAAAGGTTCTAGGGTGAATCATTTTCAAACATTCTAAGAGTCAGAAAAGCCAGCATTTAAGCTTAACGTACACCCCACAGGGGTCAAAGCCAGCACACAATGGCCTCGCAAGAAATATGTCTGTGTCCTGCTTAGGGGCTTGTGCTGCAGGGACGGAGCCCTTTCTCTGAGCACAGGGACAGGTTGCAGCCGGCCATTTGCAGGCTTGCAGGGAGGTGTGTGGGCCCAACTGGCCAGAGGAACCAGCAGGCCCCAACGGATGGCACGGGCCTTGGAGGTCTCTCACCACACCAGGACGGTGGAGAGTGCCCAGCAGACCCCAGGGACACTAGAAACTCCACACAAAGGATCTCCTTTCACCCCAAGGACTGTACAAGATCTGATGGGGAAAAGTAGCCAGGAGGGCAGAGCCCAAGCTGTGGGAAGTGAGGGTGGAACCCAGCAGCAGGCCTCAGCAAGAGACGCCAGCTTGACGGCCACTCTGCACTTTGTGTGCTTGGTGGGTGGACGCCCAGAGGGAGTGCCCAGGGCTACTCAATCAGAGCCAGGCTGCAAAAACCGATGCCAAGGTAGGTAAGCGCCGCGGGAAAGCCTTCCCAAGGACAGGCAGCTCTGGCAGGGACAGAGTGCAACCACTGAACCCCAGTGCCGGGGGAGAGGCTCCTCCTCTCCGGAGGGTACCCCTGCCCAGGGACCAGCAGACCACCTAGCCCGAGTCCCTGCCCTAAGACACTCGCCCGGTGGCCCCGAGGAGCCCCTCCACATTCACAGAATGGCTATAACCATCCAGAATTCCAGCTGCAACAGTCTCAAAAGCTAAGGGGCACCGGAAGGGGTGGCACCTCAGCCCCCACCCTCCCTCCTCAACCCCATGCCTGGCCGACCATCTAGTACCAACAGAGCCCCAGGAATACCACCCTCAGAATAAGATTCCTCGTATGACAATGTCTTAAAACAACCCAGGATTTCCCAATGGGCAAATCACAATGCCACAGGTTGCTTTGAGCCGTCTGTAGTGAAGATTCTCTTGCTGGAGACTTCACGTCCTGGGTCTCACCCACCCTGCCTGCCCTCCACAGCGTACCACGTTTCCTGAAATGCCAGGATCATAAATGCCAATTCCCCCATGCTCACCAGGACTGCTTGGGTTCTTGCTTCAATTTGTATTTCCTCTTCCTATCTCCTTTCCTGTTTAGTTCAACTCTCCACAGCACATGCTGGGTTCACATGGTGCTCTCTATCCACTCCCTGTGATACCAAAGCACCAGTCTGTTCTGAGCTTAGAGGGGGAAACTTCATCCCGTGGCTCCTGTGCCAGGCCCTGCCATCCCCACCAGGCTGCAGGGCTGCGCAGGCTCTGGTCTGTGCCCTGGTGGTCACCACACCTATGCCTGATTCTGGGCGGCATCCCCCACCCTGCTTTAGACTCAAGGTGAGCAAACAAGCTCAGAGGAGGAGGGCTGGACATTCCCACCAGCTGCCCTGAGTGCCTCTGACCAGCACAGCACTGTCTGCAGGCCAACAGCCAGCAGACTGCACTTCTGAAGTGTGATGGAAAGGGCAGCTGGCAACAGCGGCCACCCTGACCTTCAGAGCCTCAGATGGGCTATGCATGGCCCCTTGTGTCCAGAGGCTGTTCCTACATTTGGCCCTCCACCATGAGGGGCTCTCATGATTACTTTGGCCCCCAGGGCACATATAACATGTCTCTGCAAGAATAAAGAATAAGCAAGAACAAAGGTGCCTGGAAATGCCCACGGCCAGTGCGCACCTGGTCTGCCTTGAGCCACCTTGTGGGATGGGCCAGAGCAGCACTGGCCCTGCTGGGGAGCAACCAGAGGACCTAACCCTCACTCTTCACCAGAACGGGACATCACTCCAGGCTGCGGCACGTCTCACACACATGCAGCCCAGGGCCAGTCCAGAGTGGGCTCCAGAGGCTCTGGGTGCCGCAGCACGCAGCCCGGCTCCAGACAGTGCACCGCAGGCTTCTCCTACCATCCCCAACCCCAGTGTGGTCAGTCCCTCAAGGTGGCTTCTGGAATGCTATTTCCCACCTGGTGAAGCCACACACTGATGGCAGGAACACCAAGTGGCCAGGTCAGTCCTGAACCCTGACTCTTGGGGGCAGGAGGCAACTGGATCTGGAACAAGTTCTCCAGGAGACCTCTGGGAGCCAGCTGGGGCACAGGAATGCAGTCTCCCACACTGGCCACAGTCACACGGAGAGCAGCCACTGTGCCCAGGGAGGCTGGGCCCTTCACCCTTCAATAAGCAGGCCAGCTGGTCAGTGGCCTTCACAGGCAGCCCTGCTCACCAGTACCCCTGGAGATGAGAGTGCTTCCTGCAGGAGAAGGAAGCAGTGGGCGTATGAGGAGACGGGGGTACGTTACCAGCATTTATTCTGCCTTCTTTGGTGGCAGGGAAGTCACAGCCTCTCTTAGGCTTCTAGGCTCTGGAGTGTAGAGATAGGAGAGGAGCAGGTGGCCCAGAGGCCTGACCCAGCAGCCCTGCACACCTGACACGGCAGGCATGCTGCCCTGTGCGCGCGTTCACACCTCTCTACATGATGAAAGTCCTGAGTCTCACCTGCACGGGGCAACGCAGGAGCAGTGGCTGGCTGAGGTTGGCTCCAGTGTCCCCAGTGACACAACTGAGCCCACGCTAACAAGAGGGCAGCAGCTGGGCTGGAGATAACCTTACTCCTCCTCCCCAGGGAGCACCTGGGACGTGTAGGCAGGCTGGGCCCGATCTGCCTGGCTGGGGCCCTGTTGGCAACTTCTGGCCCCACAGAGGCCTCGCCTGTCCAGCCTCTCCTGGCGTCTGGCCTAGAAGCAGGAGGCAGTGCAGGGGAATGTCCATGACACCACAGCCCTCAGAGGGCAGCGGGCGGCAGGGATGCTTGGAGCCGTCTCACAAGCACAGGGCTGTAGGACAAGCAGGCCAGGAAGCTGTCTCAAGTCACCATAGTGGGGCAAGAGGACTGTGGGGTCACCTAGCCTGTCCTACCACCTATGAGATGGGGGCCTCAGGGTGAGGTGGAGAGTGACCCTGGCACATCAGTGTGGGGCTCAGTCCCGATACTGGCAGTGTCCTCTTTGCTGCACCCCTAGTCCCACCCCTGTCCAGGATATGGGCACTGGGCCTGCTCTGGGTAGGTAATGGGCAGACTTCTGTCCGTACCTCAGGTAATGGTGGCTGTCAACCCCCAGTGGCCAACCACCCCCCATGCTTTTTGGACCACCATTTAGAAGAGTTACTGGGGGTGGACCAGGGGCTGGGGACTCAGTCCATGTGACATCCCCTGGGTGGGGCACAGTGCCTGGCAGATGCACAGTGTTACGGTCTGGATATGAGGTGTCCCCCAAAAGCTCACGTGGGAGACATGCAGGAAGGTTCAGAGGAGAAATGATTGGATTGTGAGAGTCTTAACCCAACCAGTAAATTAATCCCGGATGGGAAGACCTGGGTGGTCTCTGGAGGCTGGGGGTGTGGCTGGAAGAAGTGGTCACTGGGGGCGTGGCTGTGGGGTGGATATTTTGCACCTGGCGCTGGAGTCTCTTTGCTTCCTGAGCACGGTGACGTGAGCTGCTGTCCTCCGCCACCCTCTCCCGCCATGATGTCCAGCCTCACCTCGAGCCCCGAGGACTGGAGCCGGCCTTCTCTGGACTCAGACCTCTAAAACCGCGACCCCTCGAATAGACCTTTCCCCCCTACAGTGTGCTGGTCAGATCCTCCAGTCACAGCAGCGAAAAAGCTGACTAAGACACATGCTCGATGAATCCTCTGATAAGTGGGTTCGAGTACAGCTCTCCTGCTAAATCACAAAGGAGCTGGCTCAGAGAGACTCAGACCTGTCCCAAGGTGCACAGCTACCAGGAGGTCTGGCCCGACAGAAACCCAGGCATGTGGCTTCTCATCAGGCACCATCCCTTAGGCCCCACAGTCCAGGCATAGTGAGGAGAGTTCTTCCAGGATCACACTGCCACCATCCAGGGTCACGCTGCCGAGGGCATGTGCTGGCTCTGTGGGGGCTTATCACACTCTTAGCAACTCAGGGAGCTGGCAAGTTTACCTGGCATGGCCCGCACTGTGCCACCAACTCTGTGCCCTCCCCAGAACGAGCTTCCCGGCAACAGGAGGCCAGCGGGGACATGACCAGCACTCCTTATGGCTCCTCCACAGATCACCCCAGAACCAAAACTAATAAAACTCTCTCCTTGCAGAAAATCAAACATGGGCGCTTCTAAAAAAAATGTTTACTTACTTGAAAATCTCTTTCTTCTAGTATTTCTTTCCTCCATCTCACGAGAAAAGCAGCACAAACGTACAAGTGGAAATGAGAAAAGCCCTCGGGTTCAGACTAAAAGAAAAAACAAGCGGGAGAGAGATTTAACGTGTGAGCCATCAGCCCAGCTGCGGTGCTGTCTGCGTGATGGGGCTCATCCAGTCAGGTTCAGGGAAAACCAAAGTGGGCGTCAACCTGCTCACTTTTACTTAATGACTTAATTTCAAAATTTGCGACTCATTAAAATAAACACCATTTTCTCTTTACGTACCAGCAGCCTGATAAATAGGATGGGATGAGCAGACCAGGCTGTAGGCAACGTCAGAAATAGCTGCTCATCTTCTCCCAGCACAGATGACAGCCAGCGAGGATCAAAGGCACACCCAGCCAGCGCTCACTCCAACCAGGCGCGGAATCCGCTCCTGGACGACTGAGAGGAAGGCATCTTCCATCTCAAGGAGGAAACCAGCCGAGAAGCTGAGAAGCTGGCCAGGTGGGCCCGGGGATGTGCAGGCACGCCAAGAGCCTGGCCCAGGGCCTGGTTCTACTGGGTGCTAACAGAGCAAGGAGCTGGGATAAGGCTGGGCCAGGAGGGCGCCTCACACCCCCTCTCTGTGCCAGGCACACCCTTCCCTCTGCCTTCTTTCTCTATTCACCTCCTGAAACCCGGACCACTGGCCTCCTGGAGACCCACCCAGAGCCCCAGCCGCCCTCCCAGCAGGATGCCCCCATCCCTTACCCAGTGCTACCACAAAGTGCCCTCTGCTGACTGCTGAGGCTGGGGTGCCCAAGACACCAGTCCCCAGGGTGCCGACGTCACCATTCTGCCATGCCACCTGGTTCCTACACAAATGTTCTCACTAGTTCATTAAGTTAATATAAACAAAAGACATGGCACTTAAGATGGGGACATGCTTTGGAACAAGATAGGGGATAGAAAATAGCAGGTGTCTGTGCGTTTGGGGGCTGTGATTCCAACATGGTGGTCAGACACTTAGGTGAAGACCAGAGAGGGTAAGTCCTACAGACGTGGGGCAGGGTGTTCCAGGTAGATGTAACAAAGACCCTGGGGCCAGAGACCACCTGAGACTCCAGAAACCAACAGGGCACAGGGCGCAGGTGTGAAGCAGAAGCTGAGGCTGGCTGGGAAGGGAGACCAGGCTAGGTTCCCCAGGACTCTGGCCACTGCCTGCTCCTGGGAGCCTGGGAGCTCTGGGCAGGGCAAGGATCCCATGGGGTCTCCCACTGGGAACAGACAGGGCAGAGGGCAGGGTGAGGAAAGGCACAGTCAAGGGATGGGTAGAGGCATGGCCATTAAGAAACCGACTGGTGTTAGAGATGTGGGCCAAGCAGAGCAAGAGGCTTGTGGGAAGAGGGTCAGACTCCAGATGTGGGCTGAAGGCTGAGCCAACAGGAGGCATGTATGGGTGCAAGGGAAAGAGGATCAAGGACAACGCTCCCTGAGATGAAGAAAGGTTGCGGGAGTTTGCAGGCAGCAATTGGTTGAGAAGGTCATGACTTCTTCTGTGACATGCCAAGTTCAAGATACCTGCTGGACCCATAAGTGGAGGTGCCAGGTGGCCCTAGGACATGAGTATGAGACTGGCCACTGGTCCAGGCCAGAAATAAATGCTGATGACTAAAAGACCGAAGGAGTAGCCAGGGAGCAAAGGGACAGTCAATGGAGTGGTCCATGCTGCAGAAGGGCTGATGAGGATGGACACTGGGAGGTGACGTGGAGGTGAGTGACGTGGAGGTGGTGGGAGGCAGGAGAGCTGCCTCCTTCTGAGGTCCCCCTGGGGCTGCCCTCCACAGTCTCCAGGAGTCCAGTCTGCCTGACCTCTAGGGAGGTTCTGAACTCTGTGACTGCCTTGTTGGGATCACAGCTTACTCTACCACTGTGTTTTTACGAATCTACACACAGAATCAACTGGTTCTGTTTTTGCCCTTCAGCTTTGCCTGGGTGAGGGGTTTGTAACTTTGAGTGGTTCTGTCCCTTCAGGTGGATGAGCCTGGGTTTCTGGAGTAGAATGGGACTGAGTTCACAAATACCCAGGAGGGAGCATCTTTGGAGACCAAGAACACACACCCTGGCGCCCAGGTCCTGGCTGTCACTTACTGTCACCTGTGACACCATGCCTGGCCTGTGTCTCAGTTTCCTCATTTTGTAATATTGAGAAGATTAAACAGACAATGAGAGCACTCAGGATAATGCCTGGGACACAGCAGTGGCCCACACCTGCCTGCTGCCTCCTGGGTGTGTCACAGTGTGCATTCTGGGATTCATGGAGACATTCCAACAGCCTGTTGTTTAACCAGCCAGCACCCAAGGCGTCAGAGCAGATTCACAGAGTTAATATCTCCTGTAAATCCTCACTGGTTCTTTCAACTGCTTTTGATCTATCAGTAACTGAGAGGTGGGTCAGAAACACTCTACTCATATATTTGGAAGCTATGTCACTAGGTACATACACATCCATCACTGTTTTACCTTCCTGGTGTTCTGAACAACACCAATGTCAATAAATATAACCACCTTTATCTCAAACAACACTTCTGCTTTGAAGTCTTTGGAGTGTGGGGGACACCGAGCAGGTGTCTGGTGTGACCGAAATTACATATAAGTTTTTGTTGGGTAACTTATTTCAAACAGATTTACTGAAGTGTGGCATACAACAAACTTCACACATTTAGAGTCTGTAAGTGATAAATTATGCCATATGTAAAAGACTATCACAACTGAGATGGTCAGCGACTCTCTCACCAGAAGAGTGACCCGTGCTCCTATCTCACGGTGCCACTGCCTTTTAGATGAAGGAGGAGCTCCCTCCTGGGATGGAATGCCTGGGCATGCTGGCTTCCGCTGTGTCCCGCCAGCCTCCCCGCCTTCTCATGCTGCCACATGCCAGCTCCTTTCCAGTCACCACTGGCCCTGATAGGGCTGCGGCCCCACAGGGAAGAGCCCCTGAGCTTCTGGGCCAGCCAAGTCCCCTCTCTGCCCACAGTGGCTGTCCTGCCACTTCTGTCCAAGGGCCCTGGCAGTCTCTGCTGCTGTATCCAGGACTCCCTCAGTGTCACTGAGGATGGTCAATGGTCTCACGTCCAATCTCCCACTGGTCTCTGGGACCCCTCCTTTGCAATCCCTGCCCCAAATCCAATGGCAGGATTAGAGATGGAATAAAATCACATGCTTCCCCAAATCCACTCATTCACAGCCTGCGTCTGGGGACTGGCAGGCGGCAGTAATGGATGCTGGACAGGGAGAACCTGAACACATCTAAAGAAACACGTTTTTCCTTTTAAGTACTGAAGGTGACCTGAACAGCACAAAGACCCTTAAGGCCCCGGGGAGCCAGCCCTAAGAAACACAAGAGCAGTAACGAGCATCTCAGACTCTGAGAGCGAAAGGTCTCCAGGGCACCAGGTGTCCCACAACCCTTCTCTGCAGAATCCAGCTTCCACTCTTGGCTTGCTTAGCAGCCTTTTGTTTAACCAGCCAGTGCCCAGGCCAGCCCCAGGCTGCCCTCCACCAACCTCGCTGGATGCAGCTGGACCATAGATTCTGCAGCCCACAGATGGCATGGGGAGCGGGGATTGAGTTTAAGTGGATTATTTGTCTTCAGTGGCTTAGGAAGTTACATTCTAATAGCAATTTGATAAAGAAAAAGAAAAAAAAAATCCCAGCATAGATGGAAAGGGGGCTTTCTGCTTTAATGGAGCTCAACCCAGACAATTCATGTCATATCCCAGGCAAGGTATATGAACAGGGGGCAGGGGGTGGGCAGCAGCTACATACCAAAGGCCAGTCCTTGCCGCCCTACTCAGCCCAGAGCCTGTGCCCGCTCAGGACAAGTCAACTCATTTCCAAGTCCCGCCAGAGCCCTTCTCTCCCCTAGAATAGGCTTTGACTCTGTGAGACCCCTGGGGGCTGCTGGAAGGACACTGTCAAGCCCAGTTCCAACCTGCAGAAAAGCACAGCCCAAGGCCACTCCAGCACAGCACCCAGCTGGGAGGGCAGGCTCTGGGAAGCTCTGGACCAGGCAGGCCTTCTGCTCCTGGCTCCCTGCTCCTTTGGAAGCACCCCCATGCCAGCAGGCCTGACCTGCAAGTCAACTTCTTCCCGATTCCCAAGACTCCAGACTAGATGGGGAGGGCAAGGAGGGAGCCAGAGATCTGGAAAGGAGGGAGTCCTGGATACAGCAACAGAGACTGCCAGGGCCCTTGGACAGAAGTGGCAGGACAGCCACTGTGGGCAGAGAGGGGACTTGGCTGGCCCAGAAGCTCAGAAAAATTCTCTGGCTGACCTGCGGGTCTGTCAAGCAGGGGAAGTTCCCAGTAGATGGGGTGGGAGCAGGGCGCGATTCCTCCTGCAAGCTCGGGACAAGCCTTGAGCTCATCACCTGCAAAACCGGACCCTTTCCCTTCTTCCAGCAGAAATCCAAGGAGACCCAATTGGAAAACACCATCCCGTACGTAGAACTTTCCAGATTGGGGTGGGGTGCTCAGCTGCTTCACCTGCTGGTTTTCCGGACACCACTGGAGAAATGATGGCTGCGGGACCGCAGTGGTCACGGTGCGGCAAACTGGGGAGTACAGAGCTGCCGCGGTCCAGGCTTCCCTGGCCCTGGATTCGGCCCCCAGGAAAGGTCAGCCCTCAGTTACCCTCGGGGCATTCAAGGCCCATCCTGCCTAATCAGTCCCCCCAAGCTGCCCTAGGGCACCGCCATGTGCACCCATAGCTGGAAAAGCCCCAAGGAACACGGCCAAACCCCAAAGTCTAAGGCTTCAGAACCAGGCTTGCCCCATCCTAGGGGACCTTGGTCCTATCGCCCTTTCCCCAGGGACTCTGGCCACCTCATTCCACAGGCCAGGACTGGAGCATTTGGGCCCTGAGGCCCAAAGGCTCCCCTGGGCTGGCACTTGGCAGAGGTGTGGAGAGGAGAGTAAAGGCCAGGCCTAGTCAGGACCAGGCAGACAGACCCTGGAGGCCCAGGGTCCACCACCCCAAGGGAGGCAATCCCCCAAGCCTGTCCTCTGCCCTAGTTTTGGCCTGCAGGCTGCGGGGGTGGCGCGCAGCTCCAGGCTCCCTGCTTTGCCAGGCTGCAGAGGAAGCAACTCCTCAGCCAGCAGTTCGAGAGCATCTTCTTCAAGACAGTGATGGGTGATGAATGTGGTTCTGATTAATACAACAAAAGAGAACATTCTGGCAAGTTTCGTTCCAGGTTATTTCAGTACCACCCTGTCTTAGTCACTAATTAAGAAAAAGCAGCTCAGATAGACTCCGTGACAGTAAGTGTGCTGGGCCAGACCTCATCACAAGGCCCAAGCACTCCCGAGAGCACTGGGCAAATCCGAGTGATGTTTTCTCAGCTTCGGGAAAGAAGACAAATAGGAACTCTTTTAAGCAGATCCTGGCAGGCTCATACGCTGTCTTACAGAAGCCCAGAGCTAATTTAGCTAATGCTCCTGCTGTCTACCCAGAGACGAAGCCATCATCCTGCACCCGCCTTGGAAGAGGTCTGCTCTGGCAGAGGCACAGCAACGTGCAAATCAGGGAAGGGCGCCGGCTCCGAGGCTGGAGCACAGGGGGCACACGGGCCAGCCAAGGCCAGCCTACAACAGCAGGGAGGGGCCGGGAGTGAGCCTTGGAGCCACCAGCTGGGTTCCAGCCCCTCTGCTGTGTGGTCCCTCCCACCATCCTTCTGCTGCCCTCCATCCCAGGGCATGCGCCCCTGCCTCCTCAGCCCCAAGCGTCCCCTCCAGCTCCGCAGCGCTCACTGTCCTCTTGATTCACAGCCCATTCCAATTGCCCTGCGGGAAAGGCCCTGGGGTGGGGGTCTCAAGTTGCTTCTTCCTACAGATGAGGACACAGTTGCAGAGCCGTGGCTCACGTGGTCCCACTTCAGGTCTCTGTGAAGGCAGACCCCGGGGTGCAGTGCACAACTGAGCCACATGAGCAGTGGCCCTGGAGCAGAGACCCACAGGACAACTTGCCGACTTGCGTCCGTCTTCCCATTTCTATGAAGCAGAGGTGATGCTGCATCTTGCTCCTCTGCCCTGCTCGGGTCACTCTACTACCGCACTCTCGTCCCCTCCGCTGCCTCCCTGCCTCCTCCACCCATGGACCTCTGCGCTGTCCTGCTCCTCCAACACCTCCCAATATCCTCAGAAATGAGACCACGAGACCTTGTGCAGTCCCTTCTCTCTCTGCAAGGCTCTTCTTCCCAGCCGTCCTCTGAAGTCCCAAGAGGCCAGGGCCACACCCCGCACAGTACCAAGCAGGCGTCAGGACTCCTGACTTCCTGAGGGCTCAACTTTCTCCTCTGCATCCACCTGGGCACTGTAACTCCCTGAGAGAGGAGCAGGAATTTGCTTTAGAACATTCTTACCTGCTGGTAAGAATTTTCAGGTAGAATAAAATAGCCAAGAGACAGATTCACAATATAAGTATGTTTATAAGATTTTCCTTTAAAAGACAGTTCCTATAATTCTAGTAACATGTTCTCCTTAAATTTGAGTTTTTCTGTACTTTTCAACCTCACAGGGGTATTACTGGAAAGTAGAAACCACACATTCAAAGTGCACAATGGGGTGTTTTGAGCACATGTGTGTGGTAAACAGGCCCCACAGTCAAGTTCATTAGCATCTCCACACCTCACATAGTTACCTGCATGTGTGACCAAAACACCTAAGATTCATGAAATTCATCTTAGCAATTTCCACCCTACCACACAGAATTTTAACTAGAGTCCCAGTGCTGTCCCATCTCTAGCACTTAGTCACCCTGTGTTAACAAAACTTTGTCCCCCTCGACTAACATCTCTCCATCCCCTAATCCACAGCCCCCGACAACCACCATGCCAAAAGTTCTGTGAGTTCAACTCTTGGATTTCCACATATAAATGAAACCCTGCAATAGCGGTCCTCTGTGCCTGGCTTATTTCACCTGGTACAATATCCTCCAGATTCATCCATGTTGTGGCCAATGACAGAATTTCATTCTTTTTTAAGGTCAATTAATATTCATACCTAAACATCATATATCATAAATTCTGCATAATGCATATATTGTTAGATATTACATAATTAATATAGATGAGTACTTATCACGTTTCTCCATGCATTTACACATCAACAGGCACGTAGGTTTTGTATGTATCTCAGCTCTCATAAATAATGTCACAGTGAACAAGGGAGTGCAGGTACCTCTTATAGATATTGATTCCACTTCTCTCAGAGATTGCTAGATCGTGCGGCAGTTCTAATTTTTAATTTTTGAGAAACAACCTACAAACCGTTTTTCATAATAGCTGTGCCAGTTTACATTTGCCCCAACAGTGTACAAGCAGAAAAGCCACTTTAACACACCCCACACTGCAGCACAGGGAGACGTGCACAAAGCACACTGAGCACTGTGTGTAACTGCAAAATAGTCGGGAGCAACATGAATGCCTTTCAACAGGAGAATGGATAAAGTACAGCAGGTTCAGACAGTATAACTAACAGTGTGCAGATAAACGAAACACAGCTCTAGTCATCAACTGAATATGAAAAATATAAAGTTGAATTGAATAAAGCATTGCAAAAGAGAATATTTAAGTATGATGTAATTTTTAAAAAGTTTTAGAATGTGGATCTATTATGATACTACATTTGCTTATGGATATGTATATGGCAAAAACACTAATCCATGTTTAAAAATAATATAAACCAAATTCAAGGTATTTATCTCTGAAGAGGAAAGAAAAGCTTTCAATGGTATATGTAAAATTTAATTTCTAAATAAGAAATAAACAAAAGACCTGAAGCAACAATGACAAAAGTTTTCAGACGTGCCAGTGCTGGGTAGTCAGTATGCAGGTTTTCATTAGATTGTTATCTATATTTAAAATTTTTCATAATTAACAGAAAAGACAAAGGACTAATTTGAAATGGTCTTTTCTAGTCACCATCAGATCTTCCATTTGAAGGGCCCACTAATCTATGTGGTCCAGGCTCTCGGGCCATAGGACAAGGCTCCAGAGCAGGGCAGGTCCACCTCCCCCCTGATATCATGAGAGCCTGGCGGCCATGCCCTCAGGCCAGCCCTGCCCAGCCCTTCTGCCTGGCACCCAGCATGGAGGGCAGACATTCCTCCTTCAGTTCTGTACCCGGGGACTGTGGGTCTGCCCTCTGAGGAACTGCCAGCATCTGTCGGGTTTTTGAGAGAAGCACAAAAGAATGACCGTCCGGAGAAAGAGCTATTCCTCTCCCTCAGTGACTGGCCAACCCTAAGGCCTCATGGCACTGTGAGTTGCCTTAGAACAAATGGCACACTGGGTTCTGCAGTGGACCTAGTTTTCCTTTTGACAAAACACAAATTAAAAATGACCACCGATTTACTAAATGCAAGTCACTTACATATGACATGTGCTCTGTAAAAACAGGACATCAGCAAAGAAACAAGTTTCCTTCTATTTTTTTATGGTAGAGAAATTATGGTAAAGGGAACAATTTTTAATTACATCATTAAATTTCCCAAATAAATTTTGGCACCTACAATAAAAAAAACCAAGACGAACTGCCTTGTGGCATTGGATTTCCCCGTGTACATGTATTTATGTAGATGGATTCAAGTGACGGGAATTGTTTCTTATCCTTTGCTCAGATTCAAGAACACTGACTTCAGCTGTGCAAGCAAAATCTTTGCTTGATTTTCTCTGAAATATTCATCACCAGTCCATTGCATGATACAATTACCCACCAGTAATGCAGAGCACGGTGCTTTTACAATTCACACCAACGTGCCCACGGCTGGGCATGGGCTAGTAATGAGGACTGTAAATCACATGTCATTACGCAGCCAGATTCCAAAGCCTAAGTGGGCTTGGTGCTCATCCAGCCAGCATCAAAGTGACTGATCTATTATCTCTGTGCCCATCTAGATTATCTTCTGCCAGACAGTTATTGGCATGTGTCCATCCATGTCTGAGAACATCCCAGCTGGTTAAATGACAAAGGTCACACCCAATAAAATTCAGTGAGTCACAGGGCTGACTCTGGCCTCTGCAGCCTTGGGAAGAGAATGGGAAAGAAGACGTCTGCCGAGGTCTGCCGCCTGCTCCCAGGGTTCTCTGCCCACTGCTCTCAAAGCATCAACACTGCCCAACTGAAGCCAGTCTCTTAAAACCACATGGCCCAAGAGAAAAAACATGAAATTATGAAATAATTTTTTAAATTCTTAATGGATATTTATTATTCAGTTAATGTATCAGTCAGAGTTCTCCGAAGAAATAGGACAGGACATACAGCTGTGTGTGCATGTGTGCGTGGGTGTACATGTGCATGTGTACAAGAGGGACAGAGTGAGACTGGTCTTGAGGAAGTGGAGGCTTGGTGAGAACGAAATCTGGTGGAACAGGCTGAAGGCTAGAGCCCGGGAAGAGCAGCTGTCGAGTTCCACAGCAGACTCCCTTTTTTCTTCTGAAGGTGAGTCTCTGGCCTACACAGGATGAGGCCTACCTACACTAAAGAGGGCCATATGCTTTGTGCAAAGTCCCTGGTTTCATTGTTCACCTTATCCCCAAAACACCCTCATCAAAACTTCCAGAAAAATGTTTACTCAAATACCTGGGCACGGTGGCAAAGCTGCGTTGACATGATGATGCACCATCACAGTTGATGGCTCAGATCAAGGTCCCTCTGCCATTCCAAAGAACAGTGTCTGCAATGCTTGTTTCTAGATCCTTTAAATATCTGATTAATTCATAAGAAAGCAACACTGCCTGAGAAGCTACAAATCCCTACGGCTCTAAAATGGGAAGTGGCCCCCAAGTTCCTCCAGTGGACACTCCGGGAGCCCGTAGAGTCTGAAGTAAGGGCTCCGCCGGGCCTCTCTGTACACCTGCTCTGGGATCTACTTCTGGCCCTGCCAGGAAAGGCTGACCCTGAAATGCAAAAAAGCCATTTTTTGCATGGACTCAACCACGAAGGGTGATCTTCATTTACATGTCAGTTTCCACAGGGGTCTCAGGACAGCTGTGTCGTCCCCCAGGCAGGCAATCCAAGCCAACCGCCTGTGGCCCAGCAAGGATCCCAGGGCTGTCACCAAGACGCATGGCGGAGGCAGCTCCTATCACAAGTGCACATCACACGGCCACACTGCCTCCAAATGCCTGTCTCCTTTGCAGATGAAACCGGAGACGCCCTTAATGCTGCTCAGTCACAACCTTCACGCGCTGAGCAAGCTCTGCTGGACTACGGGCCAGTACAGGTGCCGGGAGAGGGAGCAATCTGCTGAGCTCAGCTCAGCTCAGCTGCCCTTGTGACACACCCTCCCTGTCCCTAAGCTGCGCATCACCCACCCATGACTGGCATGTCTAAAAGACACTGCACCACCCCTGGGCCTCTGGGCAGTGTGAGAGGCACTTTCACTGCCCTGTCAAAACTAATAAACCGATTTTTAAAAATTCTGCCAAGGACACTCCTGGCAAGTTCAAAGGGAAAAGATCTTGCTGTGGGCCCCTGATTATTTTTCCTTTGAAGCAAGAATGACACCACACCAATTAATGACTCAAAGCCTCTGTTCCCCCGTGGAGCCAACTCAGCTGAAAGGGCAGCAGGTCAGGGAAGGGGCAGGCAAGCTGCCGCACTGGGGGAAGGGCTGCGGTGCCTCAGGCAGCCCTCCTGGGAGGCCTGCAGGTAGGCGACACCGTGGGCCACCGGCCTACTCCCTCCCAGGACAGTTCCTGCCCTCCTGGCAGGGAAGCTGCCCCACTCTCGCTGTGTCTGTGAGGTTGTCAGGACGCTCAAGGCTGCTGCAGTGCCCCGGGCTGCTCCCACGCTGGGCTCTGGGGCTGTGTCTCCCCAGGGCACAGCAGGACACAAGTGCACAGCACACCCTTATTTGTTGGCCTCTCCAGGACTCCTGAGGGACCGTTCTCTGGGCCCTGCTCCTGTGACCATGCAACGCCTCACCCAGACCTGGCACCCAGTCAAGCCCTTCTGCTCCTGTGGGAAGGGCAGCTGCTGTAACCAGACAGGCTGGGCCACGGCTCCTACCCTGACCGCCCCCCTACAGAGCAGCATCCTCTTTCCAGTATCAGTCCCAGAAAGAATCAGAGGTGAGGCTGTGCAAGCTCTCAGCAGAAGGTCCTGCACCTAAAGCAGGTGGCTGAAGGAAGATGAAGTGACGATGTGCCCATGCTTTACAGGAGCACCCATCTGAAAATTGTCCCCGACGCACAGCTCAGCCCAAGTGAACTTCAGTCTCCTCCACCGGGAAATGGCAGAGCTGAGCTGAACAGACTAGGCCCCGGAGTCTGCGCTGCCAGGCGCCACTCTGCAAAGGCTACAGCAGCCTGCCAAGCACCTGGACCACTGCAAAGAGCCGCAGGGAGTCCACTGCCCCCAGGACGCCTTCCAGATCCCTGCGCTGCTCACTCCCATGCACCGCCGCCTGCCTCTGGCATGGCATCTGCAAATGATCCCTGCAGAAACCACCAAGGTGCTTGCCAAGGGAGCAGAGGCTTCTAGCTGCTGGCACCAGGTGAGCTTCTCAGGTAGTGTCCACCCAAAGAGGGGACAGAGCCACTCATTCCTTAAACAAAACAACAAAGGGCATTTGCCTGGGCCAGCGTGTTGGGTTTTCAACATCACTGACTGGGATCTCCCAAAGTTACTCAGCTACAGAACATGTGGGAGGGACAGCAGAGGCAGAAATAAACAGACACGCCACCCTGGAAAGACACCCAGATGGAAAAACCCAAGCATCTCAAACGCTCTCTGACTGTAAGCTCCTTGGGACAGGGGCTGAGCCTCCTGTGGCTGGAGTCCTCCACGCCTGGCTCTGTGCGTGGAGGCTGGCAGGGTGATCAGACGTCTTTTGTACAGCACACCCTTATTTGTTTGCCTCTTGGAGGCCCTAACTACTCTTGGAGCCTCTTGAGGGTGTGCCCAGGAATCTTCGCTTTTCACAAGCTCCTTAGAGGGTACTCTCAGGAGGCAAAGGTGGAGAGCCACTTGCTGGCCTAAGCTCCAGAAGTGAGGCCCTGACCACCCTCCTCCTGGGTCCCTCTGGGTGCAGCACAGCACTTCTAGAAACAGAAGGGAATCAAAAATGACAAAGGTCACGAGACAGTGAATTCATTAATGCGCTGCCAAAGTTCCAAGTTATGTCCACAACTGGTGCTTCACACTGACCTGTCCTGACTGCTGAGACTCACTGAGGACTGAGCGTTGAGGGCCTCAGACCACCAGCCTCAAACACTCTGACCTGTCCCCTTATAAATTAGGCTGTTAATGGGACTTGTATGGCTTCGAAACCAACTTGAACAAAAGGAATCCACATTCACCTAATAGTCATTCTCTGGGGAATTCCCAGATTTAGAGAAAATAGAACAACAGCGAGCGGAATTTCTTATGAGCTAAGCTAAATTTACACTGTGCTGTAGCCCAATACCTGGAACAAGAGGACTTGGAACACTCAGCCTGCCCGTGGGCTCCAGGTCCTGTCCCCCGACTGCTGTGACCACCACATATCGTGCAGGCCTTGCTCCTTCCAAAGCACTCCTCAAGCGGGCTTCCGGGCATGAGTGTTCGTACCTGCCTATGGCTTCCAGTTTAGACCTCTTAGAACCCCCAGTGCAGACAAGCACAGGAGGAAGACGCCCACACCACCCAGCGTCCTGAAGGACTGATGTCTGGCTGAAGCAGTTTCGTTCATTACCACGCTGCCCTCTGCCCACATGCTGCTGCATCGTTCTGCAGCAAACCCAGCATCACGTCACACACAGAGACAGCTTCATCTAGAGCTAAAGATGCTTCCCAGGAACGCCAGCACACGACCACGATCCTATCTAAAAGGTCAACCATGCTCCCTTCAGACGATCTAGGGTGCCTCCGAATCGAAACTGCTCCCAATTGCCCCATCTAGCTCAGGCTCCAGGTGAAGCACACACCGCAGTCACCTCTCAGGCCTTTCCATGTCCCGGCCTCCCTTCCCCCTTTTTTCCTGTTTGGTTTTTGTAGAGAACTGGTCTTTTGCCTTGAAGGAGGTTTGCACTTCAAGCTGGCTGCCATCCTTGCCACAGTAAGTTCCACCTGCTTCCCGGTTTCTGGCACTTGCTGGAAACTGGTTCTGGATTTAGGCTGGTCAGATTCTGACTGACTGGTGTGTACCTGAGACTAATGCTTTCATAGGACGGAGTTCTCCATATTTCACTACGTCAGGAGGCAGGACGTCTATGGTCTCCTTGTGAGGCTATGATGGATTGGCGGGTCCAGCTGTTGCCAGGCAGGGCCATCCATCAAAACACCAGGCCCAGGTGTTGCCAGCAGGGCCACCCACTGCAAGGTTCCCTCTGCTGGCTCCCACCCTGTCTGGGAGCACTGCCCCACCCATTCCTTCCTTCCTTAGAGCAACACAGCACGCACTCGTTCTCTCTGTGTTTACAACTGCATTTTTTTCTCAAAGGAGTTACATGTCTTCAAAATCCAGCTATCTAATGCAAGGAAAGCAAAAGGCTGCCAGAGTCTTTCCTCTCATTCATCAGTTGGTGCTTTAGCAACCTTCCAAGGTGGATGAGTAAGGGTTTTACTACCTATGGCTCAGGATGCAGTGGCTGGCTGGTGTCAAACTGTGCCAGCCCTGTTGTCCACGAGCCCAATCCTTCCAAGGGAAGCTCAATGCTAAACTGCTGTGGATGGTGTTCCTGACTTCCTGTCTGTGCCTGTGGTTTTCTTCTGGTTTTGAGTTGAAATAAGGCAAGCATGACGTATGGAAGGGTCTTTAATCTGCATTATGTTGCTGAAAGCCACTCACATTGCTCCACGTGGCTACAGACTACTGCTCTTACTTTTCCTTGCTTCAACCATGCCCCATGACTTATCTGTCCATGATACCTCTGTCCACACTACCTAGGACTAAAGAACTGTATTCAATTCCAACTGCTATTCATTCACATGGCTGCAAGTAGTGTCCAGAGTGGACCAGGGCAGTGCTGAGGACATGCCGGCATGGAGTGAACACCTGTGTCATAGGGAACAACCTGCCCAGCTTTCCCAATCAAAGCTCAGCTCCTTTCCAAAGCTGATGCACAGATTTACACTCCCACCCCTCTGCCTCCCTAAAATGTGGTGGTAGTTTGCTTTTCACTCTGATGCAGTGTCCTTCCTTACCTGCAGACACACTAGGAGTTTGTTGCAGGCCACCAAGCATCCCCCACAGGGGCCTTGGGGCCAATGGTTTTGTTCAGAGGGTCTCCCCTGAGCCTCACTATCTGGGAAAAACTTGGCATCTTATCTGCCTGGAGTACTTGGAAGGGTCTCAAACATGGAAGCTCAAGTTCACTGGATTTGAAAAATATGACATCAGGATTCCACTAACTGGGTTTTTGCTTTGACTCTCCCCCCCCCCCCCCCCCCCCGGGCATCTAAGGATTTCCAGCCAGCACTTTGAAGGATTTTTATTACCTTTTTGTTTTTTGATGTATAATTTAAAATAGAGTGAAGCGTGCTGTTTGATGAGTCTGGTCAGAAGAACACCAGGGCAATCCACATCCCTATCCTGCCAGGGGCTCCTGCCACCACTGCAGGGGGCGGGGGGCGGGGGCGGGCAGCTCCTGCTCTGACTCCACCACAGGGCACTGGGCCTGCGGTTCCCGAGTGCCACGCGCATGAAGTGTGCAGCGCGCTTCCCGCTGTGTTCTGCTCTGCTCTGGGGGGTTGACATGCTGCTCTGGGATTCCCCACGTGATTTCTAAGCAGCGCTGCAGTCTGCCCACCCGTCCTTCTGCTGTTAAAGACGTTTCTGGGTGCCAGCTGACACAGATGACGCAGCACGACTGTGTGTGTGTGTGTGTATGTGTGTAAACATTCATTTCCTGTTTGAATACCAAGGCAAGGAGCTGTGAAGCCACAGAGGAGTGAGCTCCTGTCCTCGGGAACAGCCAGTTTTCCAATGTAGTGGCACCACCTAAGGCTGTGCCTGGATCCTGGCGAACACTCGGTGCTGCCCTCTTATCAGTCATCCTGACAGGCATGTGGCTGCACTGAGGTCCACTCTGAACCTCCTGCTGGGGAGCACACTGGGCACTTTCTCAAGAGCTCCCCAGCCATTTACCTCCCGGGGCTAGGAAGCATTAACCTGGACCCAGTTTTGAATGGGGCACTGAACCATAGGAGGCTTCATACAGCCTGGCGGTCCCTGGTCACAAAGATACTAGGATCCTCCCCCTGTGAGTCTCCTGCTTATTCTGGAGTCGCTTTGCCTCATTATTCCGTTATCACCCTTCTGCTGATACCACTCTTGTTCTGGCAGCTCCACAGAAAGCCTTGACATCAGAAGGTCATGTTCTCCACTTGATGTCCTTCACGAAATGTCATCTCCACATAAATTTTGGAATAAATTTGCCAGTTTCTACAAAACAGCGCCTTACCGCCGATCAGGTCTGCTTCAACCTCTCCCAGCCACGGTCCTGACACCTTCCTTGAGTAGCCCCAGTTAAATTTCTCCCTACGTATTTTTATGGTTTTTGAAGTTATTAATGGTATTAGTTTCTAGTGTTCATTGCTAATATGCAGAAACACCACTGAGTTTGGCATATTAACCTTGGATCCTGCATTGTTGTTGGTTTTTTGTGGGGTGGGGGTTCTTTAAGATTTTCTAACTGGGCAATCAACTAGACAGGTTAACTTTCCCCTTATTATTTCATTCTCATGCCCAACTGCCCGAGCTATGCCTTCCAGTACAGCCTGAGTCCGGGTGAGGAGAGTGAACATTCCCACCTCCCCTCACCTTGGAGGAAGCGGTGACAACACCACCACTGTGATGCCGGTCGGAAGGCTTCCGGGTGACGTTTCAACCGTGGAACTGCTGTCTATCCTGGTTTACTGAGGGTTTTTATCATGGGTGGGGACTGAATCTTGTCAGATTCTTTTTCCGCATCTATTGACGTGATAGCCTGGTTTTCTCCTTCGCTCTATTAATGTGGTCAATTATACTGATTGATTTTTTAATGCTAACTCAACCTAGCATGTGTGGGATAAATCCGGCTTGTGGCAATGTTCTGTCGTTTTACCTGTTAGTTGATTCAAGTTGCTAATGTTTTCAAGGATTTTTGCAGCAGATATTGGTTTCTAATTGTCCTACAATGACCTGTCTCCTGTTGGGATCTGAACTACGGAGACTCCTAGAAAGAGCTGGGAAATGTCCCTCCCTTCCTCCTGTGTGTCCTGCAGGAGATGTGAAGCGGAGGAGTTCCTCCTCAGTGTCTGAGTGCCCCAGGACAGTCCCCGGGCCCGCAGCTGCGTTTGTCAGCGGTTCTTAACGAGGAGTCTCTTTTCAGACCTGCTGCTCCTTGTGCAGGGTCACCTGCTGCCTCCTTCATGCCAGCTGCCATTTCATCAAGTTGTTTAGTCTGCTCTTACGATATTATCTTTTTAATTTCTGCAGGATGTCTAGAGATGTCCCTTTTGTGTGTGGTGTTAGGACCCCACAGACAGACACACACATTTTCATTTTCGCTCACCAGCCTAGGCTGGAGTTCTTGAGGATTATTAATCTTTTGATCTTACTGATTTCCTCTATTGCTTGCCCAGGTTCTATTTTACTGGTTCTACCCACTTCATTTTTATTTTCTTCCTTCTACTTCCTTGAAGTTGAATTGCCTTCCTTCATCCCCAGTGTCTGAAGGCAGAGGCTAAAATTACTGATTTTAAATGTTTTTTTCCTTCCCACAGATGGGCTTTTAAAGGCATGCCCTCGCTCTCCAGGCACTGCCCTAGCTGCACCTCACAAACTCAAGTGTGCTGTACTTTATTATCCAATCAGTTAAAGATATTAGCTGTATTTCTGATTTCCAACTTAATTACGTTACGGTTCAATAACACATTCTGTATGAATTCAACCCTTCAAATTTTTATTTATGGTCCAGAAAATAGACAACCTTGGTGGCTGATCACTGTGCACTCCGAATGTTACCAGATATTTGCCACTGATTAATGTATTATTTTACAAATGTTGACAATATCAAGGAAGCTATATGATAATTTCATTTAAATCTTATGTATCTTTACTGATTTTTTTTTTTGTCTATTCAACCCAGTAATGTCTGAGACTGAAAAATAAAAATATCTAGTTTGGTTTGACTATGATTTCTCCACTCCTTTCAAGCCTGCCCATCACTGTGTGTGTGTCACATTACTGAAGTGTTCACATTCAGGTAGTCATGTCTTCTGGGTCAACAGAACCTTTTTCATTAAAAACCAGTCCACGCTGGTAGAAAGGCAAAATGTGTCCTGAACTCTCTTCCATCTGATACTGACACAGCCAGCCTTCCTTTGATTGGTATTTGTGTGGTACATCTCCTCTATCCTTTTTTCTACCCAGGTCACTATATGTAAAGAGGTCACTAATAAACACCAGAGAGTTGGGTCCTGCTAGCTCACTCAGTCTGATAATCTCTGTCATTCAACTGAAGAGTTTAGCCGTTCACATTTAACATCACTGAATGTGATCGGACTTAGTCTATCATCTTCCTTTCGGTTTCTGATGATCACATCTGTGTTCTGTCTCCCCTACACTTTCTGCCTTCTTTTGGATTAAAACAATATCTTGCAGTACTCCATTTTATCTTATTTTACAACTATGTGTTATTTTGCTAGTGGTCATTCCAGGGTTTATAAATAGTATCTCTTTGACTGACCTCAGTTTATCTTTAAAGTTATAGTTACATTATAGTTATAGCCACTCCACATATAAGAACTTTATAAAAGTATACTTCCACTTACCCCATCCTTTCCCTTGAGATACTTGTTTTTATGGAAAGTTGCCTATTTCATTAACATTCTAGGATGAAACTCCAATCTTTCTTTATGACAATGGCTGCTCACCCCTCACCTGCCCACTCAGCAGTAATAGGCCCAAGCCAAAGCAAGTCCTGCTCTCCTGTCTGTGCTATAAGGAGTCTGCAGGGTCTCTGCACAGCTGCATGCACACTCCCCAGCAGCAGTCATCCATGTTCCTGCAAGCCCCTGCAGCCCCAATCCCCTCTACCCTGCTCAGCAGCTCCAGAGGGGAAGGAAAGCCCACAGGAGCACTCAACCACAAGGAAGACTGCGAGAGAAGACTCTCGACTAGAATTGATTGACCATGAAGAGGCTGCCTGTGAGGAGGATGGTCACTTCACCACAGGTGTTTCAGTGAAAGCCAAATAATCAACAAAAGGGGACGTGACCAAAAGGAGTCTTTCCTGGGAGGGGCTCCTTTAAGCAAAATGTCAGGAACCACAAGGCAGCTCCAAACTCCCAGGATAGCCACGGCAGAGAGCTGTGCACCACAACTGTGTCGCACTCCATCTCCCTGTCTGTTGGCCTCTCTGCACGACAATCCCAGGGTGACTCATGATGTTTCTCAGCAGGGAAGCTGGAACATGGGGCACATGCACTCTCCCCAGCTCTCCAGGGAGGGCCCACACTAGGACACACCAGTGTGATCTTCATTCTTTGTTCACACTTATCTTAAAAGCAAAAGTCTCAGAGTATGTATTAAAACATTCTCACGTCCCATCTGGGAAGGGCTTGGAGAGAGAGAGTACAAACACGGTGGGCAGAGGAGGGGGGAACAGGCTTGTGGCCAGGAGTGCAGGCTTCTCCCCGGGCACTGCCCTGTGCCTCTGCACACCAGCCCACTCGTCTGAACAGGTGGGAAACAGCCCCGTGCTCATGCTCTGACCCCTCAGGGGTGGCTGGAAGAATCAAAAACCACCCCCACGGACAGTCCAGGAAGAGAGCGGAGCCCCACAGCACTGCTGTGACAGGCAGCCATGCAGGGCAGGGTTCCCTAAGATAGAAGGGACACTGGGTAGGGCCAGGGATGGCTCCGACAACCATTTCCAGGAAACAGTGCCAACAGGGGCAGCAGAAGAGGCCCAAGTGGTGCCCTGAGCACGTGCCATGTGCCAGGCCACGCACACACCTGCTTTTACTGTCCACAGTCACAGCACACGGGTTTCCCCTCCTCACTTTAAAGAAACTTTGAAGATGGGTAGACTTGGGCACCAAGCCACACAGCCAGTTACTCTCCTACAGAAGCATCTCTGACCTCTCCTAAGAAGCTGCCTAGTGCTCAATGCGCTTCTGCCAGCTCAGGGGTGCAGCTGCCGTGTTGCCTGACCAGCTCCCCCAACAGAGTGTGAGCTCCTTGCCCACACAGAGAAGGAGCACCCCCAAGAGTCCAAGAACAGCATCACCAGGCGAAGAGCTGGGCTGAGCAGGCCACGGAGCCCCCGCAGATCAGAGGCACAACTGCCATCACTGTCACATTCATTTATTTTGTATTAATCCCGTTCTGGTACGCGTGTCTTTTTTTTCTCTCACAGAAGCACCCACTTCTCAGATGACTCTACAACCTGTTCTTTCCAAACCAGACTTTTACCACAGACCCAAAACATTCCTAAAAGGGAAATCCAAACTGCTCGCCATGTTACCTCCCTCAGCCTGAAGCAGCCAGAGCGGTCATCATCCACTTCCTCTATAGCAGTAAGGGTTCCCTTTTCAGAGGGGGGAAACGGTAGCTGATTATCAAAGAAAGGGAAATGGATAGATACCACTCCCCATGGATCACCCCGTTGCTAACAGCCTCAGGGGAGGGGAGGACGGGCCCCCTGTGGCTCTCCTCCTGCCTTTGGCCATTAGGCAAGAGAAGAAAGGAAACCTAGACTCTATAAACGGGCAGGACACCCCCACTCCCTTGGGCACCAGCTCTGGACCCCCTGATCTCCAGAGGAGTGTGTCTGTCTGTCTCTGTTCTCGTAGATGAAACTTATTTTCTTGGAAGGAAAAAAAAAAAGAGCAACAGTAGCCAAAGAGCACCCCCTGCAACACCCCCTCCACAAGGCCCTGGGGAGGACCAAGCCATAGCAACCAGGCCACAGATGGCAGGCAAGCTATCCTTCATACCTTAGCCATAGGTACCATACCCAAGACCCAGACTCTGAGTCCCTAGGAGAAGTCCCCATCTACCAGGGACAGAGAAAGAGATATCTAGGCAGAGGAGATGACATGTGTCCATGAAACCCAAATGGTGGACTGGGGCATGACCAAGAGTGCCGGCTTCCCTCACAAACTTACACCTTCTTCTCTGAAGAGAATCTGGATTTTCAGCTAGGCCAATGGGCCAATGGCCTCAGGAGTAAGTGGCCACATGTCCACTCTCCTCTGCAGCCAGGTATGGTCATGTGATTCAGTTCTCCCTCAAGATGTAAGTCGAGGTATGTGTGCAATGTTCAGGAAGAATCCTTCAGGGAGGGGACACGATATTCTTCACCAACTCCTCCTTCCTGCTGGCTGGGACAGTGACATGATAAACAGAAGACTAGCTGCCCTTTTGTTCTGAGGTGGCACATTAAAACAGCTCAGCGGCAGACCTGGGACTAGGGCTCAGCGGTAGAGCACTCGCCTGTCATGTGCGAGGCCCTGGGTCTGATCCTCAGCACCACATAGAAATAAATAAATAAAGGTATCGTGTCCAACTACAACTAAAAAATAAATATTAAAAAAAAAGCAGAGCAGAGCAGCAAGACACTGTCTCTGAGTGCCATGGCCACTCACCTGCACACGGCAGCTTGGGAGAGGGAGATGTTATTCTACTTTGTTCAAGCTGGTTTTTAAAATTTTTTTCGCTTGTCATATGTAGCCAAAATAACTGAACTGATACATACAGGGAGAGCAAGAATACAGCTGCAGGAGGAGCGGGACAGAAAGTGGGAGGAGGGCAGGTGAAAGAAGCCAGGAGCCCAGCCAGTCCTCATGGTTTTCCAGTATGCACCCACATATACTTTTAAATTTTCAGATGCAGAGGATTTCCTGTTGTTAGGTATTTCCTGTTGTATTACTGGCTACTGTTTTAAATGCACCAAGGTGAAAAATCAGTATTAATTGATTGAGACTTGCTTTGTGGACTGGAAGGTCTTCAATTTGTGCAGTTTACACTACTCTCTAGCCTCAGGTGCAGGGTCTACCTTTAACCATTCAATTAAGCTTGTTATATTATACTGCTCTGGACTTCCATGCCTTCTAATTTAGTGGTGGACTTTAAAGCTACTGTGATTATAAATGTGTCTGTCTAGGTTGGTAATTCTGGTAACAGCTGCTTTACACACTGTAAGGCCAGGTTTCTTAGGTGAATCTATGTTCAGAACCATTATATATCTCTAGAAACATTCTTTCTATCATCATGTAGAGATTTCCAACACTCTAATACTCTTTGCTTTGAAAGCCATTTTGTCTGCCATCTACACAGACATTGTAACCTTCCTTAGTTGGGATCTTCTAATTATGAAATTTAAAGTCCTCTAGGCCCTTGTGAGTTCAAACCCTGACACAGGTCAACAGCACTTCCCTCCTACCTTGCCTGCTTTCCCTTGGCTTCTGGTGACTACTCTGCTTTCCTGAATTTGAGTCTGCCTGAGCACTCTACAGCTCTTGTGGGTCTTCCAGGATTGTACCATCCCATACCTAAAGCCCCCACTCATCCCCAGAAGTGACACAGCGATGCATCTCCAGCTCCAAGCTGAGCAAGCTGGCTCTTCACTGCTCCCTTGGTTTGGTCTGATTTATCGGGGGCAGGGGCTCACTCAAAGTTGAGATCAGCAACACAATGCATAGGCTAGATGAGCTAGACGGCAAGGACCCCTCACACCACAGGGAGGCCTCTAGGCATTATCTGGTGGGCAATGGAGGTGCCAGGAAGGTAGCAGAACAGCTTCCAGATGGTGAAGCTTCTGGCCCTCAAGGACAAACAGCACTGTGACAGCACCATTCACAGGCCCTTGAGAAGTCACCTCAAAGAGCACACTAATGGAGTCCACCGTGCAAGGAGGGGTGCTGGACACACTGTGGGCATCGATTTTTCTAAAACCTACACACAAAAGTGAATTATTCAGTTGAGTGGATGTAGCTTAGGAACAATGACAGACACATTTCACACATAAGCCTATTTTTCTCCAGAGAAAAGACCTAGGAGTTGCCTGGGAAGGGTTAAGACTTGGAATTAATGAAGTGCCTGCTTCCAGCATCTCCCAAGTTGTCATAGAGACACATCCAACTGGAAATCATTGACAATGGCCACAGCTTTCCCCTAAGTCCCCCTGACAGAGGTGCTCACACACAGTAAGGAGGAAATGGGGGAGTCCATGGGGCCTCAGGGCTCTTCTTGGCTAGTTGCTGGGCAGGTCTCCTATGCAGTGCAGGCCTAAGAGGCCAGGCAAGGTCTTCGACCTCTGCACTGTGCTGCTTGGAATGAGACCCACAGTCCGTATCAAATCTGAATCACGTTCTCTCAGTATTATGTGCTCTAAAAACCTAACATGGAAGAATGTCTTCGAGGCCTACCAAGGAACACAGGGCAGTCTGCCTCAGCACTAGCTGGACCCAGACTGCTCCAAGACTAGAGTGCCTGTGTCACCAATGCCTGCCCCATGGTCTAGTCTAGGTGGCCAGGTTTGGGGAGATTGTGCACTCTGAGGAAACCTGGCCTTCCAAACACAAAGGACTCACATGTCCCAGGCCCGGATACCTGAGTCCTTGTGGTTTGGGGGTTTTGGCTGTTCGCGGCCATGCTCCAGAGCTCTCTGGAAGACATGCAGAGATGGCAGAGGAGGCCTGCGTGAGTAGGGCACCGTCTTCCCCTAGGACCGCTCTGCTATCAACTGTGGGATGTGGTCTCTCTTGCTCCTGCAGGACTGTCACGTTCTGAGTAGGCATGCTACAGAATGGACCCCAGAAAGGCATGGTGCTACCGTGTTAATAAAAATGCCAACAGCATAGAATAGACTTGGTACTTCAATAACTTGAATAAAAATAGCTGCTTTCCACAGCCTGCAACAACATTTGGGGATGTGGTTTCCTCAGAGTCACAATCTCCCCATTTCCTGCTGAGTTTTCTGGGTCACACATATTTCTTCACCAAGTCTATACTTCTGCTTCAATAGTTAGAAGAGTCTTTCAGTATCATTTTTCCTGGAATAATTTGTTATCCATCATTTTTATGGAAGCATTAAATTTTAAGAGAGAATTGAGAGGGATAGAAAATCTACTACATATTCCAGCCCCAAAGAAAGCCTTGAATAAATTTAGAACTTCTCAGTTTTACATTCAAATCAAACCCAAGAACCAAAAGGTTGTCTGGAGCTTCACCTGGGAGTTGTCCATTCTTCACCTGGGAGTGTGGGGCCAGCTGCCCACCCTGTCTGCAACTGAGCAATGGCTCAGGAGGCCCTCCCCACTGGCAGGGAAGACAGGTCTAGTGGCCCAGACAGTGGATGCATTGCCAAGAGGCCAGCCTCAATGGCTAGAGGACAGGGCCTCCCTGTCCTCCATTAAACACCTGGCAGGTGTCCACGAGTGCTCCCCGTTAAATCAGGCTGGAATGCCAGGACCCACAGCAACCCCCGAGCTCACAGCAATGCCAGCATTGACCCTGCCCTCAAGAACCTCTTGGTCTAGATAAAGGCAGGCCCAAGACGGTGGCACTGTGAAACCACAGGAGCTGACAGTTGAAGGCCCAGGTCGAGGAGCTGCCCCAGGAATGCAAGCATGGTATCCACAGGGCTGCTTGATTGTCTTCCTGGGCCCACCAGTTCCAGCCACAGGGAGGGCCAGCCCCTCACTGCTGGAAGCCAAGGAGGTTGTGACAAGAATACCCCAGGCTCCTTGTGAGAATCACAGTTCCTGGTGGGGAGCACAGTGAAGGAGGTAGAGGGGCCCAAAGGAGAAGCCGCCGCCTAGCCAGGGCAGCCTGAGCTGTAATCCCAGTGCCACACCAGCCAGCCAGGAAGGCATCCCCCAACCCACAGCCCTGGACCCCACAAGGGCAGCCTCTAGGCCGGGCCTCTGCTTTGGTGGGCCATCTGCAGGCACACTTTTCTGATCACGCTCAGACAGACCAAGGGAACACAGGCCTGCTCCCAGCAGGAAGCCAGGCATGTAATTTGCAATACAAAAAGGCAGCCAGTCTCAGGAGAGGCTGCCACAGAGCCCATAGAGCAGCACACACTTTATCATGGCAACCAGGATGACATACAGTGAGCAATGGCTCCTCTACTTCAAGAATGAGAAGATTGATGTCTGCATCAGATTGACTCTCTGGACTCAGAAATTCAAATGAGGAAATAACTTTTATTTATTAGGACTGGCTTGTTCTTTTCCTCTTTCCCAGAACTTCAACAAACCACAGCTATAAAGCATTAGCAAGTGTTTCTGGATTGATAGATCAAATCACAGGATGATTAATGGATGGCGGATCATTTGAAAGGAAAGAATGGAAATGGTAGGGTTGATCCTTCCCTCCGCCCCTGAGCTACAGCTTCCCTTTCTAACTAGGACAGTAGAAGCCAAAAGTGTGGTGCTGGCCAGCCAGGGACAGCACAAGCTCAGTCTAGTGTCCCAGGCAGAGAGTAGAAGGGGGCCACAGCCTAGGGCAACCTGCTGCCGCCTGTCTCAAGCCTGGGAGCTGCGAGCCTTACTCCCTGGGCCCCAGCAGCACCGATCAGAAAAGGAGCTGTTTGTGGTGCTTCTTGTGCAGTTCCTGGGTGCGGAGCACATAAGCAGCTGCACGTACACGTGGCTCCCAATGAAGGGGATTATTATGGTTTTTACTATGTCCTTCAACTGTTTGGGAGATTAGCCACTAAAGAGATCTTTTAAGTTGCTCATTCTTTTAAAAAGGCCTAAGCATGGAGTTCAAATAGTTACATACAGGTCTGTCACTTTAACATCAGCCCCTTAGGAAGTGTTTATAATCCTGACTCCCAGAATCCACTCAGGCCATCTTAAGTGGATAACTCAGAACAGACATGGTGAGGTCAGCTCTGGCTCCCAGCTGCTGGGACGGCGACGTGGAATCAGCGCTTCCGCATCACACAGACTGCACCAGCAGCTGCTTGTGGTCGCAGGACACACTGAGAGGCTACAGCAGTGGGACAGTCTCCCTCAAGGGCAGCACTGCCAAAACCGTGGGTCAACTAGGGGCGACCGCGCATCTCTCCTGGACCCGGCTTTCCAACTTCATTTTCAGGATCAGATTTGTAATAAAGACACACGTGAACCTGTAGGTTCTTAGCTGAAACTCTTTCAGTTTGAAATGCCTAAAGTTTCACTTGGTAAGCTGGTCAAATTAACTCCTCTAAAAACTTGCTTTTGCAACTTTTGTTGTATTATTGGATTTTGCAATAGGAGTTATTTTAACAATGTATAATATAATTAGCCACTTAATGTTATTAAGAAAATTTATGAGCCTTTATGAGTTGAAAAACTGCACCAAATGGTATTTATTAACTATCTGGGACTAAAAATAGGGTCCTATAGCCTTGGTGAACCACGTTTAAAAAAATGTATAGTCACAAATAATATGTCTAATTATGTATTAAACTAATTCTTGCCTTCACCTTTGGATTTCTAAACTCCTTACCTCATGTATCATTTTAATTATTTTCCAGTTCATTCCCAAGGAAACTGGCTGATGGGGAATTAATTAATGGGTCCAATAACGAGGCTGCGGTATTGTTCACCACAACCTGCACCCAGACTCATTTGCATGTCTCCTTTTATTCTAAACAATAGCACTGCTGAGATTTCGGCATGAAATTGTGAGCTCATTAAAGAGGACACAATCATATCCATTTCTACAGATATTCATCAATTATCACACTTTACTGCAACAGGAACCCATGAATAGAGATTCCACTAGAGCTCCTGGCCCCAGGGTTTTGGGCATCCCTCAGGCACCTGAACACCACACATCCAATGGACAAGATGGGATCATCTGAGGCCCCGAAAAGGTCTTTTCCCAAAAGCAGCTGGCTGCATGTCACAGTAAGGTCTCAGCCACTTGGGAAGAGCTGCCTCCACCATCTGATGCCTATACTCAATGCAGCCACAGGACACACCGCAGAGAAGAACGACAACTTCCTTTGGTGACATCTGCTCCCCTGATGCCAATAGTAGAGTGCACACTTGCTCTGTCTTCAGTCATGTGGCAGAAATGGTAGGCCACACAGAGGCCAGCAGAACCCTGGTCAAGGATCCTGCCAGAACAAGCACCCACATGCCTGCCCATAAGGGCCTCCACTGACAACCAACCCAGGTGCCCAGAAGCCTGACTGTTGCCAGGCAGCTTGCCCATTCCCCAACTGATCCTGCTTCTTGCTGTCACTAGCTAGGTGTCAGGTGACTCCTCCCTGGCACTCACTCAACTGAAGGCTCTTCCAAGGTAAGGAACCATGGTCTTTTAATGTTCCACATGTAGCACGAGGACCAGTTGAGTCCAAAGGTCCAAACAGGTGCATAAGGCATCCAGCATAAATACAGACCCATGTCAGCAAGATCAGCAGATAAGGAAGGGTCTGCATTCCTAGTCAAATCCAGGAGAGGAGAGCCTTGAGGAGCCACTCACTGGTCAAGTCTGAGCAAAGTCCAGCTGTGAGAGTGCATGCACGCCCAGACTCAATCTGCCTCTTTCAGGTTACTACTTAAGTGACTGTGGTCCCTTTCTGGGGCTTTGGCATCCGGCCTGGAGTCTTTGCCTGGGTCCTGAAGTGCACACAGAATCCGGCCCCTACATGGCCAGCCCTGGGGCAGAGGCCTCCAGCACTCTGAGGCTTCGGACCCTCTGCACCAGCTGTGCACTGCTGCCTGGAATTCACTGTGACTCACAGAGGAACTTGCTCTTTGGAGAAGGAAGACCTCAGCTACCCTTCTGGGTGCAGGTGTGGTCTCTGTCTATCCTGGTTTCCCTCCTGGGCAGCCATCTCTTAATGACTAGCATAAATAAAGGAGAGGACAAGATTTGTGAATATGATTCAAGGCTTTTAAGAGCAAGCCCTAGAATTTACCAAAAAAAAAAAAAAAAAAGCTTTCTTCTGCCTTGAAAGTCCTAGAAAAAGAGACAGTCATTAGACTGAAGTTTTCAGGAGGTTTAGAGTCAGGCAAAGCAAGCCAGGAACATGGACACCTGCTGGCAGGAGAGCCTGTGGGAATCAGGCTTTTTGATAGTGCCAATCCCAATTCAAGAATTGGTTTGCAATTACCTATGTAGACAGAGCACTACAGCTAGATTCAAAAACAAAAACTTTTGAAAAACACCCAGATGAACCATGAAGTGAGCCAGACTGAGGGCAGAGGCTCTGGTGTATGCAGAGGTCAAGCACAGCCTGCCAAAGGCCAAGAAGTAAAACCTGTCCCCCTGCTGGGATTCACAGGGTGGACAAGCTTCAAAGCAGCCACTGCCCTGGAAGGCCAGCTCTCGGAGATGCCAACTGCCAGCTCACACGTAACTGTGTGGCAGAGATGATTAACGCTCTGCCCAAACCCACTCTACCCTTCCATGGCAATACCTGGAGGTCGGGCACGCGCTGGATGGCACGCCCCAGACTCCTCTGTAGGTGAGTCAGGCATCAACAGGCTGATCACTCACCAGGGCCATGAATGGAGGGATGTGGCCACCTTTGCAGCTTCTCTCTGTCCAGTCCCCAACTTGCTCCTCCTGGTCCCTGGGCCTCCAGGTCCCAGCATGCCATAAGCACTCCAAGGGACTCCACCTGGGGTGCCACATCCCTGCCTGCTACTGTCCAGCTAAGGACTCCAGAGGCACCACACCTTCCTAATGGTTGTCCAGTGTCTTTGCCATTGTTCTTGTGAATTCTGCATGCTTTTTCTTTGAGAAAGGACCATGAGTTTTCATAGGTATCTTGGTTTACTGAGGTGTCAATGGCTTAGTTCCCAAAATGTTCTTGGCATGCCACAATGGGAAATCTGATGACATCAACTACCTTCCTGGACTGTCCTCAAACAGCTGGGCCCTTGCTGAGGGCCTGCTTGCTGCAAGCCTCTGTCACCTCCAATAACACAGTGCAGGATGGCTCACAGGGGCTCACTCTTCCTGGATCTGAAAGTCCAGCTGGCCCAGGGATGTGTCCAAGGTCCTCAGAATGTCTGCCCCTGTGAGATTCAGATTTCCTCCAAGTCTGCATGCCTACTAGCCCGCCACACAGCCAACGCGTGGGCTGGCCAAGGAATTCTAAACAGGCATTGGAAAGTGGCCAAGGAGACTGAGTTTCCTCACTTAAGAACCTAAAGTTATTTGCTCAAAATCAACAACCAAACACTAAAAACCAGCTGCCTCTTGGCACCAGAAAATGAAAGGGCAGGACGGGTCACAAAAGGCCTGGGTGCTGTGCAGGAAACTGACTCCTGGCAGCACCCTCTTGGTGACACCCTCATTGCCCTCCCTTGCCAGGTGGAGTCAGAGGAAGGACAGAGGCAGGGACCAGATGCTCTCCTAACTCGAAGCTCCTCAGACACAGCAATCCTGAGGCTGTGAAACAGACCTCCTTCAGCAAATCCACCCAACCACTCAGTGCTCAGCTGGGTGACCTGGGGACATCTCCAGGGAGAGTCACAGAATAAGGCCTCTGAATGCTTATTTCTAGACCCCCCACCCCAGGAGGGATGCAGGTCCAAGAAGCCAGTGCGTCAGGAGGCACCTGAGGAGGTCCATGTGCCGCTCTGTCAAGGGAGCCCACACGCACCTGAGCAGAGAGCACCTGCACTGTCACAGCTCTGAGCCGGAAGCCACACTCTTCAGTGGTGTCACTGCAGAGCAAACCAGACAGTTTGCTCTCACTTAAAAAGCACAGATACCTCCTTTAGAAACTGCCTCTGTGTGATGTTGGGAAAATTAATTTCATGTACATTTTTCAAAAAGACACTGTCGACTGCAGAGAAGAAATTAGGGCTTTTAGAGTTAACACTTATTCTTGTGAAATTTAATTAAAAGAAGCACAGCCCTGACCTCTAACAGCCTGCAGTCCTGAGTGTGACAGTGTATCAGGGGACACCTCGAGTTCCAGCTTGAGTTCCTGAGCACCTGGACACTCTTGCGGTCCATTTGAAATTCCCTGTTAGGCTTTGTGGTGAAAGCAGTGGTAACTCCAGAGCCCTGCAAGCCCTGCAGAGGAAAGGGGACTGCACAGAGTGCTGCCCACTCCAGGACAGGTTGGCTTTGTTAGTGACAGTAACAAGGGCTTGCCCTAAAATGTACTACCATTCCTGTACTTAAATAAAACACCATCAAAATAAATCAGACTGAAACATTTAATCCTTCCAATGTTAGCCATAATGAGCTGAACACCTCATTCTGCACAGGTGTTAACAGGGACTTCGGTTTTCCCAATTCTGTGTTTATTAAAGCACAGAGGTTCCTGTTGACAAACCTGGCCAGCAGGAGATAAGAGGCCACAGGCCCAGAAGCCCAGAGCCCAGCAGCACTCTGGGCCTGCTACCTGGGGCTGGGAGGCCAGCCTGGCCCCAACAAAGGGGCCATCTGCGGCAACCAACCTGTGTCCCTGCAGAGTTATATGCAGGGACACCTGTTTATGTGACCTTATTGGGAAACAGGCTCTTTGCAGGTGTACTGAGATGAAGCCATTCTGGACTGGGATGGGCGCTATTCCAACCACTGATATCGTCGTAAAAGGAGATAGATCTAGATACAGACATTCAAGGGGACAAGGCCACATGCCACAGAAGCCAGGCATGGAGGGATGCTCCCATAAGCCACAGAGCCTGGGACAGATTCTCTATGGAGCCTCTGGAAGGCATCAGCCCTGTCCACACCTGGCTGCAGCCTTCTGGCTCTGGGCTATGAGAGAGTCAAAGTCTGCTGTTTCCATTGGTGTACTTGCCACACCGCAGCCCAGGAGACTGACCCATTGTGCATAACCACCCCTAACTCTGACTCCATCCTGGGGCATGGCTAGGAGGACTGCAAACCTGACTTCAGGACCATGCTCCCAGATATCCCTAGGCCTCAGGAAGTTTGGCTCACAGGCCGTGACACTGGTGCCCTAGAGCACAACCGCAGGTGGTCTGTCCCTGGCGCTCCCAGGGGGCTGTCCTCTCCTCTCTCAGATGAGTCCTCACTTCCATGCCCACAGGGCTCTGGGCCACCGTGAGCCTCCTTTACACTTGCACACACCCAGGGCTCCAAGACACAGTGGGCCTCCCTTACACCTCCCAGGAGCATTCTGCAGGCTGCCTCAGCCAAAAGCCCAGGGTCGGAGCCATTAGAAACGCATCATATGGAAGAGACTTCTCAAACCCAGACATTTGGGTCACCAGGAAGAGAGCAGAGCCCAGTGTAATATGCACCCTGGGGGAGCCTCACCAGCTCTCAAGCTGGCACTATGATAAGCACTGCTTTAGAGCCGGAACCCAGCAGGCAGAGAAGGCAAATCACTCAACCAAGACCAAAACCTTGGGAGGCATATGTGGCCACAAGGCTGCCCCTGACCATCCAAAGGAGATGCGATGCCCATGGTGCTGGCTCTGATGAGGTGAGCACAACTGCCCCATCAGACATGGAGGAAAGCAAGGCTCACGTGAGGTCCGGCCATTCCATCAGTAAGGTAGAGAAGTCAGGCTGAGCCAGGCCATGGGGATGGCCACCCCATCACTATTTCCAACATCACACTGCCTTTAGCCAGTGCCTAATGGAACTGAATCCAGAGAAAGGAGAAGATGGGAAATCTGAATAATGAGAAACTTCTGGCCGCTGGAGTCACTCTGGGCCAGGACAAAGCTGGCCGCAGGTCAAGTGCAGGATGGGGGCCTCAGCTCTGCCTCATGCCCTCCTCCCAGCGGAGGCCTCCCTCTGATCACAAAGCACTCACCAGCTGAATGCTGAAAGGCCCACTGCAGCTGATTAAATTGCATTTGCATATGTATTCACATTCTTCAATATCCAAGGAATAAAAACTTGCAATACTTTTTTAATAGCGTAGACTTAATTCATATTTAGATATTTCTTTGTGTGCAGCTGCTTGCTTTGTTAACCATGATGAAACAGAGAGATGCTCTTTGGAAAGGGAGCTTCTGCTTCTTATGCAGATTACTCGGCCCGTTTTTGGGCCTGGACTCAGATAGGCAGCTAAGGGCCAGCACTGACCACGGTCACTGCAGCTCAGGTACAAGCTTGCTCAGACCCAGACTCCTAGGTACAAATTTCCCAGCCTCCAAGGAAGCCAGCTGCCGGATGTGAGGAGATCAAGGAGCAAATCCTGCTCCTCAGGGACTCTCAGAGGCTGCCATACCTGGCAAAGATGGAGTACCAGATAGATGTGTGACCTGGACCAAACAGGACCAGTGATGCAAGTTCACGAACTGGAAGGGAAACTTGGGTCTGCTTATCTCAAACTGATAATTCACTTTTACCCATCCTATGGTGAACTCTCCCTTTAATGACGTCAGGTGGTCCACACATCCCTGGGGTTCACGTGGGAGGCCTTGGGACACAGCACTCTCAGGTGCTGCTGGATGTGGTGGCTCCTCCTATCATCTGCATCCACCACATCTTTATGTGGGGTACCGGTGACAAGAGTGTGTGGAATAGGTGGCAGGATCAAAGGACACACAAAGGCCCAATAACCACAAGGTCCAGGGCCCAAATGGACACAGCAGGGCACCTAGGAGGCAGCACAGAACGCTTCCCACACAAGGTCCCATGGTGGCAGAAGCACCAGCCAAGGAAGTCGCAGGGAACATCAGCAGATCACAGCCTCTGGGGAACTCTGCAGGAAGGATCTTTCACTGGCTGACCCTGTGGTCATCAAGCTTTCTGGACAGGTAGCTGCACCTACACTGGAGAGAGATGCTGGCTCACAGAAGCCCCATCTCCAGAAAGCAGAATGAGTACAAGCGGTTTGAGATTGGCTTCTGGCTCCAGGAAGAGTGTGGCCTGGATCCAGGGTCCTGGGTCCCAGGCCCCAGGCCTCAATGGAGTCTCTGAGAAGAGGCTGAGCCAGGGGGCAGCGCGATGAGGCTTGGCCACAGCCCCCAGCATTTCTGCCCATCTGCAGAGCCAGCAGAGCAAGGACAAAGCTCTCCAGGCGGACAAGCAAAGGTGCTCTGCTCCCAGGTGCCTGCTGAGAGGCTGACATGCTACTCCCACTGATGAAACTGGAGTCACTAGAGCTGGCTGGAAAACAGCAGTGAAATACCATATGACCCCACACTGAAGGCACCTGGGCCCAGGGCCGTGCATGTGCCTGGGGTCCTCCTGTGTGCAAGCACCAAAGCCTCAGCAAGGATGCACTACATGCTCCCTGCACTGAGCTGGTGGAGACTGGGATGGGGGACTTTCCAGCAGGAGGAGTGGAGAGGCGATCACACCAAGAGAGCACCAGGCACCAGAGCATGTTACCTGGTTCTGTCAGGAGGTGGAACCTGTGGCCCCCACTGTGGGTGGGCCTCTCTCCAAGTGGCTCAATTCACTGGAAGAGACACCAGCTGACCTCCACAGCCAGTACATTAGCAAAACCATGCATTGGCACCTTGTTCTCAGAATGCAGCCACCATGCTTTGAGGAAGCTCAACAGCCCCATGTGCCTAAACAGAGAGAAGCAGGCTGGTGACCTCAGCCCTCTGTGCTCTCTCTGAGCACCATCAGTATGCCAGCCAGGTCATATGTTCCTGATGATTCAGTGCAGACTACATAACTATAACCAGAATGACAGTGTTATTATAAGCCACTAAATACAGGGTGTTTTGTTTCACGGAAAATAACCTAATCCAGATAGGATTCGAGAGCTGCCTGACTGGGAGATCCTGGTGAGGTGAGTGGTGGCCAAGTGCAGCCACATCTAGCAGAGAAGGAAGACTGCCTCTAAGACACACTACACAGCCCCAGTCCTGCTGTCAATCACAATCCAGAAAACTATAATCTCAGATGCCATAATCCTGAATGCCAAACCACAAAAGATCAAAATCCCTGAAGTCCCAAATCCCCAAAATCATAATCCCCAAAGATCAAAATCCAAAATGTTGAAATTCTGAAATCTAAAAATCTTAAAATCTGCAATTCCCACGGGGAAGAAAGCCGGGAAAAGGTCTGACCATGCAACCAGGCAGCAATGCAAACTTCAGACTATAAAGGCCTCATTTGCTGGGCTGAGGGGCAGCTCAATGGTAGGGCACTTGCTGGGCATGTGCAAGACCCTGGGTTTGCTCCCCACTACCAAAAAAAAAAAAAAAAAAAAAAAAAATTAAAGCTATGATTTGTCTGTAGTGGCAGTCTTTCTAGCTGCTAAAATTCTGTAATGGAATCTCATGAATTAGGGCTGCATCTGCCTTTCCATGAGAGCAAAGGTACTGATGAGCTGGAAAATACTTATTGCACAGTGGGATAAGAAGACAGGCATTTGGTCACCAAGGCGGTTTCTGCCAAATCCACAGTCTGCATGAGTGCATGCCAAATGGATTCCTGCACGCCCAGGACAACACAGAAGCGTGACACAGAGGAGAGGACAATGTAATCAGGAGTGCTCCCGCTGGTGCATACTGAGTCACAGAAGGCCTTCAAAGACAGCAGAGCCACGTAGAAAATGAATGTGAGCACGCTCTTGGAGGACAGGCACACAGCTGTTCATGGTGACACAAGGACAGGTCAATCGGCCAGCTCCCAGGACCACCTCAGGGCACATGCCCACAATCTGCCCCTGTAATATACTTGCTCATGCGCCAAATTTTGTTTTTAGCTTCTTCTAGTTTTCTCTCTTTGTAATCCCCTCCCCCACTACTTTAAATTGGCAGGATTATTCTTTACAACCCACTTACTATCCATTGTTCTTCATCTACACATCATTTCCAATAAAATGCATAAATTGTGTGAAGATGCAGGAGAGTTCTGATTCATTTTATGCCTTTTTTTGGCATTACTGGTAGAAGGGAGAACCTATGGTGGGGGGGTGCTCAGTGGAGGGAGGGGGTCTCTGGGTGTGCCCTTGAAGGGGAGACTGGGCCACAGCCCATCCTCCTTTCCTCTTGTACATGCCATCTGCCATGAGGTCAGCAGCTGCTTCTGCCACAAACTCCCACCACGCTGTGCTGTCTCATCACAGGGTCAGAAATAACAGCCCAACCAGCCATGGGCTGCAACCTCCACAAAAGCAAGCCAAATAAACCCTATCTCTTCTTTCTGAGTCACTTCTCTCCAGTGTCCCGTCATGGTGGAAATGCCAACCAGCACATTGGCATCACAGTGGGGACTCTGGTCAGGACTAAGCCTGTGCACAAATGCTAGCGTCTTCTCAGTGAATGAAGAGATCCTTTCTGTATATCTGCATTTGTGAAAGCTGGGTTTCTCAAGATTGAGGCTCCCTGGGCAACAGCACCTGTCTCATCAAGAGCCTCAGGCTTCTGCTATGGTACTTCAGAAGACTGCAGTAATGAAGTCAGGTGTCCCCATCCGCCAACCTGTGACATGGGCTCACACATTTCACTTTGGGACCCATTTCTGTTCTCCCCCTGCCCTTCTTTTCTTTGCATGCTGGCGAAGCCAGGGTCTCACCAATGTGAGGCAAGCCCTCTGCCAGCAAGCTACGATGATCCCTGTTTGTTCATGATTGAGTTCATCTGCTGAGAGCTTTGTACGCAAGTGACTGTACACCTGGGTGTCTACGCTTGCAAAAAGATGTTGTCATTGCCTATTTTATTGTGTAAAGTGCCTGTGGAATCATGTTTTTATGTTTTTCAAATAACTCCCCCTTAAAAACAAAAATAAATGTCTTTTAAATTTTTAAATTATTTTTTCCAAAATTATATTTTTGGGATTTTAGACTTTTAGACTTTTGGGATTTTGATCTTTCAGGGTCTCAACTTTGGGGATTACAGTGATAAGAACTGTGTCTTTTGGGATTATGGGCCAAACCCACTGGGTCTGGGCAGAAGGGTGAAGGGAGCCAGGTAGGAGGGGGCAGGGAGAAGGCACTGCAGTGCCTGGGGGTGGCGCACTGCAGGGAGCCTGGGGGAGGCAGGAGGTGGAGCAGTGCCTCTGTGCAGGTGGGAGGGAGAGGCAGGCTAAGGGCCAGCCCTGGCTGAGGTCTGGTGGCTGGGAGCTGTGAGTGCCTGGACTCCACCCCAGGGGTCCTGATCCAGCAGGCACTAGTGACACCAGTGTCCAGCCCCAGTGGAACACAGCAGGTGGAGGACGAGGCTGGGCCTGAAGGCTGAGGGCTCTGATGCCTTCTGGGGGCTGTCACAAGGGCCACACAGCAGGAGTGGCCTAGGGCCAGTGAAGGGCCTTGAGAAGGCCCTAGGAGATCTCAGTGGCCTATCCTTGCCCATGCATAAGGGTGTTGAGGGACTGCCAACCTTTCCCGCTCCTGTCTGTCTCACATGGTGATCTGTGTCTCCAGCAACAGGAAGCACTAAGGCACCTGAGGTGGGGCCACCATGAACTGTGCTGGGAACAAAACAGAAAGAAACATGGAGGTGGGCCAGAACAAAAGAAGGACCCACACACACGGGACCTGATGGCTGCGGAAGGCTGTGACTCAGGTGCACGGCAGCAGGACACCCTCAGGGCAGTGGTCCTCAGGCCTGAGTGGGCGTCTCAATCCTCCAGAGACCTGAAGCACAGGAATGGGGCTACCCAGAGCTCTGATCAGCTGGCCAAAGGCACGGGGGCGGACCTTGTCACACTGTCTGACCTCAAGAGGAAATAAATGTCCAATGTTTCTGAGGAAAGGGCCTTAACAAGGCAGCGCCCTTAGTAGGAAAAGGCATCATGACCACGCAAATGCACAACAAGTCCCAAGACACTTAAGAAGTGACAGAGACAAAGAGAGTGCACCATGGGCTCAACCTGAACAAGATCCCAGGAAAGATCAAACCAAAGGCCAACAGATGGATTTCATCTTTGTTGAAAGGCTCCACAGGTAGGTACTATCCTCCTGCCTCAGTTCAGGGCTTCTGCAAGAGGTACAGGTGTGCAGAGCACCCTCTGAGTGCTCTGGGGCTGAGGGCAGTGGACAGGGCCCCCTAAAGGACTCCCAGGAACACACAGGCCATGGGCAAGGCAGCACCAGAGTAGGAAAGAGGGAAGGGGAGGGAGCAGAGGGGAGGAGGAGGGAGCAGGAAGGAGGCCCTGCATACCTGAACATCTTGGGGAGCTAGGGCCCTCTACCCTCGGTCCCCATACGGCAGCTTCTGAGTGCCACCCAGAGGGCAAGTCCCCAGGTGGCAATGAGAAGACCAGAAGCATGCCTTTTAGGGGCCCAGATGGCCAGAATCCAGGGGCTGTCTAAACGATCATGAGTGACATTTTGGGGGATGCAAATATATTTTCAGTGGGAAAGACAAGGCCTCTGGCAGCAAAATATAAATGGTAACCTGCTTCTGCGCCTGCCAGTGGGATGGAGGGGCGCGATGCTAGCAAGGCAGAGGCAGGACACCTCCCAAGGCCTCCGGCAGGCGGGAGAACTGATTTCCTCCAGATCACCTGCCCCTTTCTGACAGCATTTGCCTGGTAGGTAGTTTGGCAATCATTTTTCTATGAAATCATCACCAACTTTTCCCCAAAAAAGGAAGTCAGAAGCCCTGAACAGTGGCAGCAGAAGCTGCGGTGGCCTGCAACACTGGTGGGAAATAAGAGAAGCTGGCTGCCAGCATCTTGGTGCTAATGGTAAGTGGAGCTGACAGCGCATACACATTCAGCGACCATCAAAGCATCCACTGCCACACTCCTATCCAAACGAGGCTCCGTCCAGAATCCCCAAGCTCCTCAGAGCCCACGTAGATGGGAGGACTGGGGCTTCCTGCCAGTCCCCTGGGGCTCAGGCAGCTCCACGATGCTCCCAGAAGACTGGTGCACCCGGAGCAGACAGCCCTTCCTATAGCTCGTCATTAACGAAATGCACCAACAACACAGCGCCCATTGCATGGCTGAAATCACATACCACTAAGTCACAGAGGGTCCTCCAGACATGTCTTTAAAAATAATAAGCTCCCTCCTGGTGCCATAAAGTACTGATGCCAGAAGAACGTGCAGGCTTGGCAGCTAAGGCCCTTCAGACCAGAAGGCACGC
Organism: Spermophilus citellus; assembly: GCF_964194105.1. Lineage (NCBI taxonomy): Eukaryota > Metazoa > Chordata > Mammalia > Rodentia > Sciuridae > Spermophilus > Spermophilus citellus. The sequence continues at coordinate 134,588,840 of NC_138197.1, read as the reverse complement.
GGGGCTCTGTCAGAGCTAGCAGAGAGTGGCCGCCTTCCATTCAAATTAGGACACCAAGAGAAAAGACACCTTTGGTTCTTAGGCCTCGGGCAGCAAGGGTCTAGCCAATCTGTGATTGCTGACACATTCTTCAAAGCACATTGCCATCAAATCCGTCAATTACACCAGCAACTTGAGGTGACGGACACAGATGTGCCAACATTGGAGGTGGAAACACTCAGAGGTCAGCATTCAGGAGAAAATCTGAAAAACGTTATATGCCATTTGAATGATTCCAACAGAGAGCAGATGCGAAGCGACGATTTCTCACTGCTGAAGCTGAGCGTGTGCCTGTGTGGTGCGAGGCTGGGGGGACTCCACCTGGGAAGGGCCTGCTTGCTTCACCTTCCACCACCCCACCACCCCATGCACAGCAGCAAGAAAGTGCTCAGTGCCCCAGTCACACTCACACAAGTGCACAAAGGATGCTTGTTCCCACCTGGAAAGGGCCCAGGGGCAGCCCTGTGGATGGCCGCAATCCAAGTCCTGGCTCTGCCTTACACCTGGGTGAGCACCTCTGGATGAAGAACCTAACCTGTCCTCCATCTCTTCCTCTGTGAGGGGGCTGCACACGGCTATTACAGGGTGGTGGTGGAGAGAGAGTGTGGGAAGACAGGCCTGGCATCTGCACATGACCACCCTGCCTGAGACGCCAGGCCTTGCTCTGAGCAGCCCCGCCCAGGAGGCCCAGGGCCCAGCAAGCGCCATTTGCTCCACACACTGTCCGGTTTCCTCTGGTCTGTTAAAAATGTGCACTGTGGTCCCAGGCAGAGGGTCACATCCTCTGGATCCCTGGGCAGCACTCAGAGGAACAGTGCCAGCTGCTAAGGGGCTGGAGGGTCCTTCAGTCTCTGGTAACCGCAGGGCCAACAGGAAATGAGGCTCTCATTAGGAGCACCACTGTCCTCCTCGCTTTTGCACAGGGAAAGGGGCTCCGCAAAAGGTCTGGCCTGTAGAGGGTTCTCGGCAGGTGAGTGAGGGAGGTGGTCAGGAACCCCCTGTCAACTGCGTGTGCACCTCCTCACTCAGCTGGCCACGGCAGGACCAGCCCCTGCAGCCCAACACTGCTGAAGAGGTGGGTCCATGGTCTGAAGGAGAGAGGCAGGTGGGCTGCAGGAGACCCCAGGCCAGGGACCAGCACAAGAATGATGGGCTTCGGGGTTCAAGGAGACAGGAGGGAAACTGCAGTGTGGGGCCAGACAGGAGCCAGGGCCTCATGGGCCCAAGGTAGGCTCTGGTCATCCTCAAGAGAAATGGAAGCACCTGAGGCCAGCCTCAGTGGATGCAGGGCTGGGTCTCTCCTCCAGGGCTGGCTAGCAGCAAGAAGGCTGGCAAAGAGGCAAGGCAGCAGGGGACCAAGAGCAATGGAACCGGCCTCTGAGAGAGGACCTGGTAACAGACGACACAGGCCGTGAGTGGAAGGCTCCTGCCTCACACCTGGGGGTCAGGAACCTGTGGTCTCACTGGCTGGAGACAGCAGGTGTACTCTGAAGACTGCTGCCCAGGGCCCCACCAACCAGATCAGCTACCAGATCAAACTTCAAAGCCAACTCGAACTTAAACATGTTCTCAGTCACTGACAAGCACCCAGCCAGGGAAGATGCTTTAACGGCAAGCAGGATTGTAGGCAAGCAGTCCCAAGGGCACGCAGCAATGCTGAAGGAAGGTATCGGTCTACACAGCTGCCAGTGTAGACCATCTCCCGCCTCAGGCCCACCAGCCCCTTGAGTTCTCCCCAAGATGCTTCTCAGCTATAGACACCCGATCAGTCTCCTCAAATAGGCCAACAGCCAGAGCCACGCCTGTGTACACAGGAAGTACAGTGCAGCAGAGAGGCATGCCACGGGACGCAGTCCCTCAGGCCCCTTCCTCCTCACGTAGCCCAGGGGCAAGGAAGCAGTAAGGGGTCACCCATCTATTTCCAGGGCCTGAGCGCTCAGACCCAGCTATGGCTGAGTCCACGTTATATTGTCAGCAAGACAATACTGGGAGTGGCCAACTTACTCTCTCAGCCCCTGTCCAGGCAGGACTTCTAAACAGCCTCTCCCAGGATCTGACATGGCCAGGCCATTCTGCCCCACCTCCTGGTAGCCCCAACCTGTCTTGTGCCTCTCTGGTGGCCCTTCAGCAAGAGTGGCGTCTCTGCCTCCCCATACTCCCTAGTTACACTTCAGCCCTCCGTTACCCCAGATCTCCCATTACAGAGCTTTTCAAAATGTTGAAAAGATATATATCCCATCAGAGATATTTAATCAAAGTTCTCCTTCAGCCATGCCAGAGACTGAACCCAGAGCCTTGCGTGTGCCAGGCAAGCACTGTACCAGTCAGCGACATCCACAGCCCCCTAGTCCTTCATATCATCATTGACACTGGTGTGTGCTGCTGCAGTCACACATAATTTCCTCCTGTCCAGCCATCCTCTGTCCCTCTATCTGGCCAGCAGTCATGCTGCCAGACACCCTGGTGCAATCACCCCTCCAAGTAGCAGCTCTGGGATGGCTGCCAGGACACTCCTGTAACCCCTCTGCCCCAAGCTCACAATGCAGATGAAGTTGCAGGGTCCCTGGCTATCAGCAGAGGGTGCACAGGGACAGCCCTGGCACCTGCCGCCACCTGTTGGGAATGTCCCTGCACAGAGCTTAGCTGCCTTCAGAGACCTGCTCACCATCTCCATGTCACAGGTGAGCAGGATGAGGCTAAGCTCGGGGTATCTGCTGACAGCCACCCAGCTGCCCAGGCACAGTCAGGCAGTGGCCACACTGAGGTCTGAGCTGCAAGCCACTGCCATGCTTCAAGAAAGGTAAGGCTTAGACAGCAGAAAGACGTGACCTCAACCTGAGAGCCCAGCAGCTACACGTGCACCCCAGGCCATGGCCAGCCTGAAGGATTCCTGCAGGAGGCGGCAGGGGAGGAGGGGCTCAGAGGAAACTGGAGGAGTCCCGGCCCCTGCCAGACACCTCCTGTGTGTGAGCAGCTGTCAGTCTGGTCCCTCGCAACAGTCCTCATCAGCAATCTCCCAGGCGCCTGCCGCTGGCCCTGCTACTTGACTTCAATCAGAGGCAAAGCGCCTTTCTTCTGTTATCACATCAGCAAGGGGGAAATGAATGCCCAGGATGCAACGGGCCTGCCGAGGAAGTCAAGCCATACCAACGGAATAGCAATGAGCAGCGGCTGGAAAGGCACTCGGCCGCACCAGCAGATGAGAACGGTGAGGTGCTCACAGAGCAGGTGCTAAGAGGCAGATCTGTGAAGTATAAATAATGTAGCCAAGGACGTACCGTGCAGAGCGGCAGACTGGCCGGGGGCTGTGCCAACAATGGCGAGGAGCATCCTGTGCAGTTGGGGGTGCAGCAGGAGGAAGAAGACAAGCCCACCGTGGCTCCAGGCCACGTCAGCTCTGCTGGCGTGGCAGCCCACCTGGCCCAACACTGCAGGCAAGACTGCAGCCAGCCACACGTTTCCCCAGCTCCTCCTTTCCGAACATGGTGCCCTTCTCTTGCTGCAGCACAGCCTCCCGGACCCGTGGGTATCTGCTCCTCTCCTCTCAGCCCAGTTGCTACAGGTCCTGGGAATCAGCTGCTCCCCAGGAGTTCTGTGGAGCTGCAGCTGCTTGTAACCTCGGTGCTCACTCAAGTCCTAGAACTTCCAGCCAGGTGCCCAGGACAAGTCATCACCTCTCTGGCTCACACTGTGGGGGGTCTGGTGTCCCCCAACTGAGGAGCAGGTGTCTCAACTGGATGAGCATTTGGGCAGAGGAAAGTGCAAGCAGCCACTAGAAAAGGGCATGAGCCTGTGACCACCACAGGGTGCACAGCTGTCCTGCAGAAGTTTGTTACAAACACTGCCTACCTGTATGTCACTGGGCAACTCACCTCCCTCCTCTGGGTGGCCCTTGGGGTCCTCCCTATACACAGCAGACCTAAGTGGGCCCACTTGCTAGGCTTGTCTCATTCTAAATAGGTCAAGTCAATCCTACCCAGTTCCCATACCTCATCATGAGGGTCCTCAGGTCCTCGTGGGCAACTCCAGGGTCACCCACTCTGCCTGCTCCTCCCAAAGGACCAAGAGGAGCTTCCTGCAGTGTACCGGGGGCAGCAGAGGTCACAGGCCAAGAACACCCTAATCAAGAGGGAACAAGGGTTGCTGGCCTGACCTCTGCACCACTGAGTCACTCAGTATTTCCTGAGGAACTTGGGTATTGCAGTGAATGCAGACTGCTCTAAGCCAACGTTCAGAGCAACAAGAGACCACGATCCACATGCCCTAAAGGCAGCTGGCACATCTGCCACCGAAGCCCCACGAGCATGCTCCCAGCACACCAGAAAGCCTGCTGCATCGGCCCTGACCAAGGGGACAGGAGCACGTTGGATACATTCCCCCAGGAAACGGGGCTTCTTCTTCTCTCATCTCTTCTGCAACGTGCTCTGGTGGTTCAATAAAAGAACACAAGGCCTCAAAAAGCGAGCAGGAGGGATGGCCTGTTGGCAGCTCAGCACAGCAGGCAGGCGGTTTGAACCCACAGGGTTCACGGGGCCCACTCCTCGACAATGGGTCCAGAGGCTTTCCCAGGAGACGCAGGGTAATGCTAGGAAGTTCCAATGCTCAAACAGTGACAGGAAGCAGATGGCTGGCCCAGGCACTGTGGTAATGTCACAGAGCCTGGTCACAGTCAGGAAGAAGAGATGAGCACTCAAGGCAGCGCAGTGTATGTGGCACAGGGGAGCCAGGCAGAGCACTGGTCGCCTCCTCCTGGTCATTAACAAAAGGTCACAGGAAATTGGACTAGAAACCTTGAAAACTCCCTGTGCTGGGGACACATGAGGCCAAGGTCCTGGAAGCAACTCTTAGGTTAACTTTTACTTCTTGATTTTCTTCCAGAGCACATAAAGAAGGAGAGAATTACCAGCCTACACTACACCGCAGGAGGGCCTATAAACCAAGGACCTAATGCTGCGCCCTGCAGCCCTGCATCGGGCCGTGATGCCCATCAGAGCAGAGCAGGAGCTTGCCCACCCCTGTGGAGGGTTCCCATTGCCAACTCTGCTCCCAGTAACAGTGACCCCCACAAAATCCTGGCACCGGGAGACAGCAGGCTCTCTCCCCCAAGGGCAGCATCGCCCAGCAAAGACAAGGAGCAGAGGCACAGAGCGCAGCCCCAGGGCACCTTGAGGCCTGGGGGGTAAGAGTGTGCCCACTGGCATGCCAGCCTGAAGAGCCACAGCCTTGGAGGACCCTGCATCCACAGGAGGGACTGCCAACTCCCTTGCCCTGTTCGCTCTCGAAGCCCTGTGAGAGCTGCCGGCCCCTCCTCTGATCACCAGCAGTGGCTCCTCCTATGTCCTGTCTGGCCCAGAGCATCCCCGCATCCATCCCAGCACCAAGTCCGTGCTGAGCAGGGGGCTCTAGAGGGCAAGCAGTCCACGTCCCCCTTGGCCCCTGGCACGCCGCCCCATGCTGGTGACCAGCTAGACTCTTCAGGACTAGGAATTAAATGCTGGCACAAAGGCAGACTTCAACAACTTTCCTAACCATGCTGGATTCTTATTAAACACACAACCTTAGCATTCTCTGTATGTCCACTTCTAATCCTGTTGGAAATCTTTCCAAGCCATGTGTTTTTAGGGAGTGGGTAGAAGAGCTTCCTGCAGGAAGGGAAATGCCCTCCCCCTCCTCTGCCCATTCCTACACTGAGGTGGAGCTGAGGTCAGGAGAAACACACGACCTCCTGTGCTGGGAGCCAGCCCTCCTCCAGGGCTCCAGTCAACAGCCCTGGTTTTATTTAACCTTTTGTCCAAAGGTCTAAAGAAGTCAGACAAGTTGCCTAAGATCGTACTGAAGATAAAATATTCACCAATACATCATCTTAAAGCCTAGAAAAATGGAACATAGTTAGCAAACTCCATGTGACCCTGGCGGGGCCACCAGCCTCCATGCCTCCTGTTCCTGCGGAACAAGCCCCCGGGACAGCTAGCAGAGCAGCTGTTCCACAGCCCTGTGGAGCTCAGGTCCTAGGATCCTCAAAACAGGAGGCAGCGGCTGCTGCTCTAGCTGGAACTAGGGCTCCGGAAAGGCACTGGCTTTAGGGGCCGCGTCCAAGGAAGCCGCGGTGCTAGTGTATGGATACCCGCCATATCTGCTCTTTCTGTCCCACGCTCAGGGGACTTTCAGGAATTCTTCTCAGTGGTGGTGCCAGAGGTTGAACCAGGGGTGCCTGACCACAGAGCCATCCAAGCCCTTTTTATTTTTCATTTTGAGATAGGGTCTCACTAAGTTGCCCAGGCTGGGCTTGGACTTGTGGTCCTCCTGCCTCAGCCTCCCAAGCTGCTAGGATCACAAACATGTGCCATTGCAACCAGCTAAAAAAAACTTATCCTCCCTTAGAAAATGCCGTCATCACGACACCCAACTCCAGAATTGTCTGAGAGTTCTTGTCCCCTTTAAGCAAGTATTCACCCGAGGAAACCACCATCAATCGACTACAAGGTGCCACTCAGCACCTTGGAATGCAGCTACCGGGAAAAACTGGATGTCTGGGAAGTCAGGGAGACACCTGCCCTCTGGCCAGCCTGACCCCATCCAGGGAAGTCCAAGGTAGCCAGATCTTCCAGGTGACTGAGAACCTAGAGGAGGCTGCCACTCACCCATCACCCTTCCCACTCAAGGAACTACTCTACTCTGTCTGGTCCACTACGAGGCAGTTGCAGTTTCTAATCACTCTTCAAATAACTTCTAGAAATAAAGGTTTTGTCTGTTACAAATTTAAAATCAGAACATGCTACAGTTTGGATCTGGGGAGTCCCCCACAGGCCCATGGGTTAAGGTCTGGTCCCCAGCGTGGCATTGCTGTGGGCAGTAGAGCTTAGTGGGAAGTCTTCATGTGTGTGGGGGCACCACTCTCCAAGGGACACTGGGGACCCCAGCCCCATCCTCTTCTCTTTAACTTCCTGGCTCTGAGGTGCAGAGCTTGGTTGGCTCCATCACGTCCTCTCACATGACATGCTGACTCACCACAGGGCTAACAGCAGCAGGGCCAATGGCCGGGGGCTGAGACCTCCAAAACAAGCCAAAATAAACCTTCCTCTTTATAAGCCGAGTACCTCAGCAACTTGTCAAGCAATGCAAACCCGACCAACACAGAAACCAAAGTGCAGTGCAAGTCACTATTCTTGTTTCAAAGACAGCTCAAAGGCTCCTCTGCAAAGAGCTCCAGAGGTGGCCCCACATCAGGACGATGGGAGTTAAGAGGGCACAGCCTCCACCTGCACAGTCTTTCTTCAATAGGATACACAGGGACCAGACCTCTGGGCCCTCACACACTTGCCCAAAGGTGCTGGGGTGAGCCAGAGCTGCAGAGGGAAGAAAACGCCTCCTCTGTAGTTCCCAAGCCCAGAAGGAGCTCTGCTAAAACCCAACGCGATGGGAGGATGAGGAAAGGCGGGCTCACAGTCCCACCCACGCTCCAGATGCTCTTTACACACCTCTCTAAACCCCAGGCACAGACTCACTGCCACTCCAAGTGCGGGTGCACCCTCTCCCGGATCCTCCCTGCAAACTTATCAGCAGTGAGTCAAGTCCTGCTGCATACTCTCATTTCTAAATCCCAGCCTCTGACAGTGATGTATGCCTGCTTCCCGCAGGAGGGCAGGCATGAAGAGCTCACGCCCTCAAATCCTAATGGGCTTATGAAAAAGTATGTTGTAAGAAGACCTGCTTCTCTGGGTTTATTAGATTAACCCAATCCATCAGTTCCCATGCAATCAGCACTGTGCTGCCGGGAAGGCCCAGAAGAGCCCGACAGCTGTCACCTAGGCACAGCAGGCAGAGAGTCTAGCAGGTACTAGACTCAAAGCCTATCTCCTGCTCTGACACCCAAGTGACCCAACATAGCCACACCCAGGCCTGCCTCACAAGGACAGGTTGTGCCCATTTGCTTCTAGGCACCTGGGTATGCACTTCTCACCTGCTGCAAACCACCCTGCAGTCACTTCCTGGGTGGGCTCTGGGCCCAGCACGTGCTGACCTCTGGAGCATACCTCTGGCCCACCCTTCTACTACACCTCCTCCTGCTCAGCTGCCACCCAGCTACCATGCCTCCCCAGCACCCCAGGCAGGGTCCTCCTATGCCCTAGTGCCACCTGTCACCAGCAGCACACAGGGCTACAGCTATGACCCCATTCACTCTGTTTTAGTCAGTTTTTTTAAAACTGTGACCAAAAGACCTGACAAGAACAAATATTTGGTGCTCATGATTTCCGAGATCTCAAGTCTACAGACAGCCAACTCCACAGATCTGGGCCCAGGTGAGGTAGCATGTCATGCTGGAAGGGTGGGGAGGAGGACAGCAGCTCAGGACATGGCAACAAGGAAGCAGAGGTCACTCCACTCACCAGGGACACATATAAACACCAAAGCCACCAGGCGCGGTGGAGCACACCTGTAATCCCAGCGGCTCTGGAGGCTGAGACAGGAGGATTGCAAGTTCAAAGCAAGACTCAGCAATGGTGAGGTGCAAAGCAACTCAGTGAGACCCTGTCTCTAAATAAAATACAAAATAGGGCTGGGGATGTGGCTCAGTGGTTGAGTGCCCCTGAGTTCAATCCCCCCCCCCAAAAAAAAGACACCAAAGCCACACCCCCAGTGACCCGTCTCCTCCAGCCACACCCTACTGCCTACAGTTACCTCCCAGTTAATCCATATCAGTGTATTAACCACTAATTAGGCAATACCTCTCAAATCTAATCATCTCACCCCTGGAGTTTCCTTGAATTGTCTCACATATGAGTTTTGGGGAGGACACCTCACATCTAAACAAGGACATCCTCCCAGGAGAGAGCAGGATACTTCCTGAGGCACAGTCAGGGGGTCCGGGACCCTCAGTCTCCCACAGAGCAGAAGGATGGCTGCTGGTGACAGTGGGGAGCAGATGTCATCAGCAGGTGTGTCTCTTCTGAGCTCCATAAAGGGTTATCAGAACTGACCTGCATTTCCCATTACAATGTAAATGGAATTTCATGGCCTGATACTGACAGGTTGGGCCCATGTCGAAAAGAAGGTGCCCACTCACCACCTCGACCTCTGCCAAAAGAAGTGTTCATTTAAAAGTATTAATGGAGCCTACACTGTGCTCACAGGGTGCTGAGGACTGGGAGCAGTGCCCCAGCTCAGGGACCTGTCCAACCGAACCTCACAGCCCACATCTCATAGCCCAACAGCACCCACGCTTCCACTTCCTGCCTCAACTATGACCCAGAAGAAGCCACAACCAGGCCCAAATGCCCTTGGGATGCACCCACAGGTGAGAAGCTTCAGCAGGGATTCACCTCAAGGCTGGAGCTGGGGAAGCTCCATCTCACAGCTCGCTCACATGTCTGAGAGTGGCCTCAGGCCCTCAATGGCTGGTGGGTGGGAAGACCACTCCTCACCTTATGGGCCTCTCCCTGGAGCAGCTCACAAAAGAGTTAGGAGAAGAGGGAGCGGGGAGGAGTCATCCATCAGGTCCAGCCCACACCACGGAGAGGGGCTGGCTGCTCCAGAAGCTTCCCAACACACCTAGGACTCATCTCCAGTCCTGCACACATCCTCTGAGGCCATCTTCAAGATACGAGGAGCTCATGGAGTCTGGCCCACATCAGAGTGTCAGATGGACAAGGCTGCGGCAGAGCCCCATCCAGTCATGCTGCCCACCCCGGGGCTACTGTTTCTTCATGACAGCTCTAACCTTGGCCTTGATGTGGACTCAGGTCCACTCTCATGCAGGTTTCCTTGGTTTTCCCCTCATGTTGTTTTTCTGTCCCAGAACACTTCCAGGGTCCCACATGACCTGCAATCATCATTTCTCCTTGGGCTCCTTTGGCCTGTGACAATTCCTCAAACTGCCCTTGGATGAACCTGATAGTTTTGAGGACTGCTGGTCAGCTATGTTCTAGAGTATAACTCCCGGGGAGTTGTCCAGTGATTCCCTCTGGGCTGGTCTAGGGCTTTGGGGAGGAGAGGTCTCAGGGAGCAGAGTCCTTCTCCTCCGTCCCTGGCTGTGCATCTGAAGGCATCTCCACTGCCACATTCCTTTCCCCTATCTGTACTGAGCTCTCTGGGCAAGGTCACTCTGCACAGCACAAATCAAGAGGGGAAGTATCTACCTCTGCACCTATCTTCTCCCAGTTTATCAGTTTATTCAACCAGGGATCACTTTCACTGTGGAATTGTGGATACTTTGTTATTATAGTTTATACTTGGGGTGACAGTGCAATTCTACTTTATTTACTTTGTTACGATTCTTTTGCTCTGCCACTGGACCCCTGGATGCCCGTTCACAGTGGATGGCTGAGCAGTTCTGTGCTCCCTGGCCCTACAAGGTGTTCCAGGCTGCTCCCCAGGGACCGGTCACTTCTCCAGGGAGCCTGGGTTCTTTTGCTGGAGAACAGTATCAAAAGCCTATATCTGGGTGATGTGAGTTATCCCCCCAAAGCTCACGTGTGAGACAGTGCAAGGTAATTTATAGGTGAAATGACTGGGTTATGAGAGCCTTAACCTAACCAGTGCATTAACTCCCTGATAAGGATTAACTGTTAGGTGACTGTAGGCAGGTGGGGAGTGGCTGGAGGAAGGGGGTTCCCGAGGGTGTGTCTTTGGGGCTCATATTTTGTCCTTGTTGATCCAAGTTCTCTCTCTGCTTCCAGGTGGCCCTGTACTGGCCTTTCCTCCTCTGCACCCTTCTGCCAGGATATTCTGCCCCACCTCTGGCACAGAACAATGGAGTCGGCTGTCTGTGGATGGAGACCTCTGAAATATGGGCCCCAAGTTAACTTTTCCTTCTCTGGGTGTCCTTGTCAGATCTTTTGGTCACAACAGTGAAACAGCTGATTAAAACACTAGGAAAGGGTGTGTTCACTGCTACTTAGGTTTGGTGGCTTCTAGACCCTCAGCTGGCAGAGCAAGGAACAAAGGGGAACACTGAGTCCTGCATGCCTATTGGTGTCCACGGCCACACCCTCATGTGACGGCCTATACTTGTGGGGAGAGAACATGAGCTCACATGACACTGAGCTCTGATCACACATGTGCATGGCCTGACACATGAATTCCTATAACAGGCCAGCATGATGATCCTTGACACCTGCTGCTCCCTCTGCCCAGGGTTTCCACTCCCTAGATATCTACCCGGCTCCCTCCCTCCCATTGGAACATGCACCAGGAGGCTGCCCAGCTCCCCAACCCAGTGTATTCTGTGAGTATTCTGTGAGGATAGACTTCTCTGTCTTGTTCCTGTGCCCCAGGCCCAGCTCAGTGCTGGCACATAGGACACACTCAATGCCTATTTCTGGTACAGGTTTATGTAGAGGGAGGAATGAGGCTGGTGGCCACCACCCAAGACAGGCATCACACAAGCTGTGCATTTCTCGCTGGGGCTGTTCAGGGCCTGTCCTCCTGGCCAGGTCTTATTGGCCCACCTCTCAGCAGTTAAGGAGGCTCCTCTCACTCTGTTCCCCTAGTCCTGACCTTTAAAATAACAAGTTTATTTCAGAATTAACTAGAGACAAAAAGAACACATGCAGGTCAATATGCTGCTCCTCTGCAGACGGCAGTGCAGACCAGCTGCTGCGCTGTTGGAGTCACACCATCAGGGACAGTAACAGGGTACTTCCTTTCATGGCTGCTCTCTGGGACAAAAGAGTGAGGGCCACATGCTGGGGTGGTCCCATGTAAAAGGTTTCTCAGCTCCTATGCTAAGGAGTCCCTGGGGCATTCCTGACCTCTATGCACACTGACCCCAGGAAACAGGAGCTCTCAAAGAAGGCAGTTCCACTCCACTGGCACCCAGAATGTCACCATGTCAGCCAGCTCAAGGCCGTCCTCCCTCCAGACAAGGCTATCCCACACAGTGGACACAAGCAAGCACCCCAAGCCAACCCTAGGAACTGGGACCACAGTGAGGGCAGAAGAGAACTGAGTTGAGAGTGTCTGTGGGAAGCATGCCCAAGGCCTCCTGGGAGGCCTGCTGGCCAGCAGGGTTGCCAGCAGCAGGACCTGTGCTCAGGGTCCCCGGAACAAGTGCAGCTTAGTCCACAAGTACCCAGCACAACAGGCCGGCGTGGCTCAATGTGAAGCTCTGTTCCATCAGGCTCTGCACCCCATACCTCCCCGTGTTCACTCCCTTTAAAACAAGCCCCCTTACCTGCCCACGGGCCTGTGCCCACTGCCTTAGAAAACACCCTCTGGGGCAGGGAGCCGGCATCATGTAAACCAGGAAAACAAGAGCGCCTGGCTGAGCTGGTGAGAGAAAGAAGAGTTCACCCCACAACGCAGTCCAACCAGGGGAAGGAGCGGAAGGAACAAACTAAGGTCCCCTTCCCTGTGGAGGGCATGGCTGGAGGGGCCTCTGGGCAAAGCTGCATCTGGCCTTTATGCAGCACCCCAGGGCTCTCAAGGACTGGGGTTCTTGGGGAGCTGGGATCCTGGCCTACCCACAGCCACCACACAAATGCAGAGCCCCAGGGGAGCAGGGCCTTCTCCGCTTATGTCCCCCGGGTGTCTTTCCATGCTTGTGATGACACTCCCCATTCATGTCAGACCACTTCTAGTCGGGGTCCTGGGACAGGGTAGGGACTCAACGATAACCGTTCTTTGATATGTGTCCCGAGAGAATTTTAAGCTACCTCGTCAGGGGTCAAAGAGTTACTGAAAGCCATCATGGCCAGTCAACAAACACCCCAGCTTAGGGTAGAGTTATCACTCAGCTGGCCTCCCATGATTACGATGTATCTTCATTGCCAAAAGATGCTATACAATTTCATGGTTACTTGGTCCTGTAAAATAGAAATACCCCCAATTTTTAAGAGATGAAAAGGTTTACGACCAGATACTATCAGTTCATGAGTCCATGGGACAAATGAGTCAATTCATGACAAAATTTAATTTGAGGAAAATTAACTCAATGAAGAGGCCATAATCGTGCTCAAAGTTTTAATACCTACTAGGTGTCTCAGGGAAGCAGCAGAGGATGTGGGCGAGCTGATCCAGCTCCTGGTTCTTCAAGATACAACTGAGTCACTATCATTTGTTGGTGATGGGGATGGCATTATAAGGAACTCTGCTTAAAGAGGGACCTGGGCTTGAATCACCCAACCAGCCACAGAAATGCAGAGCCTTTGCAATTCACAAGAAGTAAGGTTGTGTTTCCTGGAACCCTAAATGGTCGACAACAGCCCTAGACTGATAGCTGCTTTGGCTCAACAGCCCCAGGTAAGGTAGGAGGCACCCACTAGGGTTACTCATCAGAAATTCTGGCACTGCAAATGCCTAGACGAGCAAAGCTACCCTGCAGAAATACTCTCTGCCACACACATCCATGTGCCAGGTTTCATTTCTGGATTCCAACCCATTTCTACTGCCTCATAAACACCTGTTCTCTGAGGCCCCTCTCCCAGACACCCCAACACCCACCCCCAGATGCCCCTGTGCACAGCCAGGCACACAACCCATGAAGGGTAAGTTCACAGCACAAACGCCTGCCTCCTCAAGCTGAGCACGCACACCAGCAGCAGGCTGGTTCCCAGCTCCCAGCCCAACATGATGGCGCCTACAGTCTGCACCAATGGTGAGCGATGGCACCCAACCCTGCAGCAGGTACGGCTTCAGCAGACAAGGCGAGCAAGCATAAAGGTGTGAGAACAAGCAACACACACAAGGGAGAGGAGACCCATCCTAGAGAGCACAATCCTCTAGAAAAACAATTTTCACCAAAGCAGGTAAAGAGCAGAAAACGTCATACTGTACCAGTCTGCCTAGGACTTTCTGGGTCTCCATCATATGTCACTGAGAACACACAGTGCACATCCTGGGTGAGAGCAGGACTCTGTGCTCCCAGGACTCAGCTCAAGGTGACTTGCTGGTGAGTATTGGGGTCACTGTCACCACGTGGTCAAAGTAAAACCCAGTGACAAGTGGCTCAATGTGAAGTCCTTCTCCCTGTTCTACAGCTGGTCAAATGGTGAAGGCGATCCCCCACTCACTGTCTTGACAGGGTCACAGTGAGAAAAAGTGTTGGCAAAGCCGCTCTCCCACTGTCTTGACAGGGTCACAGTGAGGATGAATGCTGGCAAAGCCACACTGGTTGGTGGGTAACCGAAACCATGAGACCCTTTTTTATGTAATTGGGACTTTGCATTTTCATGCTTATGTTTCTCACAGGAGGCATGAGTATGTTAAATGCCAAACAATTAAATTTCAGATGGCTAGAACAGAACAGGTAGTTCATGCCTTGGAAGCTGTTCTGCTACCCACCCCTCAGCATATCAAGGACAAAATAAAAGGCTATTCTTCTATCTTAGTACATTGTGGACAAACCTAATAACAGACAACAATCATCCTCTGAAAAACAAACTCTTTGAAAACTAGTACACCTTGACTGAGAAACAAACTTTTTGAGAACTAGTGTACCTTGACTGAGAAACAAATTCTTTGAGAACTAGTGTACCTTGACTGAGAAACAAAAGAAACTCTCTGAGAAAGCAGCTCAACCAGTTTTATGAAAATAAATTTAGGAATTAATTAAAATAGCTTTATAAGACACAGTTTTAGAATAATGTTAAAAATATTATTTAGATTCTTAAGTTTAAAAATTATTAAGTCTTTAGCTATATAGGTTTCTGATATACTTTAAGGATGATTCATAAACTTTAGGACATTTTAAATATAAGATTTAAAGGGACTTTTTAAGATGGGAATTTTAGATTAAAAATAAAGTGCAGGTGTACTTTAGGTTAATGATTAATTAGGAGACTTAGAGTCTGGTTACGTAGTTTGACATTAGTTAATAAGGAAATAACATCTTGGGAAAAATAGTAAATCTTGGGAAAATCTGAAGGATGTAAATTGGTGACATGTTTTATTGATGAATCTGTACTTTGATGATTGTATGGCTGGGGGTCATATCCTAAAAGAATGTAGATCGGTGTGCTCTCAATCATGGTTAAGGAAATGTCATGTCTTGGCAAAGTTTTAAGTTATATAATCAATGACGTATTGTGAATCTATAATGATGAGAAAAATTGTAATAAAAAGGGGACCCAGAGAAAGCAGCTTTAGCTCTCTCTCTGAAGATTGCTCAAAGGGAACGACTCCTGTCTCATCATTTCGCCGACGCCACTCCTCCTTCGGGACTCCCTGGACCCCGCCGGGGCTGGCCCCTGGCAGTCAAATAGCAGGAACACCAACAATCACCTCCTTCAAGACTCTTTCAGTTGAGAGGACCCTTAAAGTCAAATGCAGGGCTCATGTGGGCGGGGAGGGCTCACCTGGTACGTGTCCCACAAGCGCACAGTGCAGCGGAGGGGCACCTCCCGCATCAGCAGGTTGTTCATCCAGCGGAAGGCGAACTGCAGGTACCGCACCTCGTGCTGGTCCAGGTGCCGGTGCACTTGCTCTGCACAAAACAAACACAGGCCCCAAGGCTGTCAGGGGAGCCCTCTGCAGGCCACAACAGCTGCCATCTGACCCCCAAGGCCCTGTCCCTGAACCCCATTCTGTCAACCAGCACGTCCCCAGCAACAGATCACACTGCACAAGCCTTCCCAGCCCACCCTTCTTGGGGGAATGGATGATGGGGGGGGGGGTAGTGACAGGGATGGTGAAGACACCTGTGACCTGGGCAGACCTGAGTCCAGCACACAAGGGAAGCCTGCACATCTGGATAGCCCACAAGTAGGCCCTCTTTCCCCAACCCAACAGCCCTGCCAGACCCAGGCTGGTGTCCAGGGTGATAGGGCTTCAAGAGTGCAGGACATTGGCCAACCTTCACCCCCCTCAGGTAAAATGCTCCTCTGTACCTAGGCCCACTGACATGTCCTTGGACATGGCCAGGTGGCCTCTGGATTCTAGTCTGGGGCACTCCTAAAGATAGCAGGGCCTCTGAAAGCAACATGTCACCAACCAGCATCCCCAGAGCCAAGCCAGTTCAGCCACATGATCCTCCCTCTCACCAGGCCAAGCCTGAGACCCCTACGTCCTGCCCCAGCCCCTCTAAGAGCCACCCCCCCCACATGCTCCCAGGTCCACACACTGTCACCCTCCTCCCCAACTGCTGCCATCCTCAGCTGACCAGAGCCACGGCAGCGGGACACCTGTCAGGGGCTGTGCTACAGCTGGATGTGGTCTGTGTCCACAGGGCTCCTGTGCTGGAGGTGAGGTCCTGGGCGTGGATCTCTCCCTCTCACACGAGTTCCCAAGCTGGGATCACGGGCACGTGTCTGGCTGTGCTTTATTAAGAGATCTGGGCACACCCAGGCCAACATAAGAGACAGACTTCCAGGTTTCTACAAATGACTTCTCCTCGGAGCCGAGCTGATGCCAGTGCTGTCCTTGAACTCCAGAAATGTGAGCTAAATAAAACTCCTTTCCTTATGAGTGTCAAGCCTCCAATATTTCACTACAGTAATAAAAAACAGACTGATACAGGTAGGTGTGGAGAAGAGAGAAGGTGGTGGGATGCTGGCTAGGCAGAAAGGATCCCGTGTTCAAGATGAATGCAAATGAGATGGAAAGACCACAGAAGGGGCCAACGAGAGGAGCAACAACTCCTCTGAGCTCCTGCAGCAGCCTGGGAGCAAGGTGCTGGGGGCTGCACCAGCCGTGATACCCCAGAGGAGAGCATCAAGGAGGCTCCCTGGCCCAGGCCAACGGGGGGCCCAGAAGTACCCATATGCCCACCACGTACTGCCTCTGCAAGAAGAAAGTTAGGGACCGAGAGATTCCAGGCCCAGCAGAGGGCCAGTCATGGACATTGTACTAGGTCAGGGAACAGGTGGAATGGAGGCCAGGCAACAGGGCAGCTTACAGGGTGCAGTTCCTACTCATTTCCTATAGACAGGATGGGATTCTTTTCTGTTGGTTTGTTTTTGTTTTTGTTTGGGTGATTGAACCCAATAATGCCCTATCACTGAACTACATTATCAGTGCTTTTTTATTTTATTCTGAGATGGAATCTCACCAAGTTGCTGAGGCTAGCCTTGACCTTGTGATCCTCCAGCCTCAACCTCCTGAGTAGCTGGGATCATAGGCATGCCCTGTTTTGGCTTCATTAAGAGATCTAGAATACTTCCATGCAAACATGACAGATGACCCTGCGTGTTTCTACATAAGCAAATTTTTTTAAAGAATATAAAGGGGCTAGGGAGTGAAGCTCAAAGGTATAGCACTTGCCTAGCATAGATGAGGCCCTGGATCCCCAGCACTGCCAAAAATATATTTATTAAAATTGTTTCTAATTGAAATTATCTGCAGCTAAAAAATGAACCTGAGCCCCCAAGGTGGCTCCTTGTCTAGCCCTGACCTTTGTCCATTCCCCAAGGATACAGCCCTCTAGAACTGACAGCCTCACTACAGCCCAGTGCACTGACGTGGGGCACAACAGCCCATGTGAAATTCAACTCTGACAATATCTGGAAACCAGCATTTTGGAGACCAAGAGAACTTTCTGAACAAGGTCTTTTACTCAGACGACAGGAATGAACTTCAAAGAACAGGCAGTTGGCTACTTGGGGAGGAACAGGCCACAGTGACAGGGACAGCTTCCCAGAGGAAACCGGGGCCTGGAACCAGCAGGGATGATGGGGGGATTCAAAGTGGCATGCAGGGGTGTGGTGAAAGCACTGCTCCTGGGGCTCCCAGGGCTGGTGTGCCCAAGAGGTGGCCACTCCCATTCTGCAGCTCTGCCTTCCTGGGTCCTGTCTCCACTCAGCTGCTGTCACATACACACCTTTGGACAGACTGCCTTGCAGGTAAGGCCTGAAGTCCCCTGGTCAGGGTGGGAGGCATATGGCCTTGCAGGGAGCTGTTGGGGGGAGCCTGGTGCAGGATGGCAGGGCACCATGCCCTGGCTGGTGTGCACTCCTTACCAATCCATCTTCACCGGGGAGGGCTAGGAGCAGGCCCATTTCTTGCCCTGATGCCTTTGAGGCTGCAAATAGAGCATGGAGGCTTGATTTTCACTGTTTCATAAGGTTACTTCAATGACTGATGTTCCAGAAACACATTTAATTTTTCAGGGTTGTTTCTGGCCAGTTTGTCTTAGAAAGGTGCCGCCTGCCTCTGGGCGTGCGTCAGAGCTGTTTATTTTCCAGTTCTGGAGATGTCAACCTTCTCTGTGATGGGCCCCAGTGTGCAGCAGAGTGCCTGCCAGGCTTGGGGAACTGTGGCTCCTGCCCGAGTCCTGTGACTCTTGAGAGAGACTGGTGCAGGTGTCACATAGCTCTTGGTGGGCAGGCCTGACTCAGTCTCCAAGAGATTCCCCACCTCCAGAGAGTCTCTATTTACTGGGTAAGACCTGACAATGTCGTTCACCTGAGTCCTGTGCATGTGGAAGGGGTGCAGGTGAGTGCTTGCTTTAAGGCCTCTCTTATAAATTGGACTTGATTTCTCCCTAGCAGACCACGGTGTCTATGTGCAGTAGAGAGAAAGAATGCATGAGAACCGATATCCCAAAGGTAGAATGCCGAAGGGCTGCTTAACACTGGTAGACAACTGCCTTGAGCTGCGCTAGTAAAAGTGGAGTCAGTGCAGGGTCCAGATTATTAAACACGCCTGTCACAACACTCTTTGACATAGTCAGGTCCTGCCATGGTTAGTGAGGAGCGACTGGACAGGGACAGTGGAGTGGCTGCTGACTTCTGCATTGCTCATCCGTAGGAGGCTGAAGAGCCGTCCGCCCATTCCCAGCCCTCCCCTGATGATGATGAATTGGCAAGGAGTGCACGCCAGCCAGGGCACAGAGACCTGCATACTGCACAATCTCCCTCACACAGCTCCCTGCAGGGTCACATGCCTCATACCCTCACCAGGGGACCCTTGGCCCTCACCTGCAAGGCAACCTGTCCAAAGTTGTGCATATGGCAGCACAGAGTAGAGACAGGACCCAGAACTACCCCCTCCAACAGTGGAACAGCCCCACCCTTGGGCCTCTGGGAACCAGCACCTAGACGTGGTCATCACCCTCCACAGAGCAAAGCCCAGTCGGCATGTGCAAGAGCGCCGGCCAAGGAGGGAAACCCAAACCCAGTGATGACCCAGGAGGACACAGCCAGGCCCTGGGGAACGGAAGGCTCTCCACTCTTCAGCTCTCCCAGCAGAGATCCACTGGGCCCCACACCCAGGCTGCCTCTCAGGACAGGCACAAGGAAGGCAAGGCCTGCTTCCTGCCCTGGAGCTAGACACACAGAGGCAGGGAGGACAAGGGAGCAGAGCCTCTGAGCTGTCTCCTTGACCAGACTCCCCCAGTACGAGCACCCAGCACCTGGCCTGCCCTTTCTCCTGAAAGGAGCTGAAAGGCTAGTGCCACGCCCATCGGGAACCTGAGTGAGGTGCAGCAAGGGGCACGGGCAGCGCAGCACAAGGCCAGGCTAGGACAAACGACAGAACGCCCATCCTAGAATGAGCTGCAGAGCATCCTTGTTCACAGGCAGGGGCCCATTTTCCACTGGTTTTGAGCTTCTCTGGAAGCAGGTAAGGAAGAGTGACAAAGTGGACCAGCCCCATCTCCAGCCACCTTCTAATGTGCATAATGAATGTCTGGCAGGGCTGCCTCCTGTTTTGAACAGGGTGAAAAATGGACTGCTGAACTCCAGGCTTGACTTTCAATTTATATACATCAGAGCTGCGAATGTATATGCTGAAAAGATTCGTTTTTTCCATTTTATAAGTAATTGTGAGCAGATGCTCTTTCACTGATAAAGGTAATTTGGTTAGCAATAATTCTGAAACTGAAATTTCCATTTCACTGGAAATAAGGGTGTCGTATAATGAATGAGCAGGCAGATGCAATTACTGTCATCTTTCAAACTGAAAAGACTTCCCCACAATGCCCTGTGTGCCAGGGCAAGGTGTGCTGGGAAATCACCAGGAAGGGCCCGGTCCCATCAGAGCAGAAGAGGGGACCTTGGTGTCTGCTGGGCACCTTCTGTAGTGATGTCGACAGCAGACCTACAGATGAATCCTATGAAAACATCTCTTCTTGACTGAAAGAGCACTCTGTTCCAGGATTTATGCTAAAAAGGAAAAGACATGATCCCATCGACCTGGCATTAAAACCACTGCTGACGCAGAATCAGACACTACTCAGATTTATCTGCCCAAAGACCAGGCATAGTCACACACATTTAAGATACCTGAGAAACCTTCAGCCTCTGCAGGAGCAGAGAACCGAGTGCACCATACTTGCACTGGGCCAGGTATAAGCCCAGAATGATAGGCTTTGAATTGAGGGCACAACTTCTCCAGTAAGATTTAAAAGACAAAAAGAAAAGAACAAGAGCCGGCTGGCAGTGAACACAGGACCTCCTCCAACCCAGAGCCTCCTGGTCTGAGCTACCCCACCCCTCACGGCAGGTGTGGTACAGGTCAGCCTTCCACAGCGGAGAAAAGGCTGCCTCACCTGCCCGCTGGAGGACCCAGGGCTCCGCAGTGGCAGAGGTGGGCAGGATGAGAAACTGAAGTCTGGGCCACTTCACAGGGCACCCACCCCTACCCTGCTCTCCAGGCTGAACCAGGAAACCACAGAGGCACGCTGGAGCCCAGTCTAGGAATCCATGCTGGAGTGCTGAGTCAGCAGCCACCTCTTGTCAAGCCACCTGGTGAGCCTCCTCTCAGTCCGCACTCTTGGGCCACCCGCAGCCTGAGGCCCAGCAGTGCCTTTGTAGCTACCTGAGGACTCTGCTTCACAGCCATCAGTGAGTCAAAACAATGGTGGGCTGAGGTGGGGAACACTCCAGACCAAATGGTCTACAAGAGCAAGACAGGGGGCCCAACCTGGCTGTGCCAGGACCCCAGCCAGCAGGCTGCAGCTGCTGGCTCTCCAACCGCCCACACAGGGGGAGCACCTGCTACTGCAGGCCAGGCCAGGAGCCAGAGCAACCAAGGAAGGGGCACCTGTGCCCCATGGACCAGAGGCTGATGGGTCAAGTCTAACAAGACTCAAGGTGGTGTCTGGGCCAGTCGAGAAGATGGCTACACTTGATGACGCTCCTGGAGTGTCACTTTGGCTCAGGAAACCGCACCTCCACTAAACCACCTGACCCATAATGCCCAAAGGAGGTCTTTCTCATCATGAACACACACGGCTGCACTTCATAACGCTCACACAACCTCTTGTGAAATAAGAAAATAACTTTTATCCTCAGGAATTTTAATGGAAATCAATAGGAAGGGAGATTTATTTAAAAAACACATTTCAGGAATGTGCTGATGATGCAAAGACAGAACCCTCAACCCGCTTGCCCTCACACCTGCAGCAAGAGCCCAGGAAGCCAGCTGACCCCACAGTGCTGGAAGGTGCAGAGACACCTCCACACCACACGGAGCAAGTACTGCATCTGTTACTGCAGCCCAGGAGGTATTCTAAAGACCCAGGAGCAGCTGCTGGAGGTGTGTCCATGACCCTGCACACTGTAGACATGCCTCTGCTTGACCCCAGGCCCAGGGACACCAGCTACACAAGCAGCTCCTTGGTGCACAACTAAGACCTGGACTGGCCTCAGTCACAGGAGGGTGTCTGCCCACTAGAGGGAGCAAGCCTGGCTGGAGCCCTGGAAAGTGGAGGGGAGCTGGAGATGGAGCTCAGCCACACCCACCGCACACTGTCCTGCCCACACCACAGAACCATCCCCCGCCACCCTCTGGAACTGCGCATGGAGCTCTGTGAAGCCTCCCGGCTGGCCAACATTGTGACAGGATGGGAAAGAGCTCGACGTCCCCAGGACCCTTCCAGACTCTGTCCCATGGACCTGCTCATTTGTCTGGTGATCCAGACCTGCCCCTTTAAAATAAAGCAGCATCCATGAGTACAATGCATTCCTGAGCTCTGTGAGCCTTTCCAACCAATCATCCAACCCCAGGGCTCTGAGACATGCCAGGTTTATAGCCAGTCACTCAGAAGTGTGGGTGACCTGGAGTCCCAGAGTGGTGCCAGAGGTGAGAGCAGTCTTGTGGTAACCTGAGTCCTTGACATGGGGAGTCTGATGTTTAATCTAGGCAAGTAACATCAGGATCACACTGTGGTCACCAAGTGGGCACACACAGAATGTTCCTGCCATCATTAAATGGCCCTGAGGTCTAAGGTTCTGATAGATGACAGGGCAGAAGCCACACTGCAAATGGATTCTTCCAAAACAACTTCTCCAAGGCTCATTTTAACATGGGGTCACGCCACATGGCTGCTGCCCTCTTCATGCTCAACACAAGCTCGGGGCAAAGGTGGGTCAGACCCAAAAGGCACGGTCAGCTGCTCAAGGCAGGCAAGACTGAAGCAGCCAGGTAGCCCAAGGAAGAGGCCACAGGGCATCCAAACCTAGGCCTTGCAGGACAGGGACGTCACCACTCACTCTGAAAGCCTCAGGAAACATGAGCTCAGCATAGAAGTAACCCTCCTGGCAAGTGGTGGAGATCAGTGTGCGTCTGACATCACAGTACACAACCTTCTCATCTCTAGAGAGGAATTAAGGTAGATTTTTGACAGTACTGTAATCTAAAATACGAGTTCTTCTGAAGCTACACGGAACTGAAGCAGTGAGGTATGGAATCATGATCACTTCACAGATGTGCCATGAACTTCTTGACAAACCCCTCCCAGAGAGGCCTGTTTTCATGAGGAAGCAGCGACAAATCTCATTTAGAAAAGAGTGCAGATGCCAGGGCTGCTGGTGGGTGCCCAAAGCTCCAGGGTGACTGGCTGTGCTCCAAGCACCATGGCAAAGACGACCCACTGTGGGCATCTGCAGTCCACGCTGCCTGGACAGAGTGTGGAGCAGACCATGGGTGAGCTGGAGGAGAGGCTGCAAGGGGCTGGGCCTCGATGCTGATGGAGCTCTTAAGATGATGGTCCTGGGAAAGACAATAGCATCTGAAGAGATTCCTAACTGGATGATGAAGTCCAGTTTATTTTTCGAAAATCACCTTTAATGTTCCCTGATTTTAGTGCCATTCTAAGAAATCTTGAGTACCCAAGTCAAGCTCACAAAGACTTCCTATGTTTTTCTTACAAATTTATGACTTTAGATTTACATTACAGATCTTTGGTTCATTTTGAGGTAATTTTTAACATGGTACAATATACAAATCCAAATTCCTTTGACCTATCAACATTGAATGGCAACTGCACAGTCTGTCATGTTCATATGAATATAACACATGCTTTGCTACTGCACTTCTCCCGAGCCTGCTGGATGTCACTGTCACTCTATTTCTGAACATTCCTCCATCTCACTGACCTGTCAAGGCCAAGGGCACACAGTTGTGAACTTCACGACTCTGATAAGGGGGTGGGGGGACTCATCCTCCAATGTTGTTCAGCCTCTTCACTGTTGTTTAGCTATTCTAGGGACCTAGTGCTTGTGTATTTTAAAATTTTAAAATCCGCTTTAGATTTCTGTACAAAAACATGCTGGATTGTTAACTGGGATTGCGCGGATGTGTGGTCGGCTTAGGGGAAACGTATTTGATGATCGTGAGCTTTCCAATCTGCAGACATCATCAGGTCATCTCTGAGTTCTCAGAATGTTTGATGACTTCCAGTGTATGGTCCACATCACCTTTGGTCATATTCACCACAAATTCTTCACATTTATGCTATTATAGATGGCACTGCTCATTTAACCTCGATTTCTAATTTCTCACTGGTAATATATAGAAACACAATTTATTTTTACATATCGATGATCCTCTATCCTGAAACCATGCTAAGCTCTCCTTTCTAGTAGGGTTTTGTAGATACCATCAGATTTTCAAAAAAAGATGCTCATGTCATCTGCAAATGAACCCACTCTTCCTTCTCGCCCTTCAGTCTGAATGCCATGTACGCTTGTCTGTTTTCATTTCTTGGTTTCCATCGCACAGGACTCGCTGGGATCCCCAGCAGCCTACTGAATGGCAGTGGGGAGGAGCATGGAGCCCTGTTCCTAATCTCAGGGGAGAGTGTCAGATGCACATTACTTTGTATGAGTTGGGCGGCAGGTTTGGCAGATGCCCCCATCAAGCTTAGGAAGTTCTGTTCTATTCCTGGTTTACTGAGAGATTTTATTAGGAATGGGTGTTGAATTTTGTCAAAAGCTTTCTTTCTATATATACTGAGATGATTTTTGTGGGTTTGTTCTTTTTAATATGTTAATGTAATGAACTCTACTGATTGCTTTTTCAACAGTTAAATCAACCTTGCAGTCTGGGATAAACCACATGTCACAATGATATATTATTCACTTTACAAACTGTTGAATTTGATTTGCTAAAAAATTTCTGTTCAGGATTTTTACATCTATGTTCATGAAGGATAACAGTCTGTAGTTCTCTTTCTTGAAATGCCTTTGGTTTGCGTTACTGAAAAATGCTGGTCTTATAGAATGTACTGGAAAGTATGCCCTTCTGTTTATTTTTAAATACTTCATGTACGGTTAGTATTGTTTGTTAAATGTGAGGTAACCCATGCCAAGAGTTTTCTTTGTAGGAAGGTTTTTAATTACTAATTTAATTTCTTTTAAAAATATGGGAATATTCAGATTATCTCTCTTCTTGGCCAACCTGGGTTTGTATATTTTGAAAAATACACCTATTTCTTTAGATTATCAAATAAATAGGCAAAATATTTTGAATAACAGTCCCCTATCCTCTTAATATTGATTTAATTTATAATGATGTTAACTCTCTCAGTCTTAATCTTGGTAATTTGTGTCTTTTCCCATTTTTTCCTGATCAGTCTGACTACAGATTTATTGATTTTTATTTAATAAAAAAAAAAAACTTGGTTTTATTCTCTCTCCCCTCTTAAGAAAGAAACCAAAATCACTGATTTGACGACACCTTTGGTTTCTCAAATACACTCAGTACCATCAATTCCACATAAGTACTGCTTTATTTGCATTTCACAAATTCTAAAATGCATTTCTCTTGTCCTTCAAAACACTAATTTCCTTCTGATTTTTTTCCTGTGATCAATGGGCTACTTAAAAGTAAGTTAGTTTAGAATCACTTGGATACCTAGATAACTTGCTGATTCCTAATTTATTTCTACTGTGCTCAGAGAACAGATCTCATATTTCTTGAATCCTTTAGATTCAAATATGGTAAAATATTGGTCAATCTTGGAAAATGTTCTGTGTACAAAAATAATTACAAAGGAGCATACATGCTTAGAATTTTCCACAAAAGTCACTAAATCCAGCTTGCTGGAAGTGCTCTTCAGGTCCCTGTACCCTTGCTGACTCTCTATTTGTTCCGTTGCTTCTTGAAAAGAAGCTGAAAACTCCACCTAGAGCTGTGGGTCCATTTCTGGCGGGAGCTTCACTAGATTCTGCTCTGTGTGCTCTGAAGCTCCTCCGTTAGCACGTTTCACACTCAGGGTTGCCCTCTGGTCCATTTCTGGCGGGAGCTTCACTAGATTCTGCTGTGTGTGCTCTGAAGCTCCTCCGTCATTAGCACCTTTCACACTCAGGGTTGCCCTCTGGTCCATTTCTGGTGGGAGCTCCACTAGGTTCTGCTCTGTGTGCTCTGAAGCTCCTCCATTCGCACAGTTCACACTCAGGGTTGCTACTGCCCTCTGGTTAACACTTTACCACATGAAACAACACTTTTTCTATGATAATTTTTGTTCTGAAATCTACTCTGACATTACTCTAGCTTTACTCAGATAGGTGTTAGCAAGGAATAACTCTCTGCCCATCATTTGACTATCAAATTATTTGTGCCTTTATATTTAAAATGCATGAAGAACATAGTTGGGCCTGGCTTTGTAAGTCAATCTGACGAGACCTGCCTTTTGATTGGAGCTTACTCATCCACCTGCCACACACTTAGTCACTTGGCAGAAGGAGCCTATGTGTTTGCATCTGGGCGCCACACATCGCATCTGCTCCCATCTCTGCCCTCCTGACAGCGAGCGTCCTGGAAGACTCCACTTGGCCTCTGTTGGCTCTTGGCCTGCTGCTTGGTGGCTCCGGGGTTGGCAGCAGTGTCCCCCCCCCGGCACCACGCCCGCCATCAGCAGTGTCCCTCCAAGCACACCAGGAACCGGCAGTGCACTCCCCTCCAGCCTGCACCTGTGCTGCTGTCGGCTTCACTCAATTGTCTTAAAAACCCACAACAGAGCTGTTACTGTGTTATTTTTGCTTTGACCTTCCAATTATTTTTAAAAGAGATTTAAGCAATAAGAAAGAGTATTTGAAAGTACTGCCGTGGCCGCAGGTTTGGGGGCTCTTGGTCTTTGTGCACAGACCCGAGTTTTCCCTGGGGTCAGCCTCCTGCTAACTCCAAGTTTCCCACTGGGTTTCCGCTGGATGGACACCCTGGCCTCCTGTGGCTTCTTCTAGCTTCCTTAAGTCTACAGACGCATTTCTTTCTCCCTTTCACCCGCGTCTCTGAAGATACACTTGCTTGCTAACAAGCTCAGGTTTTCTCCTCTAGCAGTTCACAGAGCTGCTCCACTGTCGCCTGAACCAGCCTGAACCGTCTGTGACAAGGAACCTGCTGCCACCCTTTTCTCCTCTGGTGCCCTCCGACCTTCCTGTCACTGGTGCCTTGAAGCAGCTTGATCACGACAGGCAGAGTTCTTCACACTGCAGGCCTGGCACTCATTCATGTTCTTGGCTCTATAAATTTATAGTTTCACCAATTTTCTCTAAAAACTGAATGTCTCTCCCAGTGTTTTTTCTGTTTTCCCCTACAGGGGACACCAATTGCACACATGTGAGCCGCTTGAACTGCCCCGCAGTCTACAGACTGTGATCTTGTTGTTTTATCCTTTTTCTCTTTTATTTTGAATGGCTTTTATAGTGTGCCTGCAGGTTCGTGGATCTTTTCTTCTACAAAGTCTAATCTGCTGGTAATCCCATACAGTGTTTTTCTCATCTCTTTCATTGTAGTTTTATCGCTGCAAGTTCAATTTGGATCATTCTGACATCCTCCATGTCGACTTCACATGTTCACTGCTTCTCTAGATTTTGAACATACGAGATACAATTACAATAAGTGCTTTAATGTCACTGTCTAACAAGTCTCACACCATGCCATTCCCAAGCCAGTCATGATTGAGGCTTTTTTGTTATAATTTTCTGCACCTTTGTATGCCTGACAATGACTCTGGAAGGTAAATATTGTGGATTTTTCCTTGCTGGGTACTCAATATTTTTGTATTACTATAAATATTTTTTAACTTTTCAGTAAGATGCAGTTAAGTCACTTGAAAATAATTTAATCATGTGGGGTCCTGCTTTCAAGCTCTGGGGCAGAGAGATATTTAGTTTTACATACCCTAGTGATGAGCAAAACTTTCTAAGTTCTCTAACCAATACCCATGACTTATAAAGTGTCCTCTGACCTTCAGGAAAGATGCACTCCCCACCAGTGAGGGTCTCAGGGCTTGGCCCTGGTCAACTCAAATGGGACTTCCCCACCTTGAGTGTGGATCAGTGCTCAGCTTGACCCTTGCAAAGACCTGCAGAGCATCTGCTCTCTCTGGGCTGCTCTCCTCCATCAGCCTCTTCCCACAGACCCCAGGCCTTTGGCGTTCCCAGATGCCCAGCTCTGTCTAAACATAGGGTTCTTGCTCCTCCTGCCCGCAGGTGCTCTCCAGGCATTGACCTTGGCCACCACGGAGTTCGCTTGAAGTGTTCCTCTTTCAGGGGTCACTGTGCATCAGGCCTCAGATCTCAAAGACTAGGGTTCCACAGTTTCAGTGTTTTGGCTGATACAAACAACAGAGTGAATCTGGAACCTGAATATACCACCAACACCTTGGAAGTGCGGGATCTCACCAAACCTGAGCCTTCCCTGCTCAGGGAAGCTTACAATCAAGGCCAACAGGAAGCAGGCACAATTCCCAACACCTGCAGCTCATTTCCCTGATCAGGTCTAAATGAACTGCAGGCTCTAATTGTTGTTGTTGTTGTTGTTGTTACTATGATAAATCATGATGGATACTGTTCTCTGAGCAGTATGGGAGCAACGTGGACAGGAGAATGCTGAAGTCTGGGGGGAGGAGGGCACTCCACTGCTGGATGAAACCCAGAGCCGGACGGAAAGAGAAAAAGGGCTCTGTGCTATTATCCGTCCCTTGCACACCATGGTCCTCTGTTGCTTGTTACCACTTACCACCAACATGGCAGCTGAAAACAACATGAAGGCCTTTCCTCGGTCTCTGCAGGCCCAGTCCAGGTGGGGCCAAGCTGGTTCCTCTGCCCGGTGCTGCACAAAGCTGCAGTGAGGCTGAGTTCTCATTTGGAGGACTGACTAGGGAACACCGGTTTCCATACTCATTCCAGCTATGGGCAGAGTCCACCTCCCTGAAGCTGCATGGCGGAGGCCCCACTCCCCACGCTGGAGACTGAAGGCCACCCACAGGTCCTGGCCACGTGGGCCTCTCCAACTGACTGCTTATTTCAGGAGCGAGAGGAACCTATCCCATCCCAGCTTGCTAAGCCGGGGTTACTGGGTGTAATTACGGGACTGACACCCCACACCCACTCCTGAACTACACAGAGGCAGCCCTCCAGGGGGTCTGCCCACCATGTTCCGTCGCTGCATTTGGTGTGACAGCAGGAGAGCCTCACCCCTTTGCCTCAGTCTCCCTTTTACAGTGTGACCAGACAGAGAAAGAGGGCCCATGAACCAAGGAGTCCAGCCTGGAAACCAGGGAGAGTTGCCATCAGAAGAGGAACAAGGACGCTCTGCCTCCCTGACAGTGCTTCACCAACAGGTTTCCCTTTAGCAAACGAGAAAGGACACAGAAACAACTCCTAGCTAAATGGGCACACAGGACTGATGAGCCTTGACCACCTCGCTGGGGTAAGAAAGCCCTGCCAGGCTCGGCAGCGCACTCCTCCAAGAGGCCTAGGAGGCTGAGGCAGGAGGATCGTGAGTTCAAAGCCAGCCTCAGCAAAAGAAAGGCACTAAGCAACTCAGTGAGACCCTGTCTCTAAATAAAATGCAAAATAGGGCTGGGGATGTGACTCAGTGGTTGAGTGCCCCTGAGTTCAATCCCCGGTACCCCTTACCCCCCACAAACAAAGAAAGCTCTTATATAGCCCAAGTCAACAACGAGCTAAAGGAGGGGGCTCTCCACAATTAGCCATAAAACTTAAAACAATGCATAAGTTTTAAGTTGCTGCTCTGCGTAGCACAATGATCTCATGCCCTCTTGCTCTGTCCAGTGTATCCATTTATACATATAAATTATGCTGATTTATACATCAACTCTCCCATAAGTCTCATGTAGAGATAAAAGTACAGGGTATATAAGATTCAGTAATATCCACAGTTTCAGGAACTGACTGAAGAGACCTACTGCAGAAAAGGAGGGACTTTGCATAACACAATATTCCACACATTCCTGACACAACCCTAATGACATCCTGTACCACTTAGAAACCTTCCACGACTCTCCCCAAAGCGAAGACTCCTAAGGAAGACAGCCTGGGTACGACCTGCCATCTTCCCCAGCATCAGGAGTGAGCTGACAAATGTTTAACAACCAGCACTCAGGAAAGAGGCCATGACTTGTAGCATTTGCAGATTTCTGTGGGACAAATACCCCTCCGATGCCTCATGGTGATTTAATGTCACCAAAGATGATGACCCTGAAGGCAAAGTCGGGAAGAAGTGCACACCACTGGCTCCACACACAGCCCGCACTGTCCCTCCCTCATAACCCAGGGTCAATCCCTGCACCAGGTGGTGAGTGGCAGGGACACAGAATCCAGGTGGAATCACGAGGGCAATCCACAGGGCTGTCACCGGCCATAGACCCTTCAGCGCTCCTGCACCACCAGCCTGAAACCCCACAGGGCTGGATGTTATCTCAAGAGCAGGTGCCCTACAAGATGGTGCTGAGACAGAGGAGGGAAAGAAGGACGGGTTCCGAGCGTGCCACCGCCTGGATGCTGCAAACACAACACAGAGAGCAGCCCTGAGGATGGTGTCTGCACACATGCTGCCTGTGCAATCGCGCTCCCTTGATCTGCTCTCCCTCAGCACAGTCACCACCGGAGCCACTGTCAGTGATGAGTGGCGACACTGGGGTCAATGCAGGTCAAGTTCAAATCCCTTTAGAGCCCAGGCCTAACATCCCTGGTGTCCACCTGGGACTCAGCAGCCTGTGCCAAGTGGCCACTCACTCTTCACTGGCAGTGACTTATCCACACATATGTGTACCAGGTCCACAGGAGAAGGGGAGCTGGACAGGCAGATGGACCATTCCAGGAGGTAGTAGAGAAGGACCGAAGGAAAGAGAGGCAGTGTACGCTACAAGTGGTCTAGTGACACCGTTTCCTCGGATTCAATTAAATGAGCAGACCTGGACTCTGCACGCACTGACTGGAGTCACCGTAAGAAACGATCTGAAACATTGGACGGAGAAGTCTCAAGGCCGTGTGTGGCCCAGCAGAGCCCAGGAGGCTGCCCACAGACCCAACTGGTGTCACTCACCTGCTCTGTCACACCTCCTCCGGGACCAGAACTGACCATCAGCACCCACTGTCTGCAGTGGGATGCGAGCTGCAAGAGCTAGGCCCTTCTGCCAGCTATCTTAGCGGCCGAGGCCCCAACCACCATGCCCGTCAGACACCTGCCCCATCCCTGGAGAGTGACAAGTAAATGACAGGGACCCTGAGACGTAAATGCCACCTCTGCCCACAACAGACCAGAGCCCCTGGAAGGTGACTTCACCAAGAGAAGGTTCTGTTTCAGGGTCTACAAGAGGCCCCAAGTTGCTGAGCATCCAGAGGGGCTGCAGAGGGCCTGCAGTCAGGGGCGGCTGCAGCACCAGCGCCAGGCCACAGGATACCCAGCTTTCAGACTCTTTGTGAACAAACAGAAGGTGCCTTAATTTTAGAGTTACCCAAAGAAAATAACTTCAAGGAACGTTTTACTGCTGGTTGTCACAGTCATAGACCTGGGAGGCCCCTTGCCCTGCTCAGACAGGAAAGAGGATTCCCTGCTACTTCAGCACCTTCCCAGGGCACAGGAAGTTCTTTCCCAAGGTGCCTGTCACTGAGTGCAAACAGCAGGGAGATCTGACTCCTTGTCTGTCATAGGAAGCCTGTGTGTCCCAACTCCACTGGCTCTGCACCCAGACACCCCAGGAGACACCCCCAAAAACTGAGCACAGCCAAGTAGCAGTGCCAGACAGCTGTGTGCCTCTCAGAAGATGAGAGCCTGCCCAGACTCCAGCACCAGGGCTCCTCAGCCCCAAATGTGGCCGAGTGCCACTCCTCATCCCTCCAACCGACAGGGCTGGGGGGTCTCGCCTGTCCTCACTCACGGACCACGTCCCCTCAGGCATCCCCACACCCCTTGCCTCACTGGACCTCACAGAAGCTGCCCTGCCATCCCCCTTAGTAGGAAATGGCCTTGGAAGGTGACCTGCCTGTTCCAAGTCAGGGGAGCCTCAAGCCTTGGAAGGCAGTAAACTGTGTGACCTGTTCTGAAGAACAGGAACCCCACATTCAGACAGGGTGGGTCCTGGAGGGAAGAAGTGCCTCCTCACAGCAGAAGGGCAGCTGCTGAGGACTCTGCAACCAGCAGGGCCATGGACCCTCCAGGAGAAAGCAGCCTGGACAAGGGTCTGCTGCATACAGGTCTAGGGGGGACAGCAGGCTTCGCCTCAGAGTTTCCCACAGGATAATCACTGACCCCAGAGCCTCAGCAGGGGCTGGCAGGTGGGACATGTTCTCCTGCTGGCCAGCCAGCCTCCCACACTGGGCCACCTGCACCCCATCACCAGGAGGCAGCAGACAGACCCAAGTTAAGTGAGGCTCTGAAGAACACCCCTGGGGGTCACCTGTAATATGTCCATATCGTGAAGCGCACAAGAGGCTGGGGCCCTGCTGCCGGCCAAGCCCAGGCAGCTTGCTACAGGCCCACTCTAGCTGCAGGGCAGCCCTGGGACCACAGGGAAATCAGGCCAAGTCCACAGACCATCAGTGCCTCGCCTGTGGATAGATAGGTCCTGGTCATGGCGACAGTGCGCTGGTGCCACAGAGCACACTTCACCACACCCCTTCTCAGGACTTGTGGCCCCTTCTCCGCCACACCAGCAAGGCCCCCACACCCCACGCGCTCTCTGCAGGCCAGGCCATGCCCTCTAGTCCCCTGTAGGCTGATCCAGTGCACATCGTGCTCTACCCCATCTAGAAACGAGCTATATACGATCCATTTCCAATACCCATCCCAGCCTCCTCTGGTGACACAAGCCTTCCTGGGTGCTTACGGGCCTCTTGGAGTAAAGAAAACCAAAAACAAAGCCCTCTTCTTTGTCCTGCCTAAGAGCACAGTGTCCCAGGCTCCCACACAGCTCAGGTCCTGCTCACTACTGTTTTCTTCCACAGGCTGCTACTCGGAGGCAGCTGAGACCCCAGGTACCGCCACAGGGATAGTGAAGGTGAAGTCGGCAGAACCGGTGAATCCAGAGGTGAGAACAGCACAGATCAGGAGTGGGAAGAGAGGGCAGCGTGAGCCACACTCTGCACCATGGTCTGTAGGACAGCAGACAAGGTGGCCAGAGGCTGGCCCTGCAACGCCATGGTTCAGGCCACTCTGGTGGCAAGGAGACCTCCTCTAGGCTTCCATAGGAACAAATCCTAAGAACCACCTCTTGGAATCAAAGTGGCTGCACCTGGGGGCAGAGCAGCCCCAGGGCAGGCAGCTGTGTGGGGGACAGAGGACCCTGGGGGGTGAGGGCGGGCAACGAACAAAGGACGGGAACTTGGACACTCCTGGATCCACGGAGGGGCTGTTCCCACTGTGCTCATGGAGATGCCCCAGGACAGCAGAGTTCCGGAACCCAGCAGAAAGGGTGTGTCCCAGCAAAGCAGCCAGGCACTCTGAACATTCACTGCCCTTTCTGGCGCATCCCTGGGAGGAGGGTATGGTGAGGCTTCTCAGTCATCTCTGAGACAGACTGCAGCAGGAGCTCACTCAGAACACGCAAGGGAGCATCCTGAGGTCAGCTGCTGAGGGAGCCTGAGCAGCTCCAAAACAGATGGGCCAGCCACAGGCTACCACAGTACAAGAGGGCAAACTAGGCAAGAGCATCAAGCATGTGCCCACCCACCAGAATGCCCATACCCACATCAGGTCTGGGCAGGCACTAGGAGCCTGCCAGCAGCCCACCCAGGGCTCTCAGGGACAAGACGGTGCACATGCAGGACTTGAGGGCACTGTGCCCAGTATGAAAGTTCCTACATTCTAGCAACCCAGAGAAACCCTGTAGCAGTTGGGAGGGCTGAGCACATGAGTGGCAGCTAGAGACGGGGTCTCAGAAAAAAGTGGCTTTTCTGGAACCTCAAATGCAACCCTTTGCTGCTCTGCCAACACAAGGGGACACATGAGTTTGGAGAGGACAGCAGAGAGGATTCAGGCAGCAGGAAGCAAAGCCTGCTGCTCCCCAGACAGGAAAGAGGAGGATGGTGGCATGGCTTGCTCGGGGCTTGATCTGACGGACAGGCTACAAGGGCAACATAAGGAGAAGAACCCAACATGCTGCAGAGGCCAGGCCGCTCCCAGCAACAGGGCTCCTGTTTTCCTGCCTGGCTAAGGCCACCCAAGCATGTCAGCATGGCCAGAGCTGCCGGGTTTCCTCTCACTGTAAGCCTTTCTATCTGGGGAGTCCTTTGCTTCTCGGACACATACCCCTGGTTGTCCTGCTGCTTCGGTCAGTGGGCAGATGACAGCAAAACATCCCACATCAATAGCACATGGTAATCTGTCCAACCACAATGACCCCACACATGGACACAAGACAGGGTGCAGTTCCTTCCGAAGCTCTGTCTTCATACCCAGACACTGGGAGAGCAAAGGGCAAGATCACCGTGCAGATTACAGACCCAAGCTGAGCTGCAAGGATCCTGGGAATCACAATCAGGAGGGCAGCACCAGAGTAACACGGGGTGGGACTGGGTGCTCTCCACATCTGCAATTCAAACATTTAAAGGGAGCTGAAGGCATTCCTTGTTCTGGAAATGCCCTGTGCAAATCAGGTGAGGAGAGCACCTCAGGCCCCGGAGCCACCCCGAGTGGCCCTTCCAGGCTTCCCAGGCACCAGAAACTGCAGCCTGACTCAAAGTCACCAGGCTCATGCACCCCGTGTCCAGTCACAGACTGTCACTTGCTGGGGACACATGGCACATGACTCAAACAGCAGCTCTGTGTCCACACCTCATCTCAGCCTGAGACAACCTATGGGCCCATCTGTTCCCATGGACATAGCACCATGGATGCCAGAACCAAGCTATCGAGCGATGACATAAGTGCCCCTGAGCCTGCATTCCTTCTGCTTCCTGCCAGCTGTGTGCACACCGGGCTGCTCTCACATGTCCTCAGCACAGAGCCTAGGCCACCCATGCAATGTGGAGCAAGAGGGCAGTTCTCTGCTTATGGCTGGAGTATGCTCCAAGGAGGGTCATCGAGAGGCTCCTTAGCAGAGCTCAGAAGGGGGAAGGGGACCATAAAGCAGCAGGTAGTGGGATCTGACAGCCCTCAGCCCCACACATGCAAGGCCTCACCAACAGAGTCATATAGGAGCCCTGGATGAGAGGTTCAAATCCCTCCTGCGGCTTCCCCATGTGTACTCAGGCAAGTCTCAGCCTCCGGCCAGTCATCACTTTTGACCTCAAAGTCACTGTGAGGATAACATATGGCAAAGGATATGAGTGACTCAGTCGAACATGGGAATGTGCGCAAGCTCATGCAGCAGTGTGCTCGGTGGGACCTGCGCCCTTCCCAGGCACCCACATTTGGCTGGGTACAAGAACGGACTCCTGATAAATACATGAAGGGTGTCCACTATTCAGTGGAGACCACCAAGGTTCTCTGTCTGGGGCAGGATGGCTTAGGAAGTCATCAAAGGGATGAATGGTGTCATCCCAGCTCACTGATCCTTTCTATCCCCCTTAATAAACTCTGCAAGTCTGTGCAATCCAGACCCTACTGGCCTTCAGAACCACCAGGGGTGGTTTCCAGAATCCCTAGGCCTCAGGGAGGCAGTCCAGGGCTGCAAGCCCCTCGGTATGGTGAACTTCATGTCAGAACTGCAGCTCATCTTTGGAGGGCAGCAGTGCCCAGAACAGGAGCACGGGTGTCTGTTGCATGGTACTGGCTCAGGTCAAAGGCAGAGTCAGGCTGTGGCTTCACCAGGCTCAGGGTCCTAAAGGTCCTGGGCCCAACCCCACAGTATCCCTTAGCGCAGATCTGGCCAAGGCAGGTTGTATGAAAATAGCACCTTTATTTGTCACAGTCCCAGTAGGATAAGGTCCGGGGGGCAGTGGTGGAGGGGTGAGTGTCCTTCTGGCCTCATCAGGGCCTGTTTATGGGGCAGCTCTGGGCCTTTCTCCTCACAGAACCTAGGGCCTCAGGCCTGGCCGGAGGAGGTCAGGATCCAGGGAGGAACGTGAAGCCCAAGTGCGGGCCAGCCCCACACGCTGAGAGCCACCAGACCTGCAGCTGAGGGCATAAGGAACCCGGGGACAACCACAGGTGACCGTCTGAACAGGGAACAAAGTTGAAAAGATGTGGCCTTCAGTGCGTGGGACCAAAGCTTTTCCTAAAGAACCAATGGCGGTAAGATGGGAAGGTGAAGGACCTACGGAACAGTGGACTACCTTTACCTGGACTGCGCTGGCTGGGACATGCCCACCTGCAGGCACTACCTCCTGTGCAGTGCTCCTCATGTGAGGAAGGTAAAATGCTCACACCTTCTCCGCAACTCGGAGCCATGAGCAGAAACAATGTGGGAATCATTCCAAAACCAGACCACGGCCTCCATTAACAGAGACTACCAAGGAGGATCACTCAATCTGGAAGCCTTCACTTACAGTTCAGCTACCTAGGCTCAGCTTGGAAATAAAGCCAAGTGCCACTGACAGTACGGAGGGTCAGAAATGTTCATCTCCAAGAAGAGGAGGCTCAGCAAAGGAAACAATCAACCATGTGAGAGAGATCCCACTGAGGGGGAGAACATCTCTACCACACACACACATCAGACAGAGCACTAATCTCCAGGATAGATAAAGAACTCAAAAAACTTAAAACCCAAAAAATAAATGACCGAATTAATAAATGGACTAAAGAACTAAACACACTTCTCAGAAAAAAATATACAACCGGACAACAAATATATGAAAAAATGTTCAACTTCTCTAGTAATTAGAGAAATGCAAATTAAAACTCTAAAATTTCATCTCACTCCAGTCAGAATGGCAATTATCAGAAATACAAGCAATAGTAAGTGTAGGCGAGCATGTGGAGGAAAAGACACTTTGCTGGTGGCATTGCAAACTGGTGTGACCACTATGGAAAACAGTATGGAGATTCCTTAGAAAACTTTGAATGGAACCACCATTTGACCCAGCTATCCCACTCCTTGGTCTATACCCAAAGGACTTAAAATTAGAATACTACAGTGATACAGCCACATCAATGTTCACAGCAGCTCAATTCATAATAGCTAAACTATGGAACTAACCTAGACATCCTTTGACAGATGAATGGATAAAGAAACTGTAGTACATGTACATAATAGAATAATATGACTCAGCTTTAAAAGAGAATAAAATCATGGCATTTGAAGGTAATGGATGGAGTTGGAAAATATAGTGCTAGGTAAAGTAAGTAAGCTGATAAGTGGATGCTGATCCATCATGGGGAAGCGGGTGTGGGGAGAATGGAGGAACTCTGGGCAAAGGGAGGGAGGAGACGGGTGGAAGGGGAGGGGACATGGGGGCAGGAATGATGGTGGAATGAGACAAACACATTACCTTAGGTACATGTATGACTGCATACATGGTGCTACTCTACATTGTGTACAACCAGAGAAATGAAAAGCTGTGCTCCATTTGTGTACAATGAATCAAAATGCATTCTGCTGTCATGTATAACTAATTAGAACAAATTTTAAAAATTTTCCCTATCTTGAATATAGTGGCATATTTTGACCTTAATGATTATTGAATAAATGACACATACTGCAAAATAAAAAATAAAAAATGAAGAGGAGGAGGAGGCTGAGTACTGAACCACCCAGCCTTGCATGTTTCAATTCAGAACACTCAGGTGGCCACAGGCCACGCTTGAGCACCAAGGGTAAGATGGCAACTGTGGTTCTCCCAACCCACTCCTGGCACCTCTCAGGGTTTCAGGGAGTTAAGTGTGGGGCAGTGATACCCAGTGGCCAGAGCCTGTGGGGCGAGCACTTCCCCTGCTGCACTCCCTGCAGGGCATTGGCCAAGAGGGAAGCAGGGAGCCCGCTGGCCCCCAGTGCACTGTGGCCGACGCCCTACACTTGCCAAAGGCCATGAAGTGAGCCCGGTGGGTGACTGATGGTCACAGGCTGCCACTCTTCTAAGACTGCCGAGTGCAGGCTGGAGAAAGACCTCTTGGCATGACAGGCAGCATCCTGTCTTCTACTATAGGGCAGAATGCCCCTAGCAGTCACAGACCAATACCCATCAGCACGAGGTCTTAAAACTGTGCGATCTTTCTCTCCTGCAAAGGATTTAAGTGCAAGCTGACCTGAAGGCCACTTGCCCCAAGATCCTCCTGGGACACTGTCAGCCCAAAAGCAGGATAAAAGCTGTTCCTTGGCTTTTTAAAAAAGAATCCCTCTCACTTGCTCTAGAGGAACCACTGAAAATTAGCTTAACTGGGCTTCACTGGGAGGCATGAGAAAGAGCAGCAGGGAAATGCGATAGGGGTGAGGCCCAGGAAGGAGCCACAGACTTGTCCAGGCCCCACCTGGCATGGAGATGTGGCCTGATTCCCAGGTCCTGAGACAACAGCATGGGACCTGAAAATAAGGAACCAGGACAGGAATTTGCAGCAAAAGCTGGTGGAGCAGCAGGCAGGGAAAAAGCTCTGGCACTGGTGGACCCCAGGCCCTCAGAAGTTGTCAGGCCAGCATCCCATAATCCTCTGGCTGTGTCATCTCCAAGTCAAGACTTAAGAGCCCATGTGACTCAGAGGGACAGCAGTGCCTCCTTCAGTGACTCTAACAACTCTAAGGTATGGGAAATATTCCAAGACTGTCTCTCTAGATCAAGGCTCAGCAAGCAGGAGACAGTCTCTATACTCAGAATGACATGTTTAGGGGCAGAAGTCAACAGATCAAGGGGCCACGGGAAGTGGGGCTGAAGAGGGACACGAACCATAAGATAAGACAATCTTCAGACACCACTATGGTTTATATTTGGAAAGTCCCCCAAAGTCTCAAGTACTCAGAGGCAGGGCTTTTGGAAGTGATTAGCTTGTGAGGGTTCCGACCTGATCAACAGATTAATCCATTTGGTGGAATAATCCATTGATAGTTGGTAAACTTCAGGGAGGAGGGACCTCATTGGAGGAAGCAGAAGGGCAGAGGCATAACCAGGTAGGATCCTCACCCACAGCCTTCCTGGGCCTCCCACGTAGGGGAAAGGGCTGGGGAGCACTCCCACGTTCAGACCATCCCAGGATAGACAGTGCTGGGCGCAACATGGAGATCATCTGGGCTACAGGGAAATGAAACCAGAGAGGCAGGACTCTTGAAGTGGGAACAGCACAGAACCACCTGATGGGCTCCATGAAAAGCCACCAGGGTGCACACAAAGACCTGAGAACAGCCTGATGGATGCTGGCTACTGTACCCATCATCCCCAGCAACAGCACAGCAACCCAAGTTCAGATGCAGGGGTGGACCTGCACATACACCACATTTATTCTGAATACATGGAACCCAGGAACATATTCCTTATATATCATTTTGTGAGTTACACTGCTAAACTTCCTCTATTTCTTTTATTTCTTTTGTACCATAGAATGTACCCTTCTTCCCAAAGATGCAATAAGATGTCCGTTTAGATTTTCGATTGAGAGTGCATTATATCAACTTTACTTGAGGTGATATGACATCCCATGCCACAGTGAGTGCTCACCTGGGTGCCACAGGCCTCAGACTATAGAGGGTCTGTTGAGCCAGGATTGCCATTTAATGAATACCAGTAGGCAGTCATCAGTCATAGCAGGGAACAGCCACATCCAATGGGGAAGGCCACAGGTGGACGGGCCTGGGGGCAAGGCTGTGACAAAAGGAGCCCAGGATGTGGGCATTCAGCCCGAGCTGGCACAGGGGGCTTCCCAGAACATCAGCTGGGCTCCTTCCCAACAGGTCTCAATTACATGTGTGCTTTGCCAATCATCATACTCAATTGTCTCAAATGAAATGCCACTATGGCTTCCAATGCTAGACCAGCCACCCCGGGGCCCAGTGAGGCTCCATGCTGCGGGGAGGCAGCCACGCTGAGCGCTCCACCAGCCCAGGCTGCTGATGGATGCTCTGCTCTCCAACGGCTTACCTTGTAGGAGTAATAAAAATATTTTCACTTAGGCAGTAATAAAGCTGAATCTAGTTTACTAGCTGTAACTGAATTCTATTTTGAAAGAACAAGTCAATTTTAACCTTACAATGTAGTCATGACAGCTTTCAGAAAAATTTCATTAAAATCACATTTAACCTGAATTAAAAGCCCAAGAAAGGGAAACTGTACAAGTAGATAAAGCCATTTTAGACACAGAGGTAAGAGTATTCTCCAGTAACAAATTCCAGAATTTTCTTCCTTGAGGGAGAAAGTATAAAATGCTGGTAACAATGGCCACTGCGGTCCTTGGTCCCTGGGTTTGGCCAGGCATCCCTGCAGCTGAGAGAGGAGCCTGCCTCAGGAGCCAGGGCCAGACCAGGGACCCCTGCAGCTCAACAAGGTCCCGCCTCGAATGAACCCCCACAATTCCCCCACAGCTGGCTGCCTGCCGTGGTTAGGCAACAAAGGGGGCCATGCCTGCACGAGGCTTAGAACACACCATCAGCACTGTCACCGGTCATGTGTACTGACTTCCCACCTCACACTAGGCTAGCACACACATTAAGTGAAAACTTTTCTCCTTTTTTACCAAAATGCAAAAGTCAACAAAGCAAATCTATTGCAAATAAAATATGAACTTGCAAAAAAAAAAAAAAACCGGAGATGCACCAGGCGGGCTGCCCAGAGCCTAGGCTGCGACTGCCCCCTTCAAGCAGTGGACAAGGCAGGCCAGCGGTGCTCAAGGACCATTCCAGTGAGGCCACACAGGCTCCACCCTCTCCTTTCCTGCTCTAGTCCTCAGATTACTTGTACTTACACTAAAATAAATAAGTAAAGCATCATTATTTCTCTGAAATTCTAATTTAACTGGGCACTCTGCTTCATTTGCTAAGTCTGATATCCTGAACCCTTAGAGGCCGTGGGGATGCAACGATCAGGCGGGCAGGGAACATTACCCCTATTTTTCCTTAAGGCTTCAAGCACAAGCACAGTCTGAATAAAAAAAGTGG
This sequence comes from Spermophilus citellus, assembly GCF_964194105.1. NCBI lineage: Eukaryota > Metazoa > Chordata > Mammalia > Rodentia > Sciuridae > Spermophilus > Spermophilus citellus. The sequence continues at coordinate 134,548,441 of NC_138197.1, read as the reverse complement.
GAAGTATATTCCTGCAGGTCCGTTCCCAGGGAGCCCAGGCGTCAGCTTCAATGCTATGGCAGAAACACCTTGGGGTGGGTGGTGGGGGTGTGTGTCACACCTACTGATGACCTTAGTTCAGACTGGTCATCTGGATAGTTGCTCCAGCCACCCCACCCACCACCACCAGGGCCTCTCAGCCTTGAGTGCCCTGGGAACAGCTTGAGGCAGGGCCACTAGAACTGGGCTCCGGGAGCACCATCCCAGCCCACCCCCTCCCTGAAGCCATACCCACAGTCCCTGTGCCACAAAAAATAGTGCCCCAGGTTTCTCCATGGAGCCAGGGTCGCCCCCAGTGGGATCACTCTCGGGTGTGAAGCAGTACTTTAACTCATTTTAAGTCTTCTGAACAAGAAAACAAGAATGGACATGACCTGACACACCTGCTGAAGCCAAATGCTTTCAAATATTTTTTTAAATACTGAATTAAGTTCTCCTTGGTTTCACTCATCAAAACATGTGGCGAATACTTCATCTACGTAGACCTCATCAGTGCCACAAAAAAATGCAAGGCCCTGAACACAGGTGGGGCTCCCAGGGTGGGCAGTGGCCCGGTCTTCCACACAGGGGCTACGACTGAGCCATCAGCAAAGCCAGGCCTGGAAGCTAGTTCTTCTCTGGTTGTTCTACCTCAAGGACAAGAGGGATCACATGACCCAGGAGGTTCAGATTAGACATAATAGACATGATGACCACAAAATGTATACATACTTCATGAGGATTTCCTGCAAAAATGTAAAATTTCACATTCAAATATACATAAGCATTCCAGATGTCACCAGGAGGGAAAATCTCATCACGTGCTTTACAAGTTGTGTTTCTCCCAGTCAGCTGGAGTGTGGTTGGAGAGTTAACATGTATTTATCATTGCAGCAATGAATTACTAAGTAATCAGCGAAAAGTGTTGATTCTATGCAAAAAAAAAAAAATCCTTTAATAACCAGATAACAGACTGACAGTTGATACAAACATTGTAGGCAGGTAACCTTAGAATGAACATCATATCTTCTCTGAGCTACAACTGCTGTCACAATTTAAATGACAGGGAGAGTGGGACAGAGCAGATGATATTCTAATTCTGCCTTCCATGGCGCTGTTGGACACATGCCCTGCCATAACACACAACAAAGCAAACTTTAAGACACATTTAATTTTCAATCATTAAATTCCACTTAGTCATGAGCCTTGATTCAGGAATTTTTCAGAAAAATTATTCTTCCTGAATTAAGCATTAGGCCCTTAGAATTTCCCTACTTACACATTTGATAAGATTATAAAAATGAATCAAATTTTGTATAAACTCCAGATTTATGCTGCTGTCTCTGAAGTCTTTTCTATAATGGTGACCACAGTGCTCACCAGCAGCACCCACCAACACTGGCCTCCTATGGAGGCACTTCTCTGTCCCCCACCTCACTGTCATGATGGGATTCAGGCTGGCCAATGACACCCAAATGGGCATCATGTGCCAGTCTCTGTGGGAAACACCTCCCTCCAGCACAGGCACTGGATGAGAATATTCTTGACAGTAGCTCCCTCAGCCTGTATGCCACAGTCGGGGCAGGACAGAACACAGGCCCAGCCAGGTCTCAACAGTCACTGAGTGAGAAACAAATGCTGCTTCAAGCTGCTGAGATGGAGAAGCTGTCCACTCACAAAGCAAGCCTGGGCCTGGCCTGATAACAGTGACTCAGACCCCTTACCCAGCCATTCCAAATCTGACCAGTGTGCACACCTGATGCAGTCCTGGTGCCAGGTCATGTGCTCAAGCAAGGTATGAGCATTCAGGTCTAACCTGCCATGCAGAAGCAGACACAGCATGCACAGGGTCTGGCAGGAATGAATGCGGGTCACCAGAGTGGAGGACGCCACTATTGGCAAGAAAAACAGGAGGACAGGAGGAGAGGGGGCACTAGCAGGTGCAGGCACCAGAGGACAGGTGGACTTAAAACACTCCCCCAAAAGGAAATGGCATGGCACCTCATGCCAACACCAGCACACCTGCTTCTTCCTAAGTGGCCTCCACCAGCTGTGGCCCACCCCTCTGCACGCCCGTTTCACGAAGGGCGCTGGAGTTCTACAGGCCCAGGAGCAGTCCAGAGGCAGATGACAGTACCAGCAGCACCCTGCTGCAGAAGCAACACGTCTCCACACCACAGGCACCACCAGGAGCTATCTGACTTACCACAAGTGCCTTGGTACGTGCCCAGTCAACTCTGTCAGGAGGTGGGGTGCTGAAGAGCCGAGGGGTGCTGGTATGCATTTCCCAAAACAACTGGTTCTAGGCGTAGCCTTGACCCAAACATCTAACCCACCATGACCACCATGGAGGGACTGGCAAGTTCAAAAGCCAGGGAGGGAGGAGAGCTGGAACCACCCCCAATTATAAGAGCTGTTTCTACTCAGATATTACGTTTCTCTACTCAGATGCAAGGTGCCCCCCAAGAGCTCATGTGTAAGACCACACAAGAGTTCAGAGGTGAGGTGACTGGGTCCTGACAGCCTTAACCTCATCCGTGGATTAACCTGCTGATACAAATCAACTGGGTGGTAATGAAGACTGGCAGGGTGTGGCTGGAGGAGGTGGTCTCAGAGGTGGGCCTTGGGGGTTCTAAGTTGTGAGCTTCCTGGTGTGATGTTCCGAGGTGCTTTCCTCGCCATGCCCTTCTGCATGATGTCCTGCTCCACCCACGGCCTACAGCTCTGAAGGCAGCTCTCTATGGACTAAGACCTCTGACACTGTGAATGCCAAATAAACTTTTCCTTCTCTAAAGTTGTTCTCATCGGGTCACAACAGTGAAAAAGCTGACCAAACACCAAGTGATCCATTTCTTCTAAAGGAAGAAAAGAAAAAGTGTTTGATCAAGAACCCAAACAAACAGAAAACAAGTTAGGTGGGGTTTTGCCAGCACCATAAATGCCAGAACCCAGCCCCTCCCTCAACCCCACCCATGTTACTTTGTGAGTGCTGCTGGCTGGGATGGAGTCCCAGTCCTCTGACCCCCGGCCTTGACCCCTGCCTGCATCCTGCCCTCCCACCAGCAACCCGAGTTGTCCCAGGAGAATCTGATCCTGAAGATGGGGCAGGAGGGGCCTGTGGGAAACACCTGGACACAACAGTGTTCCTGTGCACCAGAAACCGCTCCTTGCATGCCCAGCCACGAGGAAGTGCTACTCTGCAGAAATGAGACCCTGGCCCAGCTGATTCTAAACTGACCTAAGAATCAGCTCCTGTGAGGCAACTGATGGTCAGACACAGGGTTCTGCTATGGACACAGCTGCCATTCATCCAGGAAATCTCAATTCCTCTCAATGACCCACTAGCCAATGTCCTGACCTATGAGATATCAGACTTAATCTCAGTCTTTCCATATCCTGGAAAGGGCCTTGTCTTTCTTGTGGTGATTTATCTGGGTCTATCCTTTCTTTGGCAAACTTAGGGTACTAGACGATGTGCCTCTCCCCACAGGCTGACCTGGGTGGGTGGTTTGCCTGCTTACAGGAATCTGAAGTTCACAGGGACCATTCCCTAGTTATGCTGCAAGGGAAGTTCACATGTGGCTTTATTGCTTTCCTTCTTGATTTATACAGTTTCTTGGAGGCAGTGTAAAACAATTCAGATTCAGATGTAATCCTGGAATATCGAATTCACTTTTGAAGGATACCTTTGGTGGATATAGACTCCAGGGAAACAGTTACATTCTTTCTGGATATTGAAGATACCCTCAGGTACATTCTATTGAGAAGTCAATTCTCAATAAACAGCTATTTTTAGGGAAGCATTATTCTTCTCTGATTGATTTGAGAATTTCTGTGTTTAATTAAATTCACTTTGATGAATTTCCATTAATTCTCCCCAGGATTCACTGGCCTCTAGAATCTGTGAACTTCCATAATTTTGGAAAGAGGTCATTCATCATTTCATCACTCTTTCCTTAGTTCTAAAACCATATATATATATATCAGACTTTCTAATTACATCCCTACACTGCTTACTTTCTGCATTCTCATATTCTTAACTCTCCAAGTTTCACTGGGCTATTTTCCTCTAACCCATTTTCTAGTTCACCAATTTTCTCATTAGCTGTGTCTAATGTGTTAAGCTTGTCCGTGGGATTTTTATTTTTGGTTACCATGTCTTTTAATCCCAGAAAGTGTTTTGGGTGATTTTTCAAATCTCTTATGCAAAAATCATATGGTCACCAATTCCCCACAGATACTTTCAAACTTCTTTCTTCATACATAGGAAGCATAGTGGTTTTATAGTATGTGCCTAAGGATTACAAAAGCTCAGGTGGACCTGGCTCTGTTATCTGTTTTCTCTCGCTTAAGGAGTCTTGAATGTGCAATCAAGGTCATTTCATTTGAAAAGAAAATATTTGTAGGAACAATTTAAGTTCTGGGGACGCCCTCCTGAAACGAGGTTGTTTTTACTTTTCACAAGCCTTCTGAGGAACTCCAGTCCAGAAACTCCACAACCCTGGTCCTACACCGCCTGAACTAGAGGCTATGGGAGTCCTGAGAGCTGAGTGGCTCGCACCACAACCCACATCTCACCTTTCCACTGTCAGGAAGTAAAGGGGCATTTGCCGATTCCCTATTCTAAGTAAGTCAGGTTTTACCAACTTGCCCAGAAGACTGCCCAAACTACAACACCCTTTAGGGTTATTCTTTCAGCCTGGGTGCTGTGCTTCTCTCCTGAGGTTCAGGTACTGTGTGGTCCAAGAAGTACTTGTTTCCTTCATAGCAGTTTGATGATTTTTAAGAAACTTCTTTTCTTTTGTTTCCCTTTTTGTTTGTTTGACAGCTCTTAGTTATTTTCAGTGGGAAATCTGATTGGAATTATCTAGTCTGCCTCTCTGAAAGTAGAAATTTCTCCTCTTACCTTCTCCTCTAATTCTTAATTACATGGCTCCAGTCACCATCTCTCACTATTTGGGAAACTCCAATTTCTGCCCCAAGATTACAGGGGAAATCCTGGACTTCTCACCAGCCAGCTGCCCCTCCTGCAATGGTCTCTGCTCCCCACCCAGTGCCAACAAAAGGCCCCTGCCCACTCCTACCACACGGCTTCCATGAGGAACCAACTCTCTTCCTTCAGGCGCCACACCTTCATGTGCACAGAGCCCTAGAGGTTAAGGATGCAGAGCAGCGCTGCTCAAAATGGGAAACTCTTGAAAGTGCCTCTGGCTCATCGTTGGTCACTCATTCCCCACTTCTGTACCCTTCCCCCCCAGACAGGTGCCCACTCTCCGGTGGCCTCCTGCCTACATCTTCACAGTGCCACCAACACCAGAACACCAAGATTCCTTACTTTGACCCTGCAGAGCAACGTAGCTCCTTTTCTGAATGAGCCACACCTGGACCTATCCACTAACCCTCACCTTTCTTCACTTGCAAATCCATGAAGAGTTTTCCCTCACCAAAGTGTCAAAATTTTCTGAAATAAATACTTACTTTCCCTGAAAATGCAGAAATGAGGCAGTGGACTTTTTATAAAGCAAATTTTTTCTTCCTAAAATAGTCTGCCCTTAATAAAATCTTTGAGGTCCCCAAAAAAATTCCAAGCCCACAGATTCTTTCTCCTAGTGCGATGATATGCAGAGGGGTGATCTCCAGAGCCACGGCCCTGGTGCTTCTCCAGGTGCCTGCTGGAGGCAGAGGATCCCCACCAGGGTCACTGTGGCAGGTTCCAGACCCTTCCTTCCGGAAAGCTTGGGTGTCCTCATGTTGAGGACAACACAGAAGTTCTTTAAGGTTCCACAAGAAGAATGGGAAGCAACAGGTCAGACAGCTCAGCGTGTGGCAGAATGAACCTCCTCACTGTGGAAACAGACCCTTTAAGAGCACAGGGTGAAGATGCCACACTCAGAAGCAATGCAGAGCTGGACGGATGCTCTACTGAGGACAGGTCCCACTGGGCTGCTGCGACTGCCATTGCTGCTCTTTCAAAAACCACCCAACAAATCTGCATCCTGCTTCTTTCTGAACCACAGAACAAGAGAAAATCAATTCAAGTATTTCTCAAAATGCAGCACTGGAGCAGATGAGCACTGGCCACAGCTCTCCAACCTCCAGGAAAATATAAAGTAAGCCTTCTGAGGGGCACAGGAGGAAAAGGAGAGTCTCCTAAGAATGAGTAATTCACATCCACTACGAATTGTAATTCAAAGAACTAAACAGAACAGCAACACTCATAAAACTGCAGGTTGAAGGAACAAAATCCAAGCACAGTCAAGCGCGATCTTACTGTTGTGTGTACAATGTATGAACATAATGTACTGACAGAGGCAAAAAAAAAAAAAAAAAAAAAAAGAGCAGTATTTTGAATAGACAGGTTGAAAAGTACCCAAATATAACACTGAATCAAATAAAGTATCATTGGAAGAACTGTATAAGACTTCATAATATGGAAATGAGGCAATAACCATCAGCCACAGAGCTAGAAATCAGACTCCATCAGGAAACAGAATGGAGTTTATAATTTGCATGGCTCCACTTTATAATGTCATTCAGGAGCTTCCCTCAGAAGCCTGTGATGACAGGTTTCTCTGCAGCAGGTCCAGTGAGGGCACTTGCACGTGCTCACAAGTCAAACTGCCAAGTCCAAGTTTCAAACAAAGTACAATTTCTCTACATCCAGGGAGATGATTTGCCAGGCTCACCTGGGACGCTCTGTGAAAGCACAAGTCTCCTGGGCCGCTCACCACGGCGGGCTGGTGTCATATGTACTCCTGGTTCTGCTTGGCATCACTTTGTTAATGCTCTGTTCATTAATTTAACAAACTATCAGGAGAATACGCCTGGAACGGGTAGCATTATCTCTCAACTTTCATTTAATTAAACTCTGCTAGTGCAATATGACAGTCAGCACATCAAGGGGGAATTATTTTAAGGATGAAGGTAAAAAGTATTCGAAGTCCCCACTTAAACGTGGAAGCATAATCTAAAATTGCCAGAGAACACACTATAATTTTTCTATAATATTAAAAGATGTTATTTCCAGACTTGGTAATTAATTGGATTCCATGGAGAAATTATTCTAACTTCCTTGATAGCAAAAGCATGCACAAAGCCAGGGAAGAGAGTGCCAAAGGACAGCCATAAATAGCCGTGCCCAGCTCAGTGAGGAGCAAGGCTGCCTGCACAGAAGGCACTCACGGCATTCCTGCCACATGCCTAAATCCTGATCACCACGCTGGGTGAAAGGGGCAGGGCAGGTTCCTGGAAGGATTCACAGGGATGAGCCCCAGCAGGCTGGGTGCCACTGTGTCCTGTCCCACCAATGTCCAAGGCCACCTCCCTGAGCCTTCAACCAGGCCTCTTCCCACCCTCAAAGAGGGGCAGCTCAGGAAGCCAACTCACCGTCAATCCGGCTCACGAGTTCTTCCAACATCTTCACTTTCATTTGAATCCCAGGTTGGGCAAAGGTGTAGTTGTCCTAAGGGAAAAAAATAATGTGTATCATGTGCATACAAAATAAAACTTCAGTTTCCAAAAAGGAAACAACTTGAGAGTAGTGAATGTTTCACAACCTCACCAATCCATAAGCTGCTAGATTTTAACCTGAGAAAAGAGGACAGGAGTGCACACAACAGCATGCCAGCACCTCGAGGGAAAGCCCTCGCGCATACCTCAGGAATGTGGAATGGTGCGCTGCTGTGTATAAATGTAAGATATTTACATTTAAGTTCAACAAACAATTTAAATGTGTAGCTCATCCCTCTCCTGGGCTGACCACCTCCCTGGTACCAGAACAGCACAAACTCAGCCTGCCAGGGGCAACTTATGGATCTTCCCAAAAATTGAACTCTCAGAAGTGAGGGTGTCAGAGGCTCATGTCAATGTACAGGACTTCCAGGCCCTAAAGGGGCCTCATTCACTCCAGTGAGACCTCAGCACTCCACCAGCTGAGACAGAGTGGCAGCAAAAGGTAGGGAAAATTATAAGCTTGAATGCATCTGAACCAAACAGGCATAAGAAATTTTGGTCCTGAACCTCAGTTCCTTTGAACGTACCATTTTTTGCTCTGAACTTAGAAAGGTTAGCCTATTCTCCTAGGCAACTAGGTAACAGACCAAGGTTTATTTTTAAATCTGGGACACATTTATACAGTGTCATCTAACCTCATGGAGGAATTTCTAATGAGCCGGGTTGAACAGCACAGCTGGTAGAATTAAGGATGACAAATAAACTAGAGAGTGGTTTGCAGCCTCAGGTGCAGAGAGGCCGTGCAGATTATCTAATGTCCTGTTCTGACAAATTTCAGAGCCATCAGGAGCACACTCCAGCAGCCCACAACCTCCAGGGTTGTCCCAAGAGAACACCTGAAGGAGCAGGTGCCTCACAGTAGACTGTACTGAGCTAAAGCACTGTGCATCTCCTTGACTACCCAGCTAGCTGACCAGGGGCCTAATGGCTATGCAAACAGCAAGCTGAAGAAGCTGAGGGTGACTCTTGCCCCAGACCTGAGGTCTGCTTCCAATCGGAGGGAGCGTAGCTGGTAACTCTCCTGTCCTCTACCTCCAGAAGCACCTCTCCAAGGAGACAATCCACTACACCCAGGAACAAATGGCCTGGGGTGCAGCCCCCCATTGAGTCTCAGAGTTAGCTAGCTACTCCCTGGAGGCTCTACTGCACAGGAGGACAAAGGCCCAACTGGCTGGGAGGCCAGCCTGGACAGCTTTGGGACTCATTCAGCTGGATCACATTAAGATAGGTAAAGCCACCTCATTCAGCAGGAATAAAGTTATTCTTTGGTCTCTCTCTCTCTCTCTTTTTTTTTTTTTTCTTTTTTCCAATTTGTTCAAACTCAGGGATGGAAAATGGGTTGTCGAAAATCCAAACAAAGAGAAAAGAACAACACCCAGAGTCTACAAAAAGAAAAAGGTTCCTATTTCAACAAGGCCTGCCAACACTACCAGGTACGCCCTGGCAATCTGACTGTAGGCTGGAGCAGGAAGACCACAGACGCGACCAGCTCCAAAAGCAAAGGCACATGCTTGGGAGGGCTGTACCCGGCAGGGTGAAGCACAGGCGCCTGGCTGGGCACTGGCTGGGCCTGCACTGGTGAGTGAGCCCAAGGGCCAGGAAGCCTTTAAGGGACCCAACAAAGAGAGAGAACTAGAGCTGCAGATGCCAGAGGTAGACAGCTGCGTGAGGAGATGTGAGGAGAAGGGCCTCTCAGGGGAAGCATTGGCTACACTGGCCTCCACCAAGGCCTCCAGGCAGACCAGGGGCTCACCTGGGGCACTCTCTCCCAGCAGCCCTCCACCCACCAGCACCCCAGGCCAGAAAATAGCACTCAGAAAACCCAGAGCTGAACACTGGCAGAAAGTCAAGGGTATAGACATTAATATCACGCCCTTCACAGAGGCAGCATGCATATTCTTTCAAACTGAGATCTTTATTTGGGGTCTTCTTTTAAAAGGGGGCAGATTACAAAGCACTTTGTTTGGAGGGAAGGAAGCAGGTCTCTGGACTTGGCAGCCTTCTGCGAGATGCATTACAGAAACAAAGCTGGCATCAGCAGACAGGGCCCAAGGGGACCCCATGCACCTGCACCTGCTGCCCTCCAGTGAGCTGCCCTAACCACAGCAATAGCACTTCCCGACTCTTCAGAAGAACAAACCTTTCCAAGAGAGCATTTTTTCCCATATATATATATATATATATATATATATATATATATATATTTTTTGGTATTGTCCCAAGAGAGCATTTTTAGGAGAGTGGACATAAGCCTCCTGGTCAGCTCAGCTGGAAGGGCCCAAAGCACCCCCTGCTAGACCTGCAGCTCACAGTCAACATCGCTGACAAAGCATCTCCCACCTGCACCAGAGAGCCACCTCCCCACGGCCTCCAATGCCCTTCCTGGCCAACCTCACCTGTCGGCAATCTGTTCACTGAACACTTACTGATGTCTCCTATGTGCCAGAAAATTAAGTCCCGAGTATCAATGCTTTGGAAAGTACTGGAATCAGCAGGCCTGGGTGCTGCCCCTGAACAGTACGCAGCCAGCCAGTCCCTGTCTGGCATCTGGAAACCTGGACAGGGTGGGTCTCAGCACTCCCTAACCAAGAGTGGCTCGCTGTGCCTAACCACACAGTGTGGCAACAAACAGTGCCTGCTTGACTTCTGGGAGTCTGGAATTTGGGTGCACATCAGGCAGAGTCCCCAGTAATACCTTGAGCCCTTCCTTTGTGTTGTCATGGCCCACAGATGGGGTAATTAAGCATGTCCTCTGTGGCTCCACAGGGAAGGACTTCAGAGCTCCTGGTTTCCACTGGACTCCACCCTATTCCCTCTCTTTCAGCTGTGAGTATAGCTCAGCTGATCCTGTGAGCCACCACACCAGGCTGGGTCTGGGGTCCTGACACAGCAGGGAGAAATACGGGCAAAGTAACTTCCATTCCCAGAGCTGGCAATCTGCAGCTAAGCAAACACCCATCGCACACGTCACGCAGCACACGTGTGGAACTAACTGTGC